>NC_133311.1:4369621-4488979 GCF_012295235.1 Primulina huaijiensis
GTCGACATCTCGATGAAGGTTTAAATGTGAATATCTCATCGAAAAAGATATCATGGCTCTGTGGAAAGGATTGAAAGAAAGATTTGAACATATAAGGGAAGTTATACTTCCGACCGCCCGTGATGAATGGAATATGTTAAGATTCCAAGATTTTAAGAAAGTCAGTGATTACAATTCAGCGATGTATCGAATAATCTCGCAGCTAAAATTTTGTGGACATGAGGTCACAGAATCGGAAATGCTTGAAAAAACATTTTCCACGTTTCACGCATCAAATATAACTTTACAGCAACAATATAGAGTGCGTGGATTTGCGAGATATTCTGAGCTACTAATGAGAAATCATCAGCATTTCCAGAAGTAAATGATGTAAGTAAAAATGAATTTAAACCTGAAAACCAAAATCAAATTCAAAGACAAAGTTTTGGTCGAGGTCAAGGTCGAGGTCGAGGTCGTGGTCGAGGACGTGGACGTGGAATTGGTCGTGGTCGATGTCGAGGCCGTGGTTTTGAAAATAATAGAGATAGTTATTTTTATAACTCATCTCAAAAAGACGTCACGAACCACCCACAGAAAAGGCATCATGAGAACATGAGTATTAATGAAAATCACTCGAAAAGATTTGAAAGTTCTTGTTTCAGAAGCGGCACTCCAGGACATTGGTCTCGTATTTGTCGAGCCCCTGAGCACCTTTGCAAGCTCTGTAAAGAATCGATAAAGGGGAAAGAAAAAGAGACCATCTTCACTGAGCGAAGTGACCATTTGAGTAATTCAACTCATTTTGATGCTGCTGATTTTATGAATGATTTCTTTGGAAATGATCAATATGTTGGTGGGATAGAAATGAACAAAATTGATGCTGCAGATTTTCTCAATGATTTCTCTGAAAATGAACAATATAGTGGTAGAATATAAATGTACAATAATTTATTTTTCATGTATTTATATGATAATGTTTTATTGTACAATTATGATATGTGTTATATTTAAATATGTATTGTCATTAATTTTTTTTCATTGCATATTTTTTGAAGTTCAAATATGGAAAATGCTATGAGCAAAGCTGAAGTTTGCATACCCGATAGTGGTACAACGCACACTATCCTCCGAGATAAAAGATATTTCTTGGAACTAAAACCAACAAAAACAACGGTGAATACAATATCAGGTCCTGTAGACTTGATTAAAGGATGTGGTAAAGCACAATTTTTGTTACCTAATGGTACAAAATTTTTGATCAATGATGCTTTATATTCACCACAATCGAAAAGAAATTTGTTGAGTTTTAATGATATATATTCCCATGGGTATGATACTCAAACAATGAATGAAGGGAATGAGAAATATATGTGTCTTACCACATATAAATCAGGAAAGAAATATGTGATTGAAAAACTACCAATGCTCCCTACTGGATTGCATTATACACATATACGTCCCATTGAATCAAACATGGTAATTGATAATTCTTCAATATTAACCAATTGGCATGATCGATTAGGACATCCTGGTTCAACAATGATGCGAAGAATTATAGAAAATACACATGGTCATCCATTGAAAGACCAGAAGATCTTTCAGAATAATAAGTTTCAATGTAAAGCATGTTCTCTTGGAAAACTTATTATAAGACCATCACCAGCCAAAATCCAAACTGAATCACCAATGTTTCTTGAACGTATTCAGGGTGATATTTGTGGACCAATCCATCCACCATGTGGACCATTCAGATACTTTATGGTATTGATTGATGCCTCCAGCAGATGGTCACATGTATGTTTATTGTCAACTCGAAATGTTGCATTTGCAAGATTACTTGCTCAAATAATAAAATTGAGGAATCAATTTCCCGATTATACAATCAAGAAAATTAGACTTGATAATGCTGGTGAATTTACTTCCCAGACTTTCAATGATTATTGTATGTCTATGGGAATCATTGTTGAGCATCCTGTTGCTCATGTACATACTCAAAATGGATTGGCTGAATCATTGATTAAACGTCTGCAAATGATTGCTAGACCAATGATTATGAAAACAAAGCTCCCTATTTCTATATGGGGACATGCAATTTTACATGCTGCTTCATTAATTCGCATCAGACCAAGTGCATATCATAAATACTCCCCATTGCAGCTTGCATTTGGTAAAGAACCAGACATTTCTCATCTGAGAATTTTTGGATGTATGGTGTATGTGCCTATTGCACCACCTCAACGAAAGAAAATGGGACCTCAAAGAAAGATTGGAATTTATATTGGTTATGATAGTCCATCGATCATTCGATATCTTGAACCACAGACAGGCGACGTGTTCACAGCACGTTTTGCTGATTGTCATTTTAATGAGGAAATCTTCCCAATGTTAGGGGGAGAACAGAAACATACCGAAAAAGAAATTACATGGTATGTATCATCATTGTTACATCTGGATCCAAGAACAAAACAATGTGAAAAAGATGTACAGCAAATTGTGCACTTGCAAAGAATAGCAAATCAAATACCAGATGCATTTGCAGACACAAAAGGGGTAACTAAATCATATATACATGCTGCAAATGCCCCTGCTCGAATTGAAATTCCGAAGAAACAAATTGAAGATAGTCATGATGTCATTAAACGCCTGAAGCGTGGAAGGCCAGTTGGTTCCAAGGATAAAAATCCTCGAAAAAGAAAATTCATAGAGAAACACAATGATCACAAAATAGAGAATGATGTTCCTGAAGAAACACATAATGATCACAAAATAGAGAATGATGTTCCTGAAGAAACACATGATGATGAAAATGTTTTGTCAGAACCACAAACTGACGAGAATCATGAAATCTCTATCAATTATATTAATACTGGAAAAATATGGAACCGAAAAGATATAGAAGAAATTGATGATATATTTTCTTATAATGTGGCAATCGACATCATAAATGATAATGAAGATCATGAACCAAAATCTTTTGGTGAATGTAAAAATCGGCAGGATTGGATAAAATGGAAAGATGCCATCCAGGTTGAATTGGATTCGCTAAATAAACGTAATGTTTTTGGACCTATAGTCCTTACACCTGAAGGTGTAAAACCTGTTGGATACAAATGGGTTTTTATTCGAAAGCGAAATGAGAAAAATGAAATAGTAAGATATAAAGCTCGACTTGTTGCACAAGGTTTTTCTCAAAGGCCTGGAATTGATTATGAAGAAACGTATTCTCCTGTGATGGATGCAATTACGTTTCGGTATTTGATTAGCTTGGCAGTATCTGAAAATTTAGAAATGCGTCTTATGGATGTTGTTACAGCCTACTTATATGGATCACTTGATAGTAATATATATATGAAAATCCCTGAAGGATTTAAGATGCCTGAAGCACAAAGTTCAAAACCCAGAGAATGTTATTCTGTGAAATTACTAAGATCATTATATGGGTTGAAGCAATCCGGCAGAATGTGGTATAATAGGCTAAGTGATCACTTGATGAAAAAGGGATATGTAAATAATTCAATATGCCCTTGTGTTTTCATTAAGAAAACAACATCCGGATGCGTAATTATTGCTGTATATGTTGATGATTTAAACATCATTGGAACAAATAAGGAAATTCAAGAAGTTGTGTCATACTTGAAAGAAGAATTTGAAATGAAGGATCTTGGAAAAACCAAGTATTGTCTGGGTTTACAAATTGAACAAAAAGAATGTGGAATATTTGTTCACCAGACAAATTATACAGAAAAGATCCTTAAACGTTTTAATATGGACAAATCAAATCCTTTAAGTACTCCAATGGTTGTTAGATCATTAAACATAGAAAAGGATCCATTCCGTCCATGTGAAGATGATGAAGATATTCTTGGTCCAGAAGTACCATATCTAAGTGCTATCGGTGCCCTTATGTATCTTACAAATTGTACAAGGCCTGATATATCTTTTGCCGTAAATTTATTGGCAAGATTTAGCACATATCCAACAAAGAGACATTGGAACGGAATTAAACATATATTCCGTTATCTACGAGGAACGACAGACTTGGGACTTTTGTATTCAAAAGATGCTAATCCAAGTATAATTGGTTATGCCGATGCTGGATACTTATCTGATCCACACAAAGCACGTTCTCAAACTGGATATGTATTTACTCGTGGAGGCACTGCAATTTCTTGGCGTTCACAGAAACAAACACTTGTAACAACTTCATCAAATCATGCCGAGATTATTGCACTACATGAAGCAAGCCGTGAATGTGTGTGGTTAAAATCAATGACTCAACATATCCAAATCTCATGCGGATTATCATTCGACGAGAAGCCTGTGATACTATATGAAGATAATGCTGCATGTGTTGCTCAAATGAAAGAAGGATACATAAAAAGCGACAGAACTAAACATATTCCTCCTAAGTTCTTCGCATTCACCAAGGAGCTTGAGAAGAATAAATGTATTGATGTTCGTCACATTCAATCAAGTGAAAACTCATCAGATCTCTTCACAAAGGCACTTCCTACGACAATATTCAGAAAGCACATATATAATATTGGGATGCGCAATCTACGAAATTTGTGAAGAATTGTTCGTGTCAACATGAGGGGGAGTTTACGTGACTGCACTCTTTTTCCCTTACTATGGTTTTTATCCCAATGTGTTTTTCCTAGTAAGGTTTTTAACGAGGCAGTATAAAAACACGTAATGAAGACAATCATTATGATCATCATCACAAGGGAGAGTGTTGAAAAATAATATTTAAAATGTGTGTATTTAATATTTGAATGTTGAAAATTAGGTAAAATTAGGTGTTGAATATTGAAATTTGTGTGTGATGATGAAGGTAATGATGTAATTTATTTTTGGATTATTTGTAAAAATTTTCTATAAATAGATCTCTCATTTGTGAAGAAAATCACAATTGAGTTAAGAGAAAAATATTATAAAGTGTGTAGTGTGATAATTTTGAGAGTTTGAAATTTTTACTTTTTACCGTAAATTTTTACTTTTTCACAACAGCTATATGAATATAATTATGAATTTTCCCTTGTTATAGTGTTTAACAAGGGATCCTAAATGTTTCAAAAAAAAAAAACAAGGGATCCTAAAAAATGAGACGCATTGGGTTAGATTTGAGAATAATAGTATTGAACGGTCCTAAGTGAAAAAAGTGCATTTTTATGGGGACTTGATTGATAGGAATGATTAATTCCATTAAAACCACTGATCTCCGCCCTACCTCCGCCGCACGACCGACATCTCAACGAGCTAGAGAGTCTTACACTGGTGAAAACGAAGTATGGATAATGGGGAGGAGGGAAAGTAAGAGAGCTACGTCGTGGTTCACAATATTGCGAAAAGGCACAACGTAGGGACGCTAGCTCGCAGCGCCACTGCGTTTGGCGTGGCAGAGATGATATTGGTTGGGCGAAGAGATTTCAACGCCTTCGGAAGCCACGGATCCAGGTCACACGTTCGCTTCTGCCATTTCCAATCACTATCTCTGGCCCGCGCATTTCTCAAGGTTTTCTCATACTTCCATTAGAAAAGAAAACCTGTATGTGTTTGTCAACATGTCATCCAAAACATAGTGGTTGCGTTTGCTGGGGAAAAACAAAGTTGTACTTTAAAGTTGTGCAGTTTGAAAGGATATATCACCTTTGGGTTCTTTTCATATATCATATTGCAACTTCACTGCGAGCGGCGTTGTAATTTGAAAATTTGAGTTGTATGGGTTGTCACTTTTATAGGAATTGCTGATGTTTGATTGCTCAGAGGTCACTGAGTGAATTCTTAAAAGATTTTTTCCCTGCATGCCTTCGTGTAGAAGCAGCAGTTCAGTGGTTTTGGTTTATAGCTTTAATTTCTCTTGAAGAAGTTACTATAGTGTTCTTTCACTGTTCTTTCACTGTTGGCTACTACATTAGGTCATGAAGAGTGCTATTAGCCAAAATTTTGAATGAGCTTTTTAGTTCTTGTTCTATGGTGAGTGTTCATTGTTCTCTGCGTTCAATGTATGAATTCGAGTTATTGGTTATTTCCTTAGTTGATAGACTGGCTTATAATTTTTGTGCTGAATAGGAAAGGGACTGTGATATATGCGGTGTGGAGATAACAGATAATGCTGTAGCGGTGAATGAGCATCCTTTCAGAAAGAGCACTGCTTTTCTACTTGGCAATGAGGTGAGATACTGATAAGAATTCCCTTTTGAAAATCATAATTTTTGTGATCAGCTGAGGTTAGATGTATTAAACTAAATAAACTTCCTGAAAGTGGGATTTTGCATGTTCGTCTATAAACTAGACAGTAAATTTCTTTTCAGCTATCATCATCTTTTTCTAGTAAAATTGTGTTTTGGTTCTTTTGATCATGTTTATTATCATAAACCCTTGAATATCTCATTTTTGGCAGGGAACAGGGCTTTCTGATAAGGAATGTGAGATATGTGACTTTTTTATTTATATTCCCCAATATGGAGGTGGCACTGCTTCATTGAATGTTACTGTTGCAGCTTCTATTGTTCTGCATCATTTTGGAGGTACGAGATTCCCATGGTTGTCTAATTTTATGCATCACACCAACTTGTGTTAGGGTTACAGCGCATTCATCCTGATTTGCGATGCCTAGAAAAGGGATTCACATTTTTTGAAATAAATCTTTGTTATTTTTCTTTCATTTGACTATGGTGGTCTTGTAATAGGTGCATGACTTGTAGAAATCTTATAGGACTGGCTTCTATACATATAAGATGACAACCTTTGGTATGCATAACAATAATGTGAAACAGTTTTTCACTAAAAGGGTCCAAATCTTAAGCTCTAGGCAGTTTGATTTATCCGATTCAATGCTCTATGCTATAATTGTGATGGCTTTATTTGATTTTTGTTGCCAACCTTTTCTCCACTTCTCATCAATTTTTAAAATTCCATAGCTTCAGGAATAAGAAACCAATTGAAATTTTTTTGATGTATTGGTTTTTGGAAAATTATTTCAGTTTGGGCAGGATTCTCTGAGCGAACTCGTGAAGGCAGCAATTTTCTTGTTGCTGATAAACCTTTTAAACAAACGAAGAAAAATTTCTTCGGTGAAACGGCAGAATCTGTTGCTGAGGAGCGAAAACTAAGAAAAGAAAGTTATTTGAATGGCTTTTTGGACCAGAGCGTAAAAGATGAAGCACCTTCCGATATTTTGGATGCATTGTTTGGTTCATAGTAGAGGAAAGGGAAACTTGGAACTGTACTTTGGTGGCTCACTGGAATTTATGCCAGTATCTTGCCATTGTTGGAAGAACTCAAGAGACAATGAAGTCTCTGCAGAAGCTTTTGGTAATCATCTGAAGAAAGCCTGTAAATTTTAGTTGAGAATACAAGGAAATTTGTCGGTCAATGAAATGATTCGATCAAATCTCGCGTCTCATGCTCGTAGGAGTATGATTTGGCAATTCAATTATTTCCCACCAGAACATGGAAAATTGGTTTTGGGTAAAGTGGTGTAAACCTACTTCTGTCAGTGTTGGAACCTTGAAAATTTGCTGAAGAGCTACCTCATTGTGTGAAAGCTAAAAACATTGTTGATTTTAGTTGTTAACATATGAATTTCTTTATTTGAAGGCGTCGTAGTTTGACCTCTATTCTTAGAATCTAATACATTTTAATATCCTTTTATCATTAGAAGTTAAGATTCTTGGTTCAACAAATGGGCTCTCTCTGGGGTCTTTTCCCGCACGCGGGCTCTCTATGGGGTCTTTTCCCTCACGATATTCTCAATCATATGATGTTTGTCACAATCAGTTCATATCATTCAAAATATTTTCTTTCTTTTTTATTCATAAAATATTGTGTTCTTTCTAATTTCGTAAAATAGTATTGGAACAGGAAAAATCGTACAGCTTTAGCATAAATCATAAAATTTCATATTTTCATCGTAAACGTTTTAAAATATCATTTAGCTTGTATTATGATTCTTTGGGGCGCTGCCAAGCCTTTCATACTACCCAGGACACAAAATGATCATTTTAACTCTAGACTTCAAAATTCTCGATTTTGAATTTCTCTTAATTTTATTGACTCGATCATATCCCAAAGTATCATATAAGCTTAAATTTGACTTCTAATATTTTTCTTAGACATAAACTCGAGCCTTTCGATTTCATAACTTAATGACTAAACCATGAAGCGTTTTTAACCCGAATAAATTCAAAACTTAATATTTTCTTTCCAAATTTTAAATCTAAAGTTTTCATCCTCAAACTTAACATGACACCTTAAAATACATCCATAAACATTTCTTAGACGTAAAATTAAGCTCCTCAACTAATTTTTCAATTCGTTTTAGTAATTAACCGGACGTGCCGATTTTAACTCGTATCGACTCAAAACTTAACCAAACTTTATCAAACTTGAACCATAGCCTATTAACACTTAACCATATCTTATACAACCTAATTCAAGCCATTTAAGACCGTCGATCAAGCCTAGGAACCTTCTGAAATTTTCTGCACATATTTCGAAAACCCTAACCTCATCCAACCATAAATTCCTTCGACCCTAGACCCTAACCGAGTGAACCAGACCCTGACCAACCCTTTTAGGACCTAGACCGAACCCTTAGCAAGCTGCTGGACCAGCCTCTACAGCCCATGCACTTGCAACCATAAACCCGCGCCAAACCCGTGCTCTATAAGGTTAGCGCGACCAAGCTTCAAACCTACAGCCTTCCTCCTTGCACCAGCCTTCCTTCGACCCATCTAGGACCATTACTAGACCCTCTTAGGACCCCTGGACACGTCCCAACAGTAGCCTGCAGTCGTTCCCTTCTAGGAACCCAAACCGTGTCCTAGCTTGTTTTGAATCCCGAATTTTCGTTCAGCCTATTTCCCCATCTTGTCCAGCCCTTATCCATGCCTCTATGGACCCTTAAACGTACTGAAAAACGTCCCATCTAATAGCCCTACCTTGGCAGCACTTTGTGCATCAATACCATGAATTTAAAAATATGAAAACTCAAGTTTTATCATTTATATGCCCCAAAAACGAAAATAAAAGGAGAGTTTCATATTTTTCATGCAAACATAATTAAACACACATAACATGATTTGAATGGTGTAAAAAGAAGGTTTAGAAACGTGCTTTTGCGTTTAAAACGCTCGAAATACGAATATCGAAGCGGTGAAAATTGGTGAAGAACGGATGACGATTTCTATTTTTTTCTACCATGTTTTCTTGTCAAAACCCCACTAAAAACCCATCTTGGGATGCAAGGGAGTTGGGTGGTCATGGTTGAAAAGAAAAACGAGGAAGAAAATCACGAAGGAGAAAAAAATATCAAAACTCCCCTGGCTTGCAAAAAAGAATAGGCGGCTGTTCTCTTCCAACTTTCAATTTCCTCAACTCTTGTGTGTGTGTGTTTCGGTGGGTGTGTGTGTTTAGGTTTAGGTTTAGGTTTAGGTTTAGGTTTAGGTTTAAATAAAAAAAAATTTAATTACTTAAATAATGTACTTAATCAACCTTAGTTTTTAAATAATTAATTAGGCCCATTAAAATTAATAAAATCATTAGGTCTCAAATTAAAAGATTTAAAAATATCTATTTCTAAAAAATATCCCTAATAAAATACATAAAATCTCTTGCTCCCACTAATTAATTTAAATTTGACTTTAAAAATGCAATAATTCTTAAAATATTTAAAATATTTTCTTAACTAAAAATAAAAATTTAGCTTTTAAATCTTTAACACTTTAATCGTCTCCGGTCCTCTGTCCCCGACCAACCACCGACATTCGTCTGAAAATTTTTAAATTATGAAACCAAGCAAAATTACATAATTAATCATTTATTTACTCAAAATATATCATTCATGTATCCAAAATCATTTGATTAAAATATTTTAATAATTTTCATGTATACGGTTTACGTGGACTGATTTTCAGGCGTTACAGATGTACACTTGACCCTTCTGAGGTGCGTACAACACTTCATTGAACTTGTGGCAAGAGGTAGTCGTATGATTCAGGTAAATCAGCTATGGCCAAATTATGCATGTCAGAAGTATGAAGAATGAGCTAGAAAATCTGGTGAACATCGTGTTGCCAAATATGATGTACAAGAGCAAACTGCTTCGGTTGCGATTAGAGGAAGGACAAGTCGTAGCCAACATATGCAGGTGATGAAATTATCAACCAGAGATTGTTCATGTGGTAAATGGACAATTTTTTGCATCTCATGTTCTCATGCTATTTGCACCGTTAAATGGTATTCATTAGATCCCACAACACTTGTGCAGTCGTGATACAATATGTCTGAATACCTAGCAACATATAAGAGAAGATTTCAACTGGATGCACCCGCGTTTGTGTTGCACAACAACCTGGTTAGACATGAAAAAAGAAAAGTTTGTAGAGACAGAACAACTCGAATGAGAAATGAGATGGATAAGCCGATAGTTAGAGAGAGACAACCACGAACTATGCATACGTAAAAATGCATTTAATTTTAATTTGTCACGTATATTTTTGCTTATTCTATTTTTTATTATGAAATAATTTTTTTTTCATTTTTTTCAAGAATCAGATGAAAAGTTATACCAGAATGATATCAATAATTGAAGAATACATAAATGACAATAAAGTTAACTTCTTATTAATGAATATGTATTTTGTATTGAAGAATACAGAAATAACCCTGTGTTACAAAAAAACGGATGGATCGAACGGCTATGTATTATCGAAAAAATATGATGGTGCAGATGACCATGCAGGTCATATCCAACAAAGGGTTGTACAATATTAAACTCAGCTGATGGACCAATAGTAGTAAACCTACTTGATTGGCCTAACCATGTCACTCCCTCACCCTAACGATGACTGATGTTAATAAGGAGAAAGCGTAGTGAAAATTTGTTGGACGTTATGTTGTTCAGCAAACATATGGTATGGATATAGCAGAAAACCAACCTCATGCACCATAGGAGATATAAAACGAACAGTTATTCGCTCATACCATTGAAAATAATCGTTATTTTACTTCGATCTCTTGTGTCGTTTCTCCTTGGAAAACCATCTCAGCTTTCTATTCCATTTAAGAATTTCATTTTGATGATATTCTTTCAAATTTGTGTTACGATGACTAATTCTCATGATATTATGAAATTCATCATTGTCGAGAGCAAACACTGAAATAAATTGTCATATTTTGAATTGTGTCATGACCCTATTGTGACGATGTATTTCCACGATTTCAAAACAAATGAGAGGACAAACACATCATCATATTTTATAGTCATACGAATAAACAATTGTCTTTACATCTTTCTCATTTTTCTTGTAAATGATCTAGTTAAACTACAAAAAAATTTAAATTTTAAAATTCATATAATTATTATAAAATTTAAATAATCCACAAATACCTCATTATTGTTCATACGATCAAGACAGACTCTTATAATCATTACAGCATGAGTCGGTGAATATGTGCAACTACACACATTTTTCCACCTATAATTTAACAAATATGATAACATAATAAAAAAATTTAAAAATAGTTATAGATTAGATAGGGCCATAAATTTTAAATATTACTATGCACCATATGGTGCAACTGGAAAAATATCATTGGGTTGACTTGGAGGCGTAACAGTTGTTAACTCATCTCAATCGGGGTTAACCAATTTAATCTTGCCCCCATATCTACTAATAATAATAAAATAGTTAAATAAACATATTGTATTAAATAATTAAAATAAATTATTTATACTTGCAAGATATATAAAGATCCACATATTGTAGATTTTTCAGTATGTATTGCATTGCACAGCTCACGGTATATGAATTTAAAACTGCACTTCCTCAATCATAAGATTTCACGCAATCAATATCATGCCGCAGTTGCAAAAACATGAGTCTAACCCACCCTCTTTGATAATCCGAGAACAATATTCTTCAAATAATAATCAATGCCACAAAGCGGGTATATTTCATGACATCTAATTCTGAACTATTATCATCAATAAGAGTAGTAATGCAGTGATCATGTAGTACATTCATAAACAAATGACCACTTTTAAAATGAGATGGTGATGGCGCAAATCCCAACAAGTGAAGACATATATGTTGTCTTGACCAAGTATACGTGAAACATCTATTCCAGTTATTGAGTTACCATCAGTTGTTTGACCTCAAATTATCGAAACATCTTGTAACATGACAATTGTTTCACATCTAAAATGAAATATGTATATCTCGTATTGCCATTGTATAGCAAGAACAATAATCAAATGACTATCAAACACTCAAAAACCATTGTAAAACCTCATATATGATCCAAGATTGTGGGGGTAACGTCCAACTTGAGGTCATAGGGTAGGTCCAATTCCTTTATATACTAACGAAATCCGTCTAAACCAATTTTTATTTCTTGAAATAAAATTATTTAAGGTCCTTCGTCATCTTTATCTTATAAACCAATTATTACTACCTAAATAGTTATAATAGGAACAAATTTGTACCATACATTTAAAATATGGGGGTTTGAAACTTTTTTGAGTTCGAATTAACATTTGCTTCCTCTAACAAAGTTCAAAAAAATACTGCAAATGGTACAAAGTCGAAACAAGGATGGAAGAAGTTTTTGCGCCGCCGAGTGTTTTTTCACATACTAAACAAAATATGTGTTGAAAATTCAAGCCTAATTTTATTCAAACCATTTTTCAAAGTTTGGTTCAAAGATAGGCTACCAAACTTTGAAAACACATCCAACATTCACACTTCACCAAATCCAAAATTTTTCCTATAAATACGATACATTTGCATCCATTCAATCCATCCCAAAAACAAGCAAAAACACAAGCAATTGAGTGTTGTATAGACTAGTCATTTAGATAAATTTTAGTATGCTCTGTGTTGCGACAATGTCCGATCTTCAACATCAGAAAGAATTTTCTATGTAATTAGAGTTGTGTGAGTTCCACTTTGAAAGTGAGATTGAGTGTGTCATCCAAGAATAATTATTCTTGAAGTTCTTGGTGTCCCCTAAGTTGTTCTAGGGAGAGTTGTTGTTATCTCCTATTGTTGTAGGAACGATTTGTACCCATTATTGATATAGTGGAGATTTCTTTTGTTGGACTTCGGTCTCGTGGTTTTTCCCTAATTTGGGTTTTCCACGTAAAATCTTTGTGTCGTTTTTTTCATAATTATTATCATTGTTGATATCGTGGAAATATTTTGATCCGATATTACCGCTAAAAGGAAAAGAATCAATCCTTCCGCTGTACGAAAAGTTATTTAATTTGACTATCTTTCCTAACAATATGTATATCACAACTTATGTAATCTCTACGATTTAGGTATCCCATGTACTCGAAGAAATACATGTCACGCATGCATCGCTCTTTAGCTAAGTTGATTCCATCCTACATATAAAGACACTATCTCATGATATAATCAAATACTCAAATTTAACCACACATATATGAAGTCCACTAATTTTTTTAAAATCAATCTTGTTCATCTAAACAATATAAGAATGGTGTCCCACATGTAGTATCTAGGCTATCCTTTATAGGGGTGGATACAGTACGGTATACCGTACCGAACTACGGTATCGTAAATATCAGTATGGAATTTTTCCATATCGATATCGATACCGGAAATCGGGTATACCGAATTTTCGATATGAAAAAATTCATACCGAATATCGTACCGACACCGAAAATTTTGTCGGTATACCGAAAATATTTTTAGTATAGCGACATTTTTTCAGTATACCGAACTTAAATTTTAAAAAAAAAATAAAAAAATATTTACTTACCGATACCGTACCAAAATTTTCGATATATTGATTTTTTCGATAATTTTGATATTTTTTGGGTACGATATTTCCGTATATTTTTTCCGACCTAATCCTTTAGCTGCGGCTTTCAAGTAGTGGAAACAAACAGATATTTTTATAATGGCAAGTGGAGCCACGCAAAGCATATAAAATAATAGTGGCGTGGGGATGGGATTAGGTGTCAAAAGATAAGTCTCATAATTAGACATTACTTGTTCAATCTCTCCTTACTTTCCGCCGACCTTCACCTCCTTCTGTTCCAAAGAACTCACCATCCATGGCCGATCGAGGAAGAATAAACAACCTCGAAATGTCATTTTTTAAAATGGGGTGGGTCGTTCCGTTCAAAACAAGTTGGCAGATGGAATCAAGACCCTTGATATGAGCTTGCTTTATGGCCATACGGAAACCTAAAATTTAATCATGTACAACTGCCCGCCGCCGTCGATGACCTGCCTCCAAAGTCTTCCCTTCTTCCGGCCAAAACAGCATCAACCCCAAAGAAGTTATATGCAACCCAGATTCGAATACCAAAAGGCTGCAAATTTATGTGCACCACCTACATATTATCATATATCGAACAGAAGGCATAAAATTAAAAGCTTTTATAAACAGAGCTCCAGCTTATGGACTTGCAAGATTCAAATCAAAGTTAAACCCAGAAAGAGAGAAAAAAGCCAAAATCAAGCAAACAAGAATCAAATAAAGCAGACGACACTGAGTAGTAATCAACTTTCTTTACTGATATTATTAATTCATTGATGATAACTTCACACTTTCTTCAACATATCATGAGCACAACAAGATACAACACCATTAGCACGCCCACAGACCCCACCATTTATACATAGCTACAAACCACAACTGCAAGAAGCTACACAAATTTCCACAATACCCACATCAACTACATACTAGTACCCTAAAAAAGGAACCATTTTTAATGAATTTGCTTCTGAATTTGCTTCTAGTTCCAGTCTCGTGAATCCCATCTTCCGTATTCCGAAAAAATAATCTACGGGTGGGATTCTATGCATGCTGGAAATCAGAGCGCTCATGAAGCGAATTCACGAATTCTAAAGTCAGTAATCATTGTCAATCAAGACGAAGTAAACGCCTCAAATCTCTTGTAGCCGAATCATCAAACGCTTTAACTTCTCCGTCTTCTACGTGCTTCTTGAAGAACGATGGTAGAGGTAGAGATCTAGGTGAAGGAGACATGGAAAAAGCTGATCCCGCGTACCCATCGGTAGATGACTGCAGGCGGATCTGCTTCGGCAGCATCCCCGGCGAGTCCGGCCCAATCCGACCGGTACCGCAAACGGCCAGATCGTCGACCGGTTTCAGATCCGGATAAGTTACTTTAATGTTTCCTCCTTTGATCTTAGAAGTGGGTGAATCCAACGATTCCCCCCTTTTTAGTAGCGTCACCCGCCCCATCATGGGGCCGCCGCCGTCGGTGACATCATCTTTCCTCCGTGTCTCCGCGGAATTCGATTTCTTCGCTTCCGTCACCGGGTTGAACCTTTTCTTCTCCGGCTTGGGAGAAGTCTTCTTGTAAACGGCGCCGTTATTCGGCTTCCGATTGACAATTAAATTCGTCAAATTCCCGTTCCCAGCAAAATTTTTCCGACGATGATACGGCGCCGTCGCAACACAGAACCTGTCAGTCAACAAATCATGCGGCCGCAAAACCTCCGTTCCCATTTCTCAACCTCCGAAAAACAAATGAACAAACAAAAAACCTTCCCCAAAAAGTTATAAACACAACCCAGAAAAACCCACCAAAAAATTCAAGAAACCCAAAATAATAACTTATAAATACGAGAAAGGGAGCTTCCTATGCAAACAATTCCACCAACTCCTCTTCCTCAAAGGGGGAGGGAGACTAAATCTACCAATATTTCCTCTACAGCTTCTCTCCGTTGGAGTGCAAAACGAAATGAAGAGCGATTGCTATAAATAGGGGAAGAGAGAGACATTTGAGAAGTTTCAGACCGACCTTCGTGAATAATTAATTATAATTATAATTATAATAGAAAATAAAGAAAATGAAATCGGGCCCGCCGAGTTTGAATAGATTAAATAAAATCTTCAGGAACCGGGTCAAGTATTGAGACCCGTTATTTGCTTCACTTGACGCCGTTAAGTCCTTGGGTTTCGTCGTTTTGTTCATTGGAATTCAAATTTTATTATTTCAAAAAAACTTTAAGGTAATTAAATAATAATATAGTTTATGACAAAAATTATAAATTTCTCATAAACATATCCTTTTCGTACAATCTGAACTATTGTAATTCTACCATATTTCCTAATCGGACAAACATAAGGGTGTTTAAACTTCGGATAAAATCGAAAATTCAAATCGAAAAAACCGAACACCGAACCGAACTGAAAGCCGAATTTTGTAATTCGGATATATTTTCTACTTGTACTAGTTATTGTGTACACGCAGTGCGTGTATGTACAGATTTTTTATAATTATCGAAAGACTAACGTGAAATTTGACAAATTATCGAGAGACTAAAGTGTTATGCGACTTGTTGTTATTAAAAAAAATAAAAACAAAAGTGTGTTGAAATTTAAAAAAATAAAAACAAAAATGTAATCTTTGTATTACATAAAAGCAAAATTGGAAGAGCTAAAAACAGACCAAAACACTATTTTTGTCTTTATTATAGAGATTCATAATAATAGTAATAGATATAAAAATTAGAAGTCGATTTATTTTTTATTTGGTACTTCATTGCTTAATTTTATGGCTCATTCCGACAATAGCCAATTACTATTTCATAAGCATGGGATATTTTTAACAACACAAATTGCAGTTTGATCAAAATAAATTTTCTTTTTCTTTTTACAATATTTCCATATATTCCACTAATAAAGTCTAAGCTTGAACCATAATGAAATGTTATTTTTAATGTGGATATTTATCAATAAATACAAGGTCTATTGATTTTTTTTAATAGACCTTCATGTCTATTATTAAATATAAATTATCAGATACACCGTTAAAGTAGTACATAGGTAGCTAGAAATTTCCCAAGATTGAAAATTTGAATTCGATGCTTACTTTCTTTCCAAATTTACATATCCACCCATATTTTTTTAAATTTTAAAAAAATATTCAAATTATTCTTACTATTTATACAAGTTTAACTATATCCAACTTTTAGAAATATAGTTTCCAGCCCGATAAGTTTTAAAAAATTTTGCATGAAAAGTCTTTATAGCATAAATAATAATCAATAATCAAGTACATACCGTTGCATCGAATAAAAAAAGGGGGGTTTGGTTTCCACCTATATGTAGGGGTGTCAATTCCGGTCAGTTATATGGTCCAATCCGTTTGACTCGAACCCGAAAATCTCAAACACAAACCTGATTTTTTTGAATTGAACTGTGTCGAGTTCATGGATCGTGTCTGATTTTGACACCCCTACCTACATGATTATTTCTTTAATTTTTTAAACAATAAATTTTGACACCTCTACGTATAACTGGAGCAAAATATACCAGAGGCAGGGCGTGAAATAAAGTCTTAACGGCGTTAAAAGTGTAACGGTGAAATGGCTGTTGCCTGTTTGGAAATTAATAATCTCGTCGGGACCACGGAGGATGCGAGTTCATGTTTATCTGTAGCCTGTCAGTCGGCTGTGATATAGTTACTGGTCGGTTACCCTCGTCCCTCCTTCTGCCACGTGGGTCAGAAATAATTCATATATCAATTTTTTTAATGATTTATTTGATTTATATTCGTATATGTTAATATATTATAATTATAAAACATGGTTGAAAGACCTGTTAGAATTTGAATTTTATCATAATTATACGATACCAAATTATAAATATAAATGAAAGTTTAAATTATAATTTAAGGTATAGTTTGGTACATGGGATAAGAGAGAGATTATAAATAATCTTCTTTATCTCATGTTGTACCCGTGATAAATAGTTTTACACAAAGATAATGTATCCCTTTCATGACATGTGATAATTTTAATTGAATGATAAAAAACACCACTAATGACTTAATTGTCCTCGATATATAAAAATCTTAAACTCTATCGTTCTCTCATTTTACCGTCCCATCAAATGAATATTTTTATTTTTTTATATATTATATAATATGATAATTATATAAATGAACTCGAGATAATTATATAAATGATTTTTATAATTCTCAATAAAATTATTATTATCACTCGATTAACCTTAAAAATTGATATTTGAATTGACTCATAAAATCAAGAGCTCAATTATCATATTATATAATAAATAAAATTAGGTAAAAATAAATAAATCATGCAAGAATTGTCGACGCATGAACAGATAAGAAATATGAACTCAAACAACAACTTTGAAATTATAAAATTTATTGTGATAATATTAATTTTGTTATTACGATCTAACATATAAATTTAATCACTTTTATTAAAATCATACCAAACCTTAAATATAATATCCTACATCTTATATATCATTAACTTATCCTTATATTATATATCACACGTTTATCCTATCATGTGTACCAAACTATGCTAAAATGATAAAACTAAATGGAAAAAAAAATTAATTCTTAAATCCTTGAGTTCGGAGTCAGTCAATGTAAACAAAAAAAAGGTTGTATTTCTTAATCAATAAAAAAAAATGTTTTTCATTCTTCCGACTTTTTTCAATGAAAATATGTACAAAACATTGAATTTTTAGTTTAAATATATTAATTTTCAGTACTAATTATTTTATATATAGTAAAAACATATGTTCGATGTATAAAATTATTCGACTTATATGTGTTTTATATTTATCTCTTAAACTGAAAGTGAAAATCATGATTTTGTATTCATTTTGAGTTAATTGATAACATAAATATATCAATCAATATGTTAATTTAATATTCTGTATATAAAATTTCTTAAATTAGTAGACCAAATTTGTTCCAAAAAAATATATAGTATGTATTATTATTTTTTTAAAATTAAATTGTGTCATTAAACAGAGTAACTCATATATTTTTGTGCGTATTTTATATTTTCATGATATAAATAAAATCAATATGTTTCATATTTGAAAATGAAACTTACTTGATGGATAGATTTATGTTGTACTTGGATGTATTAATATGAGACGATTAATTTCAAATATATTGATTTTAAAATTTTTTAATTGCTTAAATTAATACCAAAATTAAAGTTGGTTTCAAAGACATTTTCCGAATCCCTCCTTGAATAAATTTTTTATTTAAGATATATATACACGTACGATTAATCTCTGGTCAAAATTGTTCCCGATTTATTTGAATTAATTATTGTCTTTGATAATCTATTTTATTTTATTAAAATCGAAGGCATGAAAAAAAATCGTTAACGATCCAAAAATATGTATATCCATTTTTTCCACTCAATTATAGACAAATTCACCAAAAAAATTTTATATCAAAATTGCAGTATAATCCCTCACTATTTCTTATAATTACATTTTGATTCTCATGTAAATATAAATCAAATGAATTATAAGAAATATCATACAAGTACGCAACGTGTGTATCGGTGTACTATTTTTAATTAACATTTAATAGTGGGGTCACATAGCCTAATTACACCTATTTTTTATGGCCCAATAGTGGCCATACAGATCGAACCTTGCATATTCTTATCAAATCTATATTAATTAATTAATTAAATTACATTAGATAAAAAAACCAAACGATATTATCTAAATTATTAGATTATTTGATATATATTATTTCTTGATTTGAATGATTAATTTTGCCCAAATTAGAAGTCTACAATTAATGTTGAAAACAAAATTAAGTTCAATAAAATAAAATCAACATTAATTATTGTGTTCTAAATTACATGTTAATCGGGAAGACCAACTGGCCACTAGCTTTAAATACTAATTATTAAGGAATAAAAATATAATCATTAACGATTTATTATGTTATATTATATTACAAAGATAATCAAGTAGACAAAATAATTGACGAGACCCAAAAAACTCATATTTTTTTAAACGGAAGAATGAGTTATATTATTTACATTTTTAAATATTAACAAGTAGTTATTTTAGAATTAAAAGATGTAATTTTTTTAAAAAAATTAAAAATAATATATTGTCTTATAATGTAAATAACAATTTCCTGGAAAAAGTTAAATTTTGATTATAAAATTAGGGGAAATTTGAAATTTGGTCTTTATCTTATCATTTTAAGATTTTGGTTATTAATGTTATCGAATTTCATTTTTAATATGTTATATTTAATATTTTCCGGAGCCTTTGGACCAACGATGAGGCACCTGCACTTCTCGGACATGATCAGAGCTTGCAGCTGGTGGAAGATTACCATGCCATTACGAACAAATCTCCATAGTAGAGTGGACAATACAAGAAGCAGATTGGCAATGGTTATTCTGTTGGAGTAGATGTTTAGTAAGCCAACTTGTGAATTGAGCTCGATTGACTCTTATGTAAAACAATCTTTATTTTATTAATATTTTACATTAGAAAGTGTACGATATATTCTAAATAGATTTCTAATCGAATCAACAGTCTAAAATAAAGATAAAGATCGCTTGAGTTTGAGACTAACATATGTGATATAAACATCTGTTCACACAGATGAGTGAGATGATGCACTTGTAAGATCTGGAAAATTCGAACTACGTAATCTGACTTATAATTCATAGACAATATGTTTGAAAACAAGGATCTAGATGCTAAAAATGCGAAGGGTGCTGCTTCTTGGCTAGGATTTTCGAATCCTCATTGAATCCGGACAGCAGCAGAAATTTGATACTCGGAAGAACGTGGGAAGAAGAATCCGAAAATTCAGCAGCAATTGGAGAGAAACTTTTTGAAAATGTAGAGTGATTGAATGGTGTAAATTTCGAATGATATGTGTGATATTTATAGGTTGTGAGGTGAAAATCTTACCAAAATTCGTTGATAATCCTTCCGAAATTTCGAGATGTTTCTTCCATAATTTCGAGATATTTATTCCATTTGTCGATATGATTCTTCCATACATAATATCATGTCATAAATCGAAAAACGTGTCCACAAAGTTTATTTAAATTTCGAATTTTGACCTTGGACTGGATGGTTGAATGTAGACTACTTTCTTGTACAGATGCATGGGGCTGCTGGCATGGGTGCAATAGGTCCAGGAGGGTCTTAGGGTGATCTAGAAGGGCTCGAACCACGGCTGGAACCATCGGCGTTTGGGCTAGGTGCAAAACATGGCAAGTAGTGCATTTAGGTTGGTAATTTAGGAAAGTGCCGAATTCTCCAGCAGCTTTTCAGGGCTTTATTCGAAGGTTAGGGCCCTTTAGGCGTGTACTATGTATGGTAAATAGTTGGGAAAAATTCGATTAAGTTTCGATTTAATTCGTGTTAAAACCGAGACTCCGGTCCAAATTTTAAAACAATTTCGTTAAGTTATGAAATGAGCTCGGGTTTACGTCTAGAAATACTTTTAAATATATTTTGGGACATTTTAAGGAGTTTGGTAAGTTTCGGGTCAATTTTAGAGGTCCAGGGGTGAAACGATAATTTTTGGGTTTCCAGAGGCAAAATGATCATTTTGCATCCGGGGTGATATTTTGGTCCTGGCAGCGCCCTGAGCACAAATATATGATATTTTAAATGTTCATGCATCATTTTCACGATTTTTACGCAATTATAATAAATACGTTGCATGCTTGATTTAAAGGAAAAGTTACGAATATGCATGTTTTTATTAAGTGATGAAAATGATGATATTTTTGAAGGATGGGAATTGGTTGTTATTGACGATTTATATGTATACGATGACATGAGATATGATGAGATGAGGCCCGGGCTCAGTGGGCGGGTAATGCTGTTGCTGATGTTCCCCGCCGCCGGGTACCACGGTTTTTATAGATGGATCCATCGATAAAGCTGATGCGAAAGTCACAACTAATGAACTGAATTCAATTAAAAAGAAAATGTTTACGTATATGATGACATGAGATGATATGTTTTAACACGTATATGCTGATACGATGATACATGCTATGATTATTATCATGTTTTGAAAGGATACGACACGTTTACGTATATGATGACATGAGATGACATGCTTTGACACGATATGATTTTACACAACACGTTTACGTTATGCTTTTAAGTTCATGAAAGATATGTTGAGTATGATATTTTTCACTGTTGTGTGCTCTGTATATGTACTTTTTATTCCTGGTACATGTGTGTTGAGTCTTTAGACTCACTAGGCGTGTGTGATGCAGGTGAGCTAAATGTTGAGGAGACTGGAGGTGCCAAACTCTGAGTAGGCAGACCTGGTGCGGTGACACGACCCGAGGACCGCATATTTTCCGCATTATGATTTATGAAATTGAAAGGAGATAAAATTATTATACGATAATGATTTTAAGATTTTTATTCGTTTATGTTTACGTGTGATTTTAGATGAGTTTGGTTATTTTAAACTGCGCTAATTTTATGGTCAAATAAATATGATTATTTTAAATGTTAATTTGAAAATGCGAGCTTTAAAAAAAAATTATTTCCGCATTTTTTAAAACTAGTAGACGTTTCAGCAATAATATAGATTCTCAATCTCAAGCATCATATGCTAATATCATTAAAGATGATGAAGGTGATTCAGCTCTATATATAGAGAGAAAATATCGAGATTTAATTCTTCTTATGAAAGAAAAAGATATCCAATGGGAAAAAACTCCATTTACTATCATGGAAAGATATTTAACCAATACATTATATGTATATGGTTCTTATAAACCAAAAGGATTTTATGAAAAATATTCTATTATGAACTAAAAGTGTTGAAACAACTCACTTTTATAGTAATACTCAACAAAAAAGAAGTTATAATTTCTCAAAATTTATTATAAAAAATTAAATCTATTGAAGAATGCGTATATCTACATTTGTAGAAAAAGAGTTTTATTCTCAAAATCAAATGAATTTTAAATTTAATTTTTGGTATTATATTGAGAGTTTTAATAAAACTCTATTTTATGAAAACGAAAAACGAAAACATACATGATTTTTAAAAATCTGTAAAAATGTTTTCCATTACCCCGATCCTAATTGGTTTTTAACATAGTGGAAAATTTTTGGTCCATCAGCAATAATTTTGCCAGAAGTTTTCATGAAACCAATGAATATTTGGTTAAATGTTTCCCCAAATATTAAAAAATAATTTTCAGAACATTGAATCGATGGAAAGACTTTATGTCTGTTTTTTATGGAATTTGGAATCTCATGGATATGGAGATGGCAACCAAAATTTGGTTATATTGATGAAGGCATTCCTTGCTTATGGAGGGTTAGTTCCACAAAATTTTGGGAGAAATTATTAAGAAAAGACCCTGACACAGGAAAGGCCTATGGCTCCGAAACTCTTCAACATATGGAAGAAAAAATTTCTTTATATCAGAAATATTTTAATAAACAACAAGATTTGATGAGTGCATTCAAGATTCTTACTCAGAAATATTCTGAAATTTATTCTAAAGACAAAATGATTGAAGTCTACATTGAAGAGAAGAAGAAAGATCTTTATAAGAATATTGGATGTTCAGATTTCAAATCGGATAAATCTACGACATCTGAATCAAGAAAAAATCAATTCATCCATTTAATGCAAATGCAGGATGCTCAAGACCCAGAGGAAGAGGAAATTCGAACCTTGTGTTTACCATTTCTTGGGTCATCTTTTGCCTTATGTTTTAACCAAAAACCCTTATATTACATCAAATTCTAAAACTCAAATAAATATTTTATTATCTCAATCTTATTCCAAGGTACAAATAAATATAGATCATGTCATAGTAAGATAATGACTTAGCACAAATAGTTTAGCGTATCATTTAGCCTAATCTTATAACAAATAAAATTTTAATATAAACAGAAAATAAACAATAAAATAAACTTACAAAGTTGTATTCAGAACTTGAAGTTTTTATTTAGATTATGAAGAAAGGTTGTTTACAGAGAGAATAAAGGGGAGCAAACTCGACCTTCTCTTTTTAAGAACACAATACAACCTATATATAGATGGAAGAGCTGGACACCAAACCACGGATTCCAACTAAAAATATAAATAGTACAATGCTTCATAAAAGCAAATAGTAACATGGTTACAAAAGTCCATAGTGATATTCCACTAACTTTATTAAAGATGAATAATCTAATCATCTTTAATATTATCTTTTATTGAATTTTTAAAATTTTCGAAAATATCACTAATATGGGAAAAATTAGGAATATCTTCCTCTGGGTCTTGAGCATCCTGCATTTGCATTAAATGAATGAATTGATTTTCGCTTGATTCAGATGTCATAGATTTATCCGATTTGGAATCAGAACATCCAATACTCTTATAAAGATCTTTCTTCATCTCTTCAATGTAGACTTCAATCATTTTGTCATTAGAATAAATTTCAGAATATTTCTGAGTAAGAATCTTGAATGCACTCATCAAATCTTGTTGTTTATTAAAATATTTCTGATATAAAGAAATTTTTTCTTCCATATGTTGAAGAGTTTCGGAGCCATAGAGCTTTCCTGTGTCAGGATCATCTATTAATAATTTGCCCCAACATTTTGTGAAACTAACCCTCCATAAGCAAGGAATGTCTTCATCAGTATAACCAAATTCTAGTTGCCATGGGATTCCAAATTCCATAAAGAACATACATAAAGTCTTTCCATCGATCCAATGTTCTGAAAATTATTTTTAAAACTTGAGAAAACATTTAACCAAGTATTCATTGATTTTATGAAAACCTTTGACAAAATTTTTGCTGATGAACCAAAAATTTTCCACCATGTTAAACACCAATTAGGAACGGGGTAATGGAAACATTTTCACAGATTTTTAAAAACCATATATGTTTTCGTTTTTCGTTTTCATAAAATCGAATTTTATTAAAACTCTCAATATAATCCCAAAAATTAAATTTAAAATTCATTTGATGATTTTGGGAATAAAACTCTTTTTCTACTAATGGAGATACACCTCATTCTTTAATAAATATAATCTTTTTTATAATAAATTTTGAGAAGTTATAACTTCCTCTTTTTATCAATTGGATATCTTTTTCTCCTATAAGAAGAATTAAATCTCGATATTTTGTCTCTATATATAGAGCTGAATCACCTTCATCATCTTTAATGATATTAGCATATGATGCTTGAGACTGACAATCTGTATTATTTTTTTGTTTTTGTTTCAAGAATTCTTAAAATTCATGGTATAACGAATCATTTTTCTCAGTCTCACTAGCCGATGAACTAGAAATGTTCTGGGCTATAAGCCTCTGTTTTCCATGTTCAGCAATAATATTAAGGGGTTTTCCCCTACCAACTCTTTCTCTATAAGAGGAATCTCCTCTTCCTCGAGAGCATTAAGATAAATATTTTCGGGTTAAGAAATCTGGTAGATGATTATCTTCATCTTGCTTATAAATGATTTCAAAATCAAAAGAAGCTAAATGAGCCTGCCAACTTGCAAACATTTGCTTAAAAACATCATATTTAAAATATTTTAGAAACATAAATTTTACAAATTTACAATTAGTTTTTATAATAAACTTCATCTTGAAATTTTAAAATACATCTCACAATAGCTAGAATTTTTTTTGCTACTATAGAATAGTTTTTCAGAATAAAATCGAATAAGATATTCTTACTTTGTTTTGGAATCTATTTGTTTTAAAATTCCTCCAAAACCTATGTCAAAAGCATCGGTTTCTATTATTTTATTCCATTGAGGATTTGGAAGCATAAGACAAAGAAGATTTTTAATTTTCTCTTTAATATTTTTAACAGCTTCAATGTGTTTGTTAGACCAAGGTACATGATTTTTCTTTAACCTATCATATAAAATAGCAGAATCTTCAGTAAGATTTTTAATATAAAGAAAAATATAATTTAAACTTCCTAGAACTCTTTGTAACTGAGTTTTATCAGTTATAATATAAGGAAATTTTGAATCAAATTCAATACTTTTTTGAATAGGAATTATATTTCCTTTTCGATCATATGACCAAGGAATCTAATACTAGTTTGAAATAAAATCATTTTAGGTTTTCATATAACAAAGTTATTTTGAATAATAATATTTTTAAACATATTTAAACGTTTAAAATGAGTTTCAATATCATTTGAAAATACTAGAATATCATCAATATAAACAAATATAAAATTGCTATAAGAATAAAAAATATCATTCATAATTTGTTGAAATCCTGAAGGGGCATTTTTTTAAGCCAAATGATACTACTGTCCATTCATAATGTCTTACTAGAATATTAAAAGCAATTTTATATCTATCAGATTCTTTTATTTGAATCTGTCAAAATCCTGATTTTAAATCGAATTTCAAAAATATAATTGCATTGACAAGTATGTCTAATAAATCTTTTTTTTATAAGGAATAGGGTGCCTAATCCATTTTAAAACTTTATTTAAAGGTTTATAATTTATGACTAATCTAGGTCTGCTCAAGAAAATTATTAAATGTTTATTAACATAGAAAGCAGTACATGACCAAAGAGACTGAGAAGGTGTTATTAAACTTTTGTCTAGTAAAGAATGAATTTCATTTTTATATAATTCTAAATATTCAAAATTCATTTAGTAATGACGAGCCTTGGTAGGACTATATTTTTTCCTCAAAATTTTCTCCATATGGAAGATAAATAATATGTTTTTTACGATTCCAAAAAATATTTGGAAGATCATTACATATTTCAAATGAAAATTGATTATAAATAATTTTAATTTTTTCCTGTAATTTTGGACTTTGTAATTTATCATCTATAGTTAGCATTTTGACTTCTTCTTTTAAAGAATTAATTTGAATAAGTTTTTCTATCAATATTTTCTTGTAATTCATTTAAAATTCTATGAACAGGTGTAGTTATAAACTAAAAAGAAATATGATTATCTTGAAAAATTCCTATAATACCTGTTATAACAACATAAGTTAAAGGATAAATTTGATAAATAAAAGGAAGTCCAAGTATGAGTTGGCTATAAATAACTTTTGCAAATAAAAAACTGATTAAAATACAATTTTTATCTTTTTAAATATATGCTTTTGGTAATTTATAATTTATCTCTAAAGGTTCTCCTCATGAATGAAAAAGAGAATGAGTAGTTTTATGAAAATATTTCGTAAGAATTAATCATTCATGTTTAACATTTAAATCTGCACCACTACCAATGCAATGCCCGAATTTAAAAAAAAATTTAATGTTCATCGGGTTACTATTCAAGCGCTACGGAGCTAGAATAGTAGCGCCTAGGCGCTAGAGTCGCGCAAATTTGGCACTGAAAAGTAGAGCTGCGGCGCTACAGATGCAAAAATTGACTATGTAAGCTCATCTTCACCTCCTCCAATCATTTTCTCATTCTTCTCCATCGAAAACCTTTCTCTCCTTCCATTTCTACATTTCTTCTTCAATTTAAGGGAGATCTGCTCAAGAAAATTATTAAATGAAGGTAGATTTGTGATCCTCTCATCACGGGCTACAAGATTATGTAAGTATTTCCCAATTTTATTCAAGTTTGGAAATATGTTGAAATTTAGAATTGATATTTGAATTGATATTGTTGAAGATGTTGTATCTGAGTTGTTTGAATTTAAAAAGGATATGAGAATGGTTTCTTGTTTATGTGCAAAGAACAGTTTTTACATCTTTTGTATTTCGTGTATATGGGACAGTTGTGTTTGGATTTTGGAGTTATGGTCTTCATCAAACTTGTATATTATCAAGTTAGCTTCGATTTGGTTCTTGAATCACTAAATTCCAGTAAGAATTGAAAGAGATACATGATTTTTAATAAAACTGGTTTGGAACTCCGAGTTAGTGCAGATTTCTGTACATGTGCTCTGTTAATTCGAATTCTGGGATTTATTTGTTGGGATTCTGGAGTTGATGTTCAAATGAAAGTTATAGAACATTGTCTTGTCTTCAAAATGATACCAAATTGTCTTGTTTCCATTAGAAATTGAGGAAGTTATGCTCAAAATACTAAACTATGCCAGAAATGTATTGACGCAGAATTCGCGAGAATTATGTTGCATGTTTCAGATTATGAAAGACTAGGTAAATGACTTTATTTGACAAAACTTTGTGAAGAATAATTGTTGGTCTTTGAGTTTTCTTGCATATCCAATTTACGGATCTTGATTTGAAGCAGTATTGAATTAAATATGAATTTTGTAAAGAAATTGCTCTGTTTTGATAAATGATCCGAGTTCTTGAGTTATAGTAGACTTCAGAGGTTCAAGACTTCTCAACTACACATTTCGATATCTTTTTGGTAATATTTAAAACGTATGTTAGGGTCGGTAACATACGAGGTAAAAATATCATTTTTATTTTAAACTGAAAATTTTATGGCTCGATGAATTACTTGTGATTTGATGATGATTGTTGTTTTGAGATAAATTTATTATGATATCGAGATGATGATATTGATTTGCATCATTACATTGAATATTGAGCCACTTGTTGATTCGGATTTGATATGACGGAGGTCGCCTTGATATATTGATTTTTTAGACATATGGAACTATAGTTGAGTTGGCATAGTGTATGCGGAGGTCGCTGCTATGGCCTGAATACTCTCTATAGGCGCACCATAGTCCTGGGATTGTAGAACACAGCACCCCACCCCGAGTGGATGACTCGGTGGATGTTTATGGAGGATTATCTTTCCTTGGGTACCCTATGACCAGATGATTCACTTGATCTTGAGATTTATTGATAGCCCACAGATTCTGATCATGCATTGCATTAAATTGCATCTTTATAAGTTTCATATGAACTATTTGTCATTTTAATTCTCATATGTTATTGATTGTATCATACTGGGTTTATACTCGCCGACACGTCGGCTACCTCTTGTTTTCATGTGCTTGACGGTAGGTGAGGCGAGGCTTGGGATGCCAGAGTCTAGCTCCAGGCGAGGAGATACGAGTTAGAGCGGGATTCTCGGATCTTAAGAGCTACTTGATGATATTTGGATTTCTTTGGCTCACTAGTTTATTTTGGCATGTTAAAAATTATATTTTAAACATTTAAGACCTTTAAATTATTTTGACGATGTTTATGTCGGTTTGTGAACCACATACTATGAGTTTTACTCAATCGTTTATTTTGTTATATTTATAATTATTAGTATTAGATATCGGACCCGGGGCCCCACATTAGGTGATATCAGAACGTAAGATATTTGGGAACTGGGTAGATCGAGTCAGTTCGAATTGCTTGATCATGTGATATATTTGCTAGAATTTTCACTGTTCCATAATGTGAAATACATGATTATAATTGAAATATTATATTGTTGAGATTTATTCAAGATTTTTGAGATTATTGAGTCTCGAGAGCCAGATATGGTCGATACAAGATTGAGATGATTATGATATTGTGATTTTATATGTGTTTGATCTATTGTATATCAGACATGGCTACTCGAGGTAGAGGTCGTGGTAGACCTAGCCAGAACATACCAGTGGCACAAGATCAGGACAGTGCTAATCATACTCAGATGGATATAACTCCGACTCCGATGGAGATACTGCTAGCCAGATTTCAATCTTTGCATTCACCGATGTTGAAGGGTATCGAGAATGCATTAGAGTGTGAGAGCTGGTTGGAGAATATGGATCAGTTATTTAAATCTCTCGAGTATCCAGATGATCGTAGAATCAAATTAGTTGTTCATCAATTATTGGATGTTGCTAAGAGCTGGTGGATCATGACTAAGAAAGCTTTAGAGACGATTGTTACCTGGGATATTTTTAAATCTGAATTTTATCATCGTTTCTTTCGTACCTCTTACAGGAAAGACAGGGGAGCTGAGTTTGCAAATTTAAAGCAGGGAAATCTGAATGTTGAGGACTATGTTGCTAAGTTCTCAAATTTACTGAGATTTGCTCCTCATGTAGCATCCGATGAAGAAACTAAGGCCGGTCACTTCATAAATGGTCTTAACCCAAATATATTTACCTTGATTAATACTGGAAGGCCTAACACTTTTGCTGAGGCTCTTGATCGAGCCAAGGGACCTGAAACCGAAATCATTAGGCAGAGAGGTTCTCAGTATATGCAACGACCTCAACAGCCACAATATAGAAAACAATTCAGACAGGGTAACAGTGGCGGTAACAGTGGCAACAAAAGAGAGCAGTTTAGGGCTAGAGGCAAGCAATTCAAGAGACATGGCAGTAATTTTTTGAGTTTTAGTGGATCGAGACAGTCTGGTTCAGTTCAGAGCACTGGTTATTCAGGCCCGACTTGTGGTCAGTGTGGTGGTAAACATTATACAGATCAGTGTAGAGTAGTCTCGGGAGCTTGCCACTTGTGTAACCAGGTGGGGCACTATGCTCGAGTGTGTCCTAACCGTGGCAGTGATATATCTCAGAGTGAGGGATCATCGAGACAAACACATCACCAGAACCGTCAAACCCCTACAGTTCATTCCTATCAGCAGTCAAACCGATCAGATCAGAACAAACAGAGTGGTAGCCACAGGGTAGGACAGCCACCTAGACAGCAAGCTCGAGTTTTTGCACTCACTGAAGATGAGGCACATAATGCTCCAGATAATGTCATTGCAGGTAATTGTTTTCTCTCAAGTTATCCTGTTTATGTTTTGATGGATACTTGTACATCACATACTTTCATATATGAGCACTTTGTCTCCTTGCATTCATTGCATTCTATGCCATTATCATCTACATTATCTATTTCTACTCCACTGGGTAAAGTGATGAGGTCAGCTGAAATGATAAGTGGTTGTGAATTCAGTTATGAGGATAATGTCATTGAGCTTGATTGTATTTGTGTTGGAGATATCTGATTTTGACTGCATAGTTGGTATTGACATGTTGACAAGATACAAGGCTATTGTAGATTGTTTTCATAAGATTGTTAAGTTTAGACCTGATATGACAGATCACTAGAAGTTCTATTGTAAGGGTTGTCGAGCTAAGATTCCTTTGATATTATCTGTTTTGTCCATGACTCGTTTGTTGCAGAAAGGAGCAGAATGTTTCTTAGTTTATGCAATTGATATTTCAAGGTCCGTATCTAAATTGGCAGATATTCCAATTGTTAGTGAATTTTCAGATGTATTTCGAGAAAAGATTCCAAGATTTCCTCCAGTCCGAGAGATTGAGTTCAATATTGAGTTGATGCCAGGTACACATCCTAATTCTAGAGCTCCTTATAGGATGTCGCCAATTGAACTGAAAGAACTAAAAGAACAACTTGAGGATCTATTGGCTAAAGAATATATAAGACCAAGTGTTTCACCTTAGGGTGCTCCGGTTTTATTCGTGAAGAAGAAAGACGGGTATATGAGGCTTTGTGTCGATTATAGATAGTTGAATAAAGCCATAGTAAAGAATAAGTATCCTTAGCCAAGGATTGATGATCTCTTTGACCAGTTGCAGGGTTCTTCAGTATATTCTAAGATTGATTTAAGATCCGGATATCATCAGTTAAGAGTTAGAGAGGCAGATGTGCCTAAGACTGCTTTTCGTACCAGGTATGGGCATTTTGAATTTTTGGTTATGCCTTTTGGGTTGACCAATGCACCTGCGGTATTTATGGATTTGATGAACCGTGTGTTTCAACTGTATACAGATCAATTTGTTGTGATCTTCATTGATGATATTCTTATTTATTCAAAATCTAAATTTGAGCATGCCGAGCGCTTGAGAGCTGTTTTGCAGATTTTGATAACTGAAAAGTTGTATGCTAAATTATCCAAATGCGAGTTTTGGTTGGATAGAGTGGTTTTACTTTGACATGTGATTTCAAGTGCTGGTATATCAGTTGATCCGAGTAAAGTTGAGGTAGTCATCAATTGGTCAAGACCGACATCAGTTCCTGAGGTGCGTAGTTTTATGGGTTTGGCAGGATATTATCGCAAATTTATTGAAGGATTCTCACAAATTGCGAGACCAATTACCCAGCTGACACAAAAGAATGTGCCATTTATTTGGTCACAGGTATGTGAGGCTAGTTTTGTTGAACTTAAGCAGAGATTGACTAGTGCTCCAGTTCTGACTATCCCATCAGGTGTAGGAGGATTTACAGTTCACACTGATGCTTCACATCAAGGACTAGGTTGTGTATTAATGCAGCATGGCCGTGTAGTTGGCTATGCTTCACGATAGTTGAAGCAACGCGAATCTAGATACCCATTGCATGACTTGGAACTAGCAACAATGGTTTTTGCCTTAAAGATTTGGCGTCACTATTTGTATGGGGAGAAATTTGAGATATTCACTTATCATAAGAGTTTGAAATATCTCTTTTCACAAACGGAGCTGAAGATGAGACATAGGCGTTGGTTAGACTTGTTGAAACACTATGATTGTGAAATAAAATATTATCCAGGCAAGTCTAATGCAGCGGCCGATGCTTTGAGCAGAAAAGTATGGAATATGTCCTTGATCACTAGCAGTGTATCTGATCTAGTAGAAGAATGTTGTCTTTCTAGTTTGGATTTTCTAATAGATACTCAACCTATAAGAGTATTTATGATTCAGGCAGAGCCAGAGTTGTTTGTAAAAATTAAAGAGGCTCAAAGGTTAAATCAAAGCATTCAGAAATCAGTTGAACTTGTCAGATCAGGACATCAATCAGAATTTCAGGTCAATAATGATGGTATTTTGTTTGTGAATGATTGTATTGTAGTTCCAAATATTTCAGATTTGAGGATACAGATTTTGCGTGATGCTCATTCCAGTAAATTTAGTATACACCCTGGAAGTAAAAAGATGTACAATGATTTGAAGAAACAATTTTGGTGAAAAAAATGAAATTTGACATAGCAGAATTTGTATCTCATTGTTTGAATTGTCAACAAAGGAAAGCAGAAAGGAAGTGACCAGGAGGTCTTTTGCATAGCCTTAAGGTTCCAAAATGGAAGTGGGACCATATCACTATGGACTTTGTCACGAAATTGCCAAGGTCATCGAGGGGTTGCGATGCAATTTGGGTTATCGTTGACAGATTAACCAAGTCTTCGTGTTTCATTCCTTATCAGATGACATATAGGCATGATCAGATGGCCAGATTGTACATCAGAGAAGTTTTGAGATTGCATGATGTGCATAAGTCCATTGTATGAGATCGTGATCCCAGATTTTCTTCTCATTTTTGGCAGAGTTTAAAAGAGGCCCTTCGTACTCGTTAGCATTTGAGTACAGCATATCATCCTCAGAATGACGGACAGTCAGAACGCACTATTCAGATATTAGAGTATATGCTAAGAGCTGTAGTGATGGATTTTGGTATTGGTTGGCAGGATTCGTTACCACTTATCGAGTTTTCTTATAACAACAGTTATCAAGTGAGCATTGGAATGTCACCATTTGAAGCACTATATGGCAGGAAGTGTCGATCTCCTATGTATTGGGACGATTTATCTGAAGCACCAATTTTAGGACCTGATATGATAAGAGATATGACAGAGAATGTGAAATTGATTCAGAGTCGTATGCGAGCTGCTCAGAATAGGCAGGCTAATTATGCGAACGTCAGGAGACGACCGTTTGATTTTTGAGAAAGGTGACAGAGTTTTTCTGAAAATATCTCCTTTCCGTGGTACAGTTAGATTTGGAAAGAATGGTAAATTATCACCGAGATTCATAGGTCCGTATGAAATTTTGGAACGTGTTGGTGATTTGGCTTATAGATTAGCTCTTCCTCCTGCATTATCAGGTGCTCATGATGTTTTTCATGTGTCCATGTTGAGGAAATATCATCCAGATCCTTCTCATGTAGTTCCACCCGACGAGGTTGAGTTAGATCAGACTTTGAGCTATATTGAGAGACCGATTCAGATTCTAGACAGAAAAGATAAGCAACTCAGAAATAAATTGATATCGTTGATTAAAGTACAGTGGAACAGACATGGTATGGAGGACGCAACTTGGGAATTAGAAGACAATATGAGACATAAATATCCAGAGTTATTCAAATGAAGTATGCTTCTATTCTCGGTCTTACATTCAGTATCGATCCAATTTTCTGGAAATTCAATTTCTTCTCATTTTATAGATCTACGAGTTGTAATATTAGATCTATTAAAATTAGTTTATATAAGAATAGTTTCATTTAATTTTTTATCTATTCTTTTAAACATAGGATTCAGTGTAAATAATGGTTTATAATAAATACGATAACAGATATATATGACTTCTGTTCCAGGAGTATAATTATAACCATATGTTTTAACATTTAATGTTAAAGAATCTAATATATTTATATCAGACAAAGATAAGGATAAATTAATGTAAACCTTCTAAAGTTAAAGGTTCAAAGGCAATTTGAATTAAACCTACATGAATAAATCTATAATTTTTTCTATAAGGTATGATATCTTTATTGTTTAATAATCTGATAACCATTTTTTCATTATAAAGAAGTACCGATGATTCTGCAGTTTTAACTACTTATTTGAAATCAATTTTTTCAAAGGTTCCTAATTTATAAATCATTTTAGATTCTATTTTAGGAATAGTCCATTTATTCAATAAATCTAAATTCTCTGTTAAATATTTAGACTGTTTTAAACAGTTTCTTTCATACTAAATATATTCATTGATTAAAAGTGCTAAATCATAAACCAAACTATTTTCAGGCAATAAATAATATGTTCACTACGTAGCTCGTTCGAATTATTTTATCGATTCTAAATGAGTACAAAACTCATTTTTTCTAACAATCCCCCACATGAATGAAAATTAATTCATGTGACTAAACTGACTTAACAAATAGCGTTCTAGCGAAAGATCATTGCATCGGGATAGGTAGTAAGATATAATCGGATTTACTTGGAAATTAGTGGACGTGATGCCTTGAACTGTTCGCCGTTTTGTGTAAACCAAGACAATTATATTCACACAATAACATTTCTAACATTTCATTATGTTCTCACTGTTGTGTCCATTTCGGCCATGGACACCGCTTTGTTTCGCGAGCGCTTTTCATATTTGAAGCGGCCACACTTCGCACTTACGCCGGTGATCTCCTAGGAGAGTATCCCACTATACTCCAACATACGCATTAGTATATCTTAGGAACCATTAAAGGTAAAACCTAGCCTCGTACCCCTTTGTTGGCAACTCTTCTTATCATAGGAAGAGGTAAGAGATTTCTCCAAGGTGTTTCTACCAATCTCGTAATTTAGTTGTCCATTTTGAACCTAGATCTTGGGATCTCCAGTCAACTAGGTTGGGTATCCACTACAAGATTTAATTTTGGGGTTTTAATCTCATTCTTCTTGATAGACGATTCATTTGATCTCTCGGTATACCTTTTGTAAGTCGATCCGCGAGATTCTCCTTTGATTTTACATAACCAATGGAGATAATTCCATTAGAGATCAATTGTCGTATGATATTATTTCTACGACGGATGTGTCGAGACTTACCATTATATATATTGTTTTGTGCCCTTCCAATTGCTAATTGACTATCACAATGAATTATTATTGAGGACACTTGCTTATTCCAACAAGGGATTTCTTCTAAGAAATTTTGAATCCACTCGGCTTCTTCTCCAGCTTTGTCTAAAGCTATAAATTCCGATTCCATTGTGGATTGAGCAATGCAAGTTTGCTTAGAAGACTTCCATGATATAGCTCCACCACCAATGGTAAATACGTAACCACTTGTGGATTTTGAATCATTTGTGTCAGATATCCAATTTGCGTCACTAAAACCTTCTAGGACCGCGGGATATCTCGTATATTGTAATCCATAATTTAAGGTGTATCTAAATATTTAAGTACCCTTATTAATGTATTCCAATTATCATTACCAGTATTACTTTTAAATCTACTGAGTTTGTTGACATCATAAGTAATATCTGGACGAGTGCAATTAATGAGACACATCAGACTGCCTATGATCTTCGAATACTCTAATTGAGATATGGGTTCACCTTTCTTTTTGAAAAGATGCAAACTTGGATCTATGGGTGTTTTGATCAAGGACATATCATTCGCATTATATTTTTCCAATATTTTCTCAACATAGTAAGATTGTGGCAAAACACGTCCTTCCGATGTTTTGGTAACTTTTATTCCCAAAATGACATCTACTTCTCCCATATCTTTCATATAGAAGTTTTTTGTGAACATATTATTAGTAGTCTTGATGATATTAATATGGCTTCCCACAATTAAAATATCATCAACGTACAAGCATACTATCACATATGCTTCAGGAGTGCCTTTGATGTAAATATATTTATCACACTCATTAATTTTGAAGCCATTCGACAGCATAGTTTTGTCGAATTTTTCATACCATTGTTTTGGCGCTTGTTTAAGCCCATATAATGACTTAACAAGTCTACACATTTTTTTCTTTTGTCCAGGAACCATATACCCTTCGGATTGCTCCGTATATATTTCTTTCTCAAGTTCCCCATTGTGGAATGTCGTTTTCACATCCATTTGATGTATTTCTAGATTATGTAATGCCGCAATTTGTATCAATACACGAATAGATGTTATTCTCGTCAATGGCGAGTATCTATCAAAATAATCAAGACCTTCCATTTGTCTATATTATTTGGCTAACTAATCTAGCATTATATTTTTCAATAGATCCATCGATCTTGTATTTCTTTTAAGAATCCACTTGCATTCTAATGGTTTATTTTCTGGTGGGACGTCAACCAATTCCCATGTATGATTTCACAAGATAGATTCTATCTCATTATCGATTGCCTCCAGTGCTTCACTAACTGTCATTGGTTTATTTCCCAACATATAAGTTAGAAAATCATTATCGATTGCCTCCAGTGCTTCACTAATTGTCATTGGTTAATTTTCCAAACATATAAGTTAGAAAATCAGGGCCAAAGATCTTTGTTGTTTTAGCCCTCTTACTACGTCGTGATTCTTGTTGTTCTTCTTGAACTCTACCGCTCGTAGTTTCATAAGTCCTTTTTCGAAACCTTATTTCTGTTTTTTCTATATAAGGAAATGTTGTTTCAAAGAAGACAACATTCCTTGATTGAATAATTGTTCCTTCGTGCACATCACTTATTTCATATTTATGTACCAAAAATTGATATGCACTACTATTATTTGCGTATCCAATAAATATACAATCTATTGTCTTAGGCCCAATTTTTTGTAGAGCCCGTAACTTAGACTACGTATAAGCCATGCATAATTCTAGTATTTAAATTAAAATGATTTTTTTATTGCATGAGTATTTAAATTTAATTATTTTACGTAGTAGTTTAACTTTATCATTTCAGTTAATTCAGTGAGGCCGGACTGGAGTTGGAGCTTTGAGATAAAATTTAAGATTCAGAAAACGTTCCCAGGATTTATTTTAGCTAGCTAGTAAGTTAATTTAAGTTAAAAGGAGGTTTAGAGAATTATTTAAGCAACTTGAGGTGAGTAGGAAATTAATTCATTTAAGTTCCATAATTGAGGGGTTAGTTCACTAAATTATTTAAAAGATAGGTAAGGCTTTTGAAGGTTATAAATTTACTAAATAATCAACATTTCCCCTCCACTTAATCTATAAATTTCGGCCACCTTAGAATATTAAGCAATACATTGCCAACTCACCATTTGACCCATTCTTTGTTATTTTAGCATGCTAACATTTTAATTCTTAATCACCCTTAATTAATTAATTAATAACCAACAACCTAGCCTTGTAAAACATGTAGGATTCGGTCATTGCCTCTAAAAAAACACCCAACAAATATTTGATATCAAACCAAAATTCAAAATTCAAAAAGAGTAGACTTGGTCTTGCATTTTCCCTATATTTTACACCCATCTCCCTCATTCCCCTAACCACCATTTCTTCCCCTTCCCATCACCGAAATCTGAGAGATTTCAGAGCCTATATTGAGTTAAAAATCGTGAGGTGCTAGGGGAAAAACAAGAGAGAAAAATCAGTAGCAAACAAGGTAGCAAAAGCGCTCCACCTCCTCCGCGCCGTATCGTCTCATTCTTTCGTTTTTCTTTCAAACGAAACCAGGCATGCATATATTCTTCCTTGACTCTTCAATCAAGTCCTATTATCATTTATTTTCATTACATGATCATCATTTCCATGGCAAAAACCGAAATCTATCAAAAACTTTTCAGAAAATAAAGATGCAGATTTCGGCTTTCATTGTGCTCCTCCCGGGTTTCAATTGTTTTGATGGTTTCAGGTATTGGTTCGATTCCAGGCTCCTAAGGCGACATCTAGACATGTAATAGGATGCATTAAGACCATGTTGGTCCATTGAAACAAGCCCCATGCATGATAGAATTCGAATTTGACAGCAACTCTTCAATCTTAGCCATTTGTGTTTTCGAAAATCCAGCTTGCTGTCAAAAGGGAAAATTCTCTGATCATGGCTGCCCCAAGGCCTATAGCCATGGTTAGATCACTTCCCTAGCATGTATAAGACGTGACTAACTCGCCCTTTTGGTGGCTTGGTCCATGGTGAATCGGTTTTTACAATAAAACACAAGAACAGCCCCTCCCTACTTTCGGCTTTCTCTTGGTACAGCATGTGTGCTTCGAAAATGGTGGAATGGTGTGGATCTTGGTTGGCCTAGGGCCCCTAGCCACGGTTCATACCATACCCCTAGATGTCTAGATCGTGCCATGGTCAATCAAATAGCCACTGGAACGACACGAGACAGCAAACGAAGCACAACACACACGTATGCAAAGGTGTTCTCGGTTGGAGCCTTCGGTTGTCTGCTGGCGTGATGCGAATTGTGGCTGGCCTAGGGCCCTTAGCCATGGTTCAAATCATTCCTTGGGATGTTGGTAAGAGTCTCTGGTCGGTGGTTCAAGCCCCAATGGCCGGTAGTCTCGAAAACGACGCAAGAAACCTAAGCACAGCTGCTGTATTTTGTGGGCAGCAACTTGCTGTGATGGTTCAGTGACTCGTTCGAGTTCTTGGTTGGCTTTTAGCCTATAGCCTTGGCCTGGACAATGCCTCATCAAGTTAGGAAGGTCATGTTTTTGGCCGTTCGTGATTCGGATCATTTTTGAGGTCGTACGAGAATTTACGGTGCGATGTGCCAAATTGACTCTCGAAAGAGCGTTTCATGTTTTGGCCTCCATCCACCTAGATTTCGACCCTCACCACTTTAGGGGTACTACTTCATCATTTTAAACGTATTTTAATCATGACTATATGATGTGTCAGTGTTGGTTCGGGTTGGTTCGGAGTCATGATTAAATACGAAGTCATTAGGCGCACTTGTCTCAGTTTTTGGATTTAATTGCATAGTTTGGTCAAGTAAAAGCTATTGCATATTTTTCATGGCATATTTAGGTTACAGCGATCATGGGAGCGATCCAATCCATTCAGTAAAATTAGCATATTTAATTATGTTAATTAATTATATTACGTGCAAAAATGTTCATTTTGAGATTTATGTGATATTGCTTGTGGTCACTTTACTACCATTATTAAACCCGGTCGCCAGTTACCGGTCCGATCGTCAGTTACCGGTCAGTTCAGTTGTTTCACACAGTATACTGTGGCAGTAGTCTGATCAGACGTACATTATTAAACCCGGTCAGCTCAGTTCAGTTCTGTCACGCCCCGAACTCGGGATTTGACACCGGCGTTGTTTAACGATCACACAATTGAAACAACCAGCCTCGTAGCATAGTATAAACCGAAAACCAGTTTATTATTCATAATTTCTGAAATAAAATAAATTTGCGGAAACGTCTTACATAAAATTTAAATTGCTAAAATTCAAAAATAATCATGTCTACTAATCACCGTCCCCAAAACTGTTCCGATTCTTCTTCTTCTACCTGTTCTGCGGACTTATCTGGGAAAGGTTGTAAGGGGTGAGTATTTTGGGAAAACTCAGTAAATGGGGGAATTATCGAACACCACATAAAATTTTTCATATTTTCGAAAATAACATATATTTACAGCATGCTTTTCAAAATTTTAACACTGCAATTTTTCACCTTTCATGGTTTACTGACGTCAGTCCCTAAGTTTTAATCCTCTAAGAGGGCGAGGCCATAAAATAGTTCTATCTCACTGTTAAGGGCCATATGTTGGAATTCCACCCATTTTCAGGGAATCCTCACAGTGTCCTCACAAAAACGTAACAAGATTTAAAAAAAACGTAGACGGCGTTCGACCGCATTTTTTTTATTTAAAAAGAAAAACACATAACCTAAAAATTTAAAATTTTAAAATTTGCCCACTTACCTTAAATTATTGATGCAAAATTACGTGAATAATTAGGGTTGCTTGCACAGGAATTTTCGAAAATTCCTCTTCGACGGCTAGACGGCGGCAGCGCTTCGCTGTGCTCGAAAATTCCTAAGGAGACTAGGGGGAGTCTCAAAATTTTGAGAGAATTTTGGGTGTAATTTTCGAGTTATAGGCTCTCCTATTTATAGGGGTTGGCTGCTATCGTGATCGAGAGTTATAGTACGTTTGAACTGTGAATCAAATCTAAAATCATGATATATCCGTGATCTAGGTAGATATTCGAAATCTCCTTCTTCCTTCCCCACCTAATTTTCGAAAATGGCCTAGTGTATATTGTTAGATTTCGAATTCTAGGGATTTGATTATCTCTTGCATGATCTTTTCTCTCGGTATCTCAATATCAACTTAAATCTTAGGCATTTATCTGCTTATTTTCAAAATTCCTTCTTTAATTCCTTAGATTGAGATAAATTTATTTCTACCAAATTTTCAAGTTTAAAAATAAATAATACTATCTAAATTTCGAGCTTCATAATTCTGTACACGATAAAATTATCTACACCACTTAGATAACCTTAAAACAAATCTTATATTTTGAATGATCTAAATATTAATATCCAAGATTACACCATAAAATTATTAGCCTGATATTAAACTGATATGATCACGATATTACAAAATCCCGGGTTTTACAAGTTCAGGGATTACTTGCATAGACCATAATCTCACCAGAAAATTATTACAAGTTATTTCATGAGAGGGCTCCAAGGAGCAACCATTTTCATTTACGATTTCTCAGTTCAGTTATGCACGTATTATCATTAATCATGACATGTTATTTTTACGATATGCCGCATGACATGAGATCCTCACTTGCATGCAAGCTTATTATTTATCTACTTGTTATTTACGATATATGCATGTTGAGTCTTTAGACTCACTAGACTTGATTGTTGTAGGTGCTGATGATGATGTCGGGATCGAGGGCGGGGACCAGTGAGCCAGCTCGAGTCGGCAGTAGTAGGACCCGAGGACCTCAGTTCAGCATTTATTATTATTTGATTGCTAAGACATTTTTATATATTGTTGAATAAATTTTTAGCTGTTGTTTCGAAAAATGTTAATTTCTTCCGCTGCCACTTTGAACATCAAACTTTATTTATCAGTTCAATTATGAATGAGGCAATTTTATTTATTTAAAAAGAAAATTTTTAAAATTTTTCGCAATTTTTCAAGCACGGATTTCTAGGCCTTTACAGCTGGTATCAGAGAAATGGTTATGTAAAGGGTTGTACTACTACTGACCTCGAGAAGCTCACGAAGTCACGTCTTCGGTCTGTAAGTTTTTCATTTACGCATTTTATTTAAAGCATGAATTAATTTCAGCAGCATGATTTCATGAGATATTTGCGCCCATATTTTTATTATTCAGTATTTAAATGTAAATAAATTATGGAATTATGCATGTTAGTTACGTATGGGTTATGTATTGAACAGTATGGCCCCTAAACGCATCCTCGAGCGTACGAGAGTGGATGAGCCTCGCCAGGAGGACCGAGATGAGCAGAGGCAGGAGAGGTACGGACCTCCACCCCCTCCTCCAGATATGAATGCCCAGATGCTAGCTGGGATGACGCAGTTCTTCGCACAGTTTGCGGGGAACAACGTCGTGGCGACCAGGCCGACATGGCCCGAGGCTGTGTACGAGAGATTCATGAAGATGCGTCCAAAGGCGGTTTCAGGGACGTCTAACCCCATGATTGCTGAGGGATGGATCAAGTCCCTCGAGGTTATCTTCGAGTTTATGGAGCTTGGAGATTCAGATCGAGTTCGTTGTGCTTCTTATCTGTTCGGAGGAGATGCCCGCCTATGGTGGGAAGGAGCTTCAGTAGCCCTTAACTTGGCTACACTGTCATGGGTGCGCTTTATGGAGGTGTTTCACTCCAAGTATTTCACGGATGAGGTGCGTTCGCGTCTGACCAGGGAGTTCATGACCCTGAGGCAAGGGGAGCTGACTGTTACGGAGTTCATCCGTAAATTTGAAAGGGGCTGTCACTTTGTGCCCTTGATTGCGAACGATGCCAGTGCCAAGCTGAGGCACTTTCTGGATGGGCTGCGGCCGATCTTACGCCGTGATGTTAGGGTTGCTGGCCCTACTACTTTTGAGGGTGCCGTTTCTAGAGCTATGGCTGCAGAGCAGGATCTGAGCGATATAGAGAGGGATCGCTTGGGAAAGCGACCAGTTCAGGTATCACACCGCCCTCCTCCTCCTCCTCCTCAGCAGTATCAGCATCAACATAAGAGGCCACATCACAGCCCGCCCAGGAACAGAGGAGGACCTCAGCAGCATCAGCAGCAGCAGCAGGGACGTGCCGTCCCGAGGATTTTTGAACACCCAGTCTGTCCCAAGTGCTCACGTCGCCACCCTAGAGTATGCATGTTTGGTTCAGGGAAGTGTTATAAGTGTGGCAGCACAGACCATATGATGCCGCAGTGCCCCCGGAAGAATCTGCCTACCCAAGACAGAGTTTTTGCTCTCCATGCTGCGGAGACGAACCCCGATACCATGTTGATGACAGGTACCTTACAGCTTTAGTTTATAATTGCATTCCAATGTTTTGGGAATCAGGATTAAGATTTTGAACTTAGAATTGCAATAGGATTGCATGCTCTACTCAGTATTATTTTCGGGATTTAGTTAGGAGAACTGTGACCTTTGCATGTCTATAAGCTTAGCTCTTGTGATTATTTGGGTTCAGCTTAGTGTTCCGAACTTTCAGGGAGAATTTTCATAGCTGGCTCATCTACCAAAGCCCTGATAGATTCAGGGGCTACCCACTCATTTATTTCGGAGATCTTTGCTAATTTCCTCAAGATCAAGACCATCGGGCTAGATGTAGCCTACTCAGTAGTACTGCCTTTGGGAGAAGAGATGGCAGCCACAAATGTGATCCGAGACATAGACCTTGAGCTACATGGAAACCTTGTTTATGCGGATCTGATTGTATTGCCGATGCCAGAGTTTGACATCATATTAGGGATGGATTGGCTATTGCGGAACAGAGTGTTGATAGACTTCCAGCGGAGATTTGTTCTAGTCCGACCGCCTGGGATGATGCAGTTCTTATTTGAGCCGGACAGGTACTTTCCTTTACCGCGCATTATTCCTTATGTCCAGGCTAGGAAGCTTATGCATAGAGGGTGTCGGGCATTTTTAGCAACTTTTATATCTGTCCCCGAGACACCCAGTCAGTCAGCTTCAGATGTTCCGATTGTTAGAAACTTCTTAGATGTTTTTCCTGAGGACGTCTCTGGTATGCCACCCGAGAGAGAAGTGGAGTTTTCTATCGAGCTTATGCCAGGTACGGTTCCGATCTCGAAAGCACCGTACCGACTTGCACCGACAAAGATGGCAGAGCTTAAGAAGCAGATTCAGGAACTTCTTGATAAGGAGTTCATCCGCCCGAGTTTCTCACCTTGAGGCGCGCCAGTCTTGTTTGTTAAGAAGAAGGATGGCTCGATGAGGCTTTGTATTGACTACCGGGAGTTGAACAGGGTTACAGTGAAGAATAAATACTCACTTCCGAGGATTGAGGATCTGTTTGACCAGTTGCAGGGAGCTTCGATTTTCTCCAAGATAGATCTGCGTTTAGGTTATCACCAGTTGAGGGTGAGAGACGCCGATGTTTCGAAGACTGCTTTCAGGACTCGTTATGGTCACTACGAGTTCCTTGTGATGCCGTTTTGTTTGACGAATGCGCCAGCGATCTTCATGGATCTCATGAATCGCGTATTTCAGCCGTACCTCGACCAATTTGTGATAGTGTTCATAGACGACATCCTCGTCTACTCCAAGAATCAGGAGGATCACCGCAGGCATCTGACCATAGTGTTGCAGACATTGCAGAAGCACAAATTATTCGCAAAGTTCAGTAAATGCGAATTCTGGTTAGAGAAGGTGGCATTCTTAGGCCACATTGTTTCTAGCAGTGGCATTGAAGTAGACCCAGCGAAAGTTGCCGCAGTCAGAGATTGGGTTGTGCCGCAGAATGCATCAGAGATCCGCAGTTTTCTTGGCTTAGCAGGATATTACCGGAAGTTCATCAAGGGATTCTCCTCGATTGCAGTTCCACTCACAGCACTGACAAAGAAGAATGTGAAATTTGTTTGGAGCGAGGAGTGTCAGAAGAGCTTCGATACTTTGAAGCAAGCTCTTATCTCAGCACCAGTTTTGGCTATGCCGTTAGGGCCCGGTGAGTTTGTGCTATATACCGATGCTTCGAAGCTCGGTTTGGGCACAGTATTGATGCAGCATGGGAAGGTGATAGCGTATGCTTCTCGACAGTTGAAAACCCATGAGAAGAACTACCCTACCCATGATCTAGAGTTGGCCGCCGTAGTTTTTGCCTTGAAGATTTGGAGGCACTATCTGTATGGAGAGAAGTGCCAGATCTTTACCGACCACAAGAGCCTCAAGTATTTCTTTACGCAGAAGGAGCTGAACATGCGTCAGAGGCGTTGGTTGGAGCTTGTGAAAGACTACGATTGTGACATTAGCTACCACCCGGGTAAGGCTAATGTAGTTGCAGATGCACTGAGCAGAAAAGTTGCAGTGATGGCTCATTTGGCAGTTTCGAGACCTCTTCAGTTTGAGATGCAGAGGTTTGATCTTGAGACTTATCCTCGAGGTAGAGTTCCCCGTCTATCTACCTTGACCATTCAGTCGTCCTTTTTGGACCGTATTCGCAGTGGTCAGGCAACAGATGAGCAGTTGGCCAAGTGGAAGCAGAGAGATGAGGCCAAGGGCAGTGTCTTGTACTCAGTTAGTGATGGTATAGTGAGATACCGAGATAGGATATGGGTCCTAGCAGTGATTCTATCCGAGCAGACATCTTATCAGAGGCCCATATGTCGCCGTACTCTATTCATCCAGGGAGTACGAAGATGTACAAAGATCTGCAGCTATTGTATTGGTGGCCTGGTATGAAGAAGGACATCAGTTGGTTTGTTTCCGAGTGTCTGACTTGTCAGTTAGTGAAGGCAGAGCATCAGAGACCAGCAGGGTTGCTCAAGCCTCTTCCTATTCCCGAGCGGAAGTGGGAGAATGTTACCATGGACTTTGTGACTGGATTGCCGAAGTCAGCCAGAGGATCGAATGCCATATGGGTGATTGTAGATCGTCTTACCAAGTCAGCGCACTTCTTGCCTATTAAGACGACATTCACCATGGTTCAGTATGCAGAGTTGTATATATGAGAGATAGTCCGACTGCATGGTATTCCAGTTTCTATCGTATCTGACAGAGATCCCAGATTTACTTCCTCGTTTTGGAAGAGTTTGCATTCGACTATGGGGACGAAGTTGCTGTTTAGCACAGCTTTTCATCCGCAGACAGATGGGCAGTCAGAGCGAGTCATTCAGATTTTGGAGGATCTTCTCCGAGCTTGCGTCATTGATTTCTCAGGGAGTTGGGAGTCGAACTTACCATTGGTAGAGTTCACTTATAACAACAGCTTTCAGTTGTCTATAGGAATGGCTCCGTATGAGGCTTTGTATGGTCGCAAGTACAGATCTCCTGTTCATTGGGATGAAGTAGGAGAGAGAGCAGAGTTGGGTCCAGAGATTATTCAGCAGACTGTTGATGTAGTAGCCCGGATCCGTGATAGAATGAGGACTGCTCAGAGTCGACAGAAGAGCTATGCAGATCAGAGGAGGAGAGAGTTAGAGTTCGCAGTCGGCGACCATGTCTTTGTGAAGGTGGCACCTATGAAGGGTGTCATGAGATTCGGGAAGAAAGGGAAGCTTAGTCCGAGATTTATTGGACCATTTGAGATCCTTGACAGAGTTGGGACGCTAGCTTATCGTGTTGCTCTTCCGCCGAATCTGGCCGGAGTACACAATGTGTTCCACGTCTCTATGCTGAGGAAGTATATGGCGAATCCTTCGCATGTGCTGAATTTTGAGCCGTTGCAGCTCACTCCGAACCTATCTTATGAGGAGAGACCAGTGCAGATCCTAGACAGGCAGGAGAAGAAGCTTCGGAACAAGCTGGTTAAGCGAGTGAAAGTCAAGTGGCTTAACCATTCAGAGGAGGAAGCTACGTGGGAGTCTGAGTCAGAGATGAAGAGTTGGTACCCCGAGTTATTCGGTGAGTCTTAATTTCGAGGACGAAATATCTTATGAGATTCTTTTTATTGCATGAGTATTTAAATTTAATTATTTTACGTAGTAGTTTAACTTTATCATTTCAGTTAATTCAGTGAGGCCGGACTGGAGTTGGAGCTTTGAGATAAAATTTAAGATTCAGAAAACGTCTCCAGGATTTATTTTAGCTAGCTAGTAAGTTAATTTAAGTTAAAAGGAGGTTTAGAGAATTATTTAAGCAACTTGAGGTGAGTAGGAAATTAATTCATTTAAGTTCCATAATTGAGGGGTTAGTTCACTAAATTATTTAAAAGATAGGTAAGACTTTTAAAGGTTATAAATTTACTAAATAATCAACATTTCCCCTCCACTTAATCTATAAATTTCGGTCTCCTTAGAATATTAAGCAATACCTTGCCAACTCACGCTTTGACCCATTCTTTGTTATTTTAGCATGCTAACCTTTTAATTCTTAATCACCCTTAATTAATTAATTAATAACCAACATCCTAGCCTTGTAAAACATGTAGGATTCGGTCATTGCCTCTAACAAAACACCCAACAAATATTTGATATCAAACCAAAATTCAAATTTCAAAAAGAGTAAACTTGGTCTTGCATTTTCCCTATATTTTGCACCCATCTCCCTCATTCCCCTAACCACCATTTCGTCCCCTCCCCATCACCGAAATCTGAGAGATTTCAGAGCCTATATTGAGTTAAAAATCGTGAGGTGCTAGGGGAAAAACAAGAGAGAAAAATCAGTAGCAAACAAGGTAGCAAAAGCGCTCCACCTCCTCCGCGCCGTATCGTCTCATTCTTTCGTTTTTCTTTCAAACGAAACCAGGCATGCATATATTCTTCCTTGACTCTTCAATCAAGTCCTATTATCATTTATTTTCATTACATGATCATCATTTCCATGGCAAAAACCGAAATCTATCAAAAACTTTTCAGAAAATAAAGATGCAGATTTCGGCTTTCATTGTGCTCCTCCCGGGTTTCAATTGTTTTGATGGTTTCAGGTATTGGTTCGATTCCAGGCTCCTAAGGCGACATCTAGACATGTAATAGGATGCATTAAGACCATGTTGGTCCATTCAAACAAGCCCCATGCATGATAGAATTCGAATTTGACAGCAACTCTTCAATCTTAGCCATTTGTGTTTTCGAAAATCCAGCTTGCTGTCAAAAAGGGAAAAGTCTCTGATCATGGCTGCCCCAAGGCCTATAGCCATGGTTAGATCACTTCCCTAGCATGTCTAAGACGTGACTAAGTCGCCCTTTTGGTGGCTTGGTCCATGGTGAATCGGTTTTTACAATAAAACACAAGAACAGCCCCTCCCCACTTTCGGCTTTCTCTTGGTACAGCATGTGTGCTTCGAAAATGGTGGAATGGTGTGGATCTTGGTTGGCCTATGGCCCCTAGCCATGGTTCATATCATACCCCTAGATGTCTAGATCGTGCCATGGTCAATCAAATGGCCACTGGAACGACACGAGACAGCAAACGAAGCACAACACCACACACGTATGCAAAGGTGTTCTCGGTTGGAGCGTTCGGTTGTCTGCTGGCGTGATGCGAATTGTGGCTGGCCTAGGGCCCTTATCCATGGTTCAAATCATTCCTTGGGATGTTGGTAAGAGTCTCTGGTCGGTGGTTCAAGCCGCAATGGCCGGTAGTCTCGAAAACGACGCAAGAAACCTAAGCACAGCTGCTGTATTTTATGGACAGCAACTTGCTGTGACGGTTCAGTGACTCGTTCGAGTTCTTGGTTGGTTTTTAGCCTATAGCCTTGGACTGGACAGTGCCTCATCAAGTTAGGAAGGTCATTTTTTTGGCCGTTTGTGATTCGGATCATTTTTGCGGTCGTACGATAATTTACGGTGCCATGTGCCAAATTGACTCTCGAAAGAGCGTTTCATGTGTTGGCCTCCATCCAACTAGATTTCGACCCTCACCATTTTAGGGGTACTACTTCATCATTTTAAGCGTATTTTAATCATGACTATCTGATGTGTCAGTGTTGGTTCGGGTTGGTTCGGAGTCATGATTAAATACGAAGTCATTAGGCGCACTTGTCTCAGTTTTTGGATTTAATTGCATAGTTTGGTCAAGTAAAAGCTATTGCATATTTTTCATGGCATATTTAGGTTACAGCGAGCCTGGGAGCGATCCAATCCATTGAGTAAAATTAAGATATTTAATTATGTTAATTAATTATATTACGTGCAAAAATATTCATTTTGAGATTTATGTGATATTGCTTGTGGTCACTTTACTACCATTATTAAACCCGGTCGCCAGTTACCGGTCCGGTCGTCAGTTATCGGTCAGTTCAGTTATTTCACACAGTATATTGTGGCAGTAGTCTGATCAGACGTACATTATTAAACATGGTCGCCAGTTACCGGTCCGGTCGCCAGTTACCGGTCAGCTCAGTTCAGTTCAGGGACCACTTGCATAGACCATAACCTCACCAGAAAATTATTACAAGTTATTTCATGACAGGGCTCCAAGGAGCAACCATTTTCATTTATGATTTCTCAGTTCAGTTATGCACGTATTATAATTAATCATGACACGTTATTTTTATGATATGCCTCATGACATGAAATCCTCACTTGCATGCAAGCTTATTATTTATCTACTTGTTATTTACGATATATGCATGTTGAGTCTTTAGACTCACTAGACTTGATTGTTGTAGGTGCTGCTAATGATGTCGGGATCGAGGGCGGGGACCAGTGAGCCAGCTCGAGTCGGTAGTAGTAGGACCCGAGGACCTCAGTTCAGCATTTATTATTATTTTATTGCTCAGACATTTTTATATATTGTTGAATAAATTTTTAACTGTTGTTTCGAAAAATGTTAATTTCTTCCGCTGCCACTTTGAACATCAAACTTTATTTATCAGTTCAATTATGAATGAGGCAATTTTATTTATTTAAAAAAAAATTTTTTAAAATTTTCCGCAATTTTTCAAGCACGGATTTCTAGGCCTTTACATTTTTACTTGTTTTGGTTTTGGCACTTCAATTTTTGCCAAACACCCCCACACTTTTAAATATTTGTAGGAAGGCTTGTGGTCTTTTTTAACGTCCAAAAACCAACCTACGTAAACCACATGCATACAAATGATTTAAATTTCATATTTAATTTATTAAGTTGATTTTATATGCTTGCATGATACATACCACATGATTAAGGATCTAATTGCATTATGTTATGAAAAACTGTAGATTTTACTCGAATATTCGATCATAGACTAGGTTAAGGAGACCGAGGACAATTAAGATAAAATAAATGTTTTTCGATAAATATTTTCAAGGTTTATTAAGATGATTAAATATGATTAAATATTTCTAAAAATGGTGGAGTTCAAATTATTTTACGAAATGAGCTCGATTTTATTCGAGAAGCCATTTTTAAGCCAACGAGGGACTTTTAAAAGATCAAAAGCATTATTATTGAAAATTAATTTTTACAAACTTTTATTTTTCAATTAAATAGATGTTATTGGGCTTAATTTACCTAGGATTAGTAGGCTCAATGGCTCCTAAACTCAAAAGTCCAAAACCCAAGCCCATTAACATGCAAATTAAAATCTATAAAAAGGATTCCTAGGTATTTTTCTTGAGAGAGCAGCTGAAATCACACACTTCACACACACTAATTTTTGAAAAATTGGAGGGAGATAAAACAAGGAGTCTTCGTCGCCCGTTCGATCTTCTTTGCGCCCCACGCGAACGATCTCATATTCGATCGTTCTAAAACGCAAAGGCACGTTTCTAAATTTCTTTGACGCATCATTCTATCCATATTATGCATGTTTTTTTTTATTTTTGCATGAAAAATATTGGAGTTCAAAGTGCTTATCGTTTCAGCGATTATTTTTGAAGTTTTGAAAATTTTTACCTATATATGAACGTGTTATGATTTCCAACGAATACGCTGCCAACGTAGGATGTTTAAAGAGTGGAACGTGGAAGATTTAAGGTGGAAATGAAGGCTAGAATCGAGTTGGCTAAGGATAAATAGTCCTAGGGTTTCGAAGGGTTCCCACGTGAATAGCTCGAGCGGCTCGGTGCATGGCTACGAGTGGCTCGGTCAGGGCTTGGCTAGGGGCTAGTTCAGTAGAGTCTCGTCGGAGGGATGGCCGGACTGTTGGACTTGGTCTTTGTAAGCTTTCTTTATCTACTTAAGTACTGATATTAAAGTAATTTTTCATATTGTCCTGTATTCTGCCGATGTGTTTTTTTCTAAGACAAAGTTCTGTTGTATGCAATTTGTTTGCCTGTGATGACGACTATTGAGATTGTTAGATATGTGTTCTTTTGTGAAACTAACTTCTATCGTACGGAAATTTCTTTTGATCACGAGTATCGAGATTGCTAGATATGCGATTTGTTGGAGGTCAGCTATACTTCTTGTGGTTAATGCACCTTCTTTTTAAAAAAATTTAATATGCGGTCGCTATTTTTCGATACACGTTGGTTAAACTTCTGGGATTACACGATGGCATGTAACTCACTGTAGTTAGGTAAACAAACAACATTGGACAAAGGCGATACATTCATCCAAGAAATTGTTGTTAGAAAGAATCATTTCTTGAATGTTTTGGTTATTTTTTTAGGCTTTGGGGGTTAATTTATTTTGTCTGTTGACAGCTCTTAAATCCCCTTAGATTTGATTTGGAATCTCTGGAATCCCAGATAGCATGAACCCTGCACCAAGAACCTCTCATTTGGCCCTAGCCAGTTGACTCATTGGCTCTGCCTCTGAACAGAGCTTATTGACCACCCCCGAATAGGGGTGGCCGCCCGCAGAGCACGACAATGATTGTGTTCTGCTCACCTACATAAAATCGGGATCATATCTACAGGTTCATATGTTCACACATCAAATCCCATTTAATTAGAAAAATATTCCTCCCTGTTCGCTCCATGGCTTCTTGCAAGAAAAACACAGATGCATACTATCACAACCACACACAAACATTAAAACATATAAACACACAGAAACACATATAGAAGACGAATCCTTACAAAGCTTTGGTAAGTAAGATCATTGAGAAGTCTTTCGGAATCCTCGAAGAAAAGAGACGAAATTCAACTACAAAGTCTGGATTACTCTCATCTTGAAGTAGCTACAACTGACTAAACTGTCCATCCAAGAATCCCTTCAAACAAACACCAAAATACCCACATCAAAACAAAAGAAAAAACACCATTAAACCAATAATTTAAAAAAAAAACCTAGCAAGAAAACGTAACAAACCAATACATAGTTTTCCCATTTCTCCCACGTTAGTTACTTACCTAACGATACAAAGCGGCAATATATTCAAGAAAACTCCTCTGCAACTGATTCACCTCCATGTTTCCGCCTCCCAAACAAGGTCTCGTTTGTCTCTTTACAAAACAATAACGAAAGCCGACCCGTTACTAGCTGCCAATCCCAGATCTTGAGGAATATAATAAAATCTTGAAAGGGATTTGGTGGAGTTAACGCGCTTGAACAGACTGCTGCACTGAGAAAGACCGAAACTTTTTCTACGTGTTTCTGGAGAGTGTCCTTATTTCAATACGATCAGTGGTTTATCGTTTATAGAAGTTGGTAGATACGTTGTCATATATATATATATGATTCAAATACCAAAATTCGACTACAAGAAAAGAAATATCCAAACCCTCCAAATGTAATATAAAATAAATATTCCCGTGTGATACTGCAGTCTACACTTGCTTTTTTCTGTGCTTTTTACTTCTTTGGGATTTGGCGCACTATGGCATTTGTTGAGGCTATCCAAGTCTGCAGATACTTCTCCCCCAGCCTATCACCGTCTTTTTGTGATCCCCACTCCTTTCTCCATGTATATTTTAATTTATTGCAGATTCAATGTAATGTTGCTTCCAATTATATTTCTTCCTCCTTCTTTCTTTCTTCTTTGTTTGATGAAATATTGCAGCAACATGCATTGTTGATGCTTTCTTTATACTGATTATTTTTTACATGTGACGCTTGGATGTATATAGAATTTATTAATTTAAAATATAATTTCATATGTTTTTTCAAATACAAAGCATATGGTATGTAAAAAATAGTTTTTTATATTACAATTTTTGTTGTAAAGTATTTTTTAAATATTATATTATATTAGAAATAAAAATATTAAAGATTATATTTTACATAATTTATTGAGAATTAATAGGATAATTATTAAGTTTGAAAATTATTTTATTAAAAAAAATAGTATTTTATTATAAATTTTGGATTTTTTACATTAGGTAGATTATTTTATCTCTCTCATAAATTATTCTATAAATAGAATGATATATATTTGTCACAGAAGAGTTGCATCGACGACGATGTTGAGTATATGTGTGAATATATGACAATATTAGAGGAAAAGTCTGGATTGTGCTTACTAAGAATATGATGGTCATTTACTTGAAAAATGACGAAAGACTCGATGAAATTTAATATAAAACAACTTTTTAAAAATAAAAAAATAAATAATGTGTACCCTTTATTATTGATGCTTTAGATGAATTATTTTCCCTATATTCAAGGCATCAGATTAAAAAGAGCATTTTTCAGACAGAAAATTTTAGCGTGGCTCTCACTTTCATTATTTCTTTTTCATGCAACATTTACAATAAAAGTTTAAAACAAATAATTGAAATATTAAAATCATTATTAGCTTATTCTATATTCCCACCATTGTGCTTGAAGCATCTCTTATCACATAAATTGACCAAAAAATATGGCTGTCCAAGAATAATTTATTTATTCAATTTTTATGCAATCTGAATATTTTAAATATTTTTTTTAAAGATTATTGGAAAATGAAAGAACCCTTGACGTTTAATGGGAAATTGATTAAAGATAACACACTTTATAATATAATAATATCTCACGACCTCACATTAAATTTGGGTTGTGCATCAAATTTATTGAAATCATTTTCAATCCCCACGAGAACATACGCTCTAATTTAGATTTAGATACATTCAAATGACCTCTTGATATATTATTCATCAGACATTCGGCTTAATCATCAGATTATAAGCTCTTAATCCTAACCCATTTATTTTTTGGTCAGAACAGACTTACTAATTCTTTGATTTCAGTTAGGAAGAGAGAAATTTGGAATAGATGATAGAATAAACATACAAAGAACGCGATTAACTTATATTTCACATTAACCACAACATAAAATTTTTTGATAAAAAAGATGCATAAAATGTAATGTTATTGATTAGTATCCATCTTAAAATAAATAATTTGGATATTGCCTATAATGCCAGCCACAACATTTATAAAAAAAATATTCTCAAGTATTTGAAATAATATGGTTTAGTTATCTTGGCATCTGTTGCTACTTCAACACAGAGACACAAAATCACATTGCATATCCTAACTGACTCTACTTTAGCCAACATTAGCAATTAGCATCACACATGAACAAAATAATACTATAAATTATGTGATCGATTGATTAATTAATCCGTCCAGCTATTCGAGTTTTTCGTTATTGAACTCGACCCGATCGAGTTTGAATTAGAACCAATAAATGAATAAATGTTTTTTTTATATGTATAACCATTTCTTTAATAAATGTATTTATATGATATTTTGAAGTAACAATTTGTTTTATTAATAAAATATTTTTCTAAAAAAATAAAATATCTGAACTAATGTTGAAGGACCGACTTGTTGCCATCAATTATTGGTACACAAAGAGGAGGGAATCTTTAGATGGTCCACTACCATTTGTTCGTATTTATAGTTATATCAAATCAGTGTGACGACAATGTATTTTGTTGCTTATGCATTGAGAAAGAGTGCACAATAATAAAGCCAATGTCGAAATATCAAATGGGTGACAAGAGATTATTGTTTTCAATAAATTCAATATAGAATTTCATATATTTAAAGCCTACATAAATGGATTTTGTAGAAATTAACATAATTTGATGAGAATGTAACATGAAAATATAGAGTATATATGACCAAAGATATAGAGGAAACAATGAGTTTCTTGAATCAAGAATAAAAGAAAAACAAAGTGTCATTGAATCACGAAAAAAGAAAATGTTAGTACTAAAGAATTGACTCAAACACAAGTGAGAGATTACAAACCAGGGAACCAATGTTTGTTTCCATCCTATTCCTTTCTTCTACAAACAAGGTGAACTCACTCATGTATAGTCATTAGACTCATTACTGCAATATATCTTTCCGTTTTGTTCTACTAGATCACGGTAATATTTTTCCAATTCTGAAAGTTAATTTGGTTATAAAATAAAAAGATATTCAGGAAAGTCAAAAACCCCATTAACCAGAAGATCCTATCATAGTCAGTCCAGTTTGCCATGGATCCACTCATAAGCAATAAGAGGAAAGTGGTAAAAAAATTCCAGGCATTTCAAGTAGTGGGTTCAATAGGAGAATTTTGAAAGAACTTTAAGCATAATTAGGTACCTAAAAGCACTTCAGAGGTCCACAGCTCCCGCTGTACAATTATATCTTTGATGAAATCTTCTCTTCCATTCAATTTCTGAAGATTATTTCATTGAGGGAGGGGAAGCAATGATGATTGAGGGAGGAGGGAAAAAAACAAAGACAAATGAACTGATCGAATTTGATGACTGAAAGTAAGGCGAGAGTTTAGAAAGGTGGGTGCAAACAACAGAGCTTCTAACACGACTATATTTCAAGAAATGAGATATCCTAACAGCTTAAAAGGGAGTGTCGATGTGTCCCCACGAGATATCCTAACAAGATACCACATAGCATAGGTACCTTGGCTAGTATCCCTTAGTTAGCAACCAATTTGAGAATCTAACATCACCTGGTGAAAAAAACAGAGCAGGAACAAGGCATATAGGAAACAAGCAGTAAGTAAGATGATAAATGGGAATAACAACTTCTGGCCCATCAAATTACCAATGAAGGAATGAGATTCTCAGAAAAATTTAATCGTAACTGCACAATACTAATTCAGTTCTTTCATAATCAAAGATTAAATAGATAGAGTTGGACCGGTGGGGATAAAAAAATGAAGCGCAAGACATTGTATTATGCCTGCTTGTTAGTAGTGGATTAAGCGTTGGCACACTAAGCAAGGCACAAAATGCAGTGCTATACTTCTAATGATCTTATGGCTGCATTTATTACTTAAGGTGTTATATCTGAAACTCCATTTATACCTTATGCATTCCAAACCAGCTTTTAAAGGAATGCAAAGAAGTACACGTTTGGACCTTGGAGCACAGAAACCAATAATCTATCTAAATACTTTATCTACAAAATTTCATTAAGTGAATGATAAAAAAGAGTGTTGCAACTACTAATTCTCACATGAAAAATAAAAATAAATCAACCCCTCAAATTTGAACAAGTTCTGATTTGGGGTTTACCAGTTATCATAAAAGAAAATTCAGAATGCATAAAGTAACTGGAACAGTAGACGATAAATTGTTGGGCTTCATGCTCACTGAAATCTCTATCTTTCACTTTTTCTCGAGCCAGGCCTTTCAAAGAATATTCACATTATTTGATAAATAGTTTGTGAACCAAAATTTTCACCCACCACAGTACACAACTCCACTGCAGAACACTGTATACACATTCAATCGAGATGCATGCGCTTTCAAAGGAGAATATTGTCATAGTGCATAACATAGACCAAGTACAACGCTTAATCCAATAGTACACAGCTTGTATACCTAGGTCTTTGAAATTATAGCTTCTTTTCTTCATGTAAGTGGATTGTGTAAACGTGAAATAACTAGGGATTTTTTCTAGATTGAAAACAGCATTATCATCTCATTGTTCTACAGAAAATCATCATCCAAAGTTTAGGTTTTAATAGCCGACTTGGTCAACTTGTTTGAGAGTGCTCAATAAGAGCTTTCACGATCTCTTGCGAAGAAATGTAATTTTATCACGGAAACACCAGAAATAATTTCACCACTAATATAACTTAGCTACTCAGTACAATATTTAATAAATCCATATCATTTTTACAATCTATCTTTTGAGATGCACGTTGTTTAGAATGTAACACCAAAGATCATTTGTTCAGCAACATAAAAAGACGACTATATTGATACAAACCATTCTGCATTAGCATTTCACGGACAAAATTGTAAAAAGAGTACACATGAACATGTCACAGGACCTGCCCCAAAAGAAACCTCCTGGCAGAGACCGATTTCTTATCGTCCTGTAGTCCTGAATCTGACTCGTCATGAAACCACCCAACGGATTTTTGAGCTTCTTCGACAATTTGCGAAATCCCTGCGTGTAATAAAATGTGAAGAAGATGAAAATAATAATAGGAATAAAGTAAAAATTACACAGACAACCGACTGAAATAAATTTCTTTTCCCGCGTTTCAAGATCAATTTACCCGTATTACAATCAAACTAATCCAACACCAAAAATTCCAGTACAAAAATCACAATTGATCTCATGCCTTTAGGTCAAAAACACATCATGCCAACAAAAAAATGACTAAAAAATATTCCGAAATGTCAAATCTTTGATTCAAGATTCAAAGCAACGTAATTCTAAGCACAAATTCAATTACGCATGTATTCTATAATCGAGAGAAAGAGAGAGCTTGTAAAACCTCCAGAAACAGTTTGCTTGTTGTGACGAATATCGTGAACGGTGGCTGATATTTTCCAGTACAGCGGCCGTCCGACGTAATACAGTGCCATCACCGCCGCCGCCACCAGCAGAAGCCGGAATACGAGCTTCACCGATCGAGAAGCCATTGCTTCGGAACTTTCAAATTCCAATGTGCGTACAGAATCGTGTGACAGATCTTTTATGGAACAGTGAGCAATAAAAGGGAAAAATGAGGAAATGGGGACTCCCGGAGGTTTATTAAAAACGAAGGACCGAGATGTAATTTACTTTTTTATACTTTATTTAAACTTATTTAAAACTTAATTTTTTTAATTAGAATATTAAAATTTTCATTTTAATTTTATATATAATAAAATTTAATTAAATAAAAAACTTATACGACCCAAGCCACCCAAACCACATCTCACTCCACTCCTCAATCTTCCCAATTTCTTGTTATCGTTATTCTCATATCCTTCTTCGCATCACTTCAAATTTGTTTGATTTCTTGTTGTAGATTGTAACAATGAGTCTATAACATATTGGTATGGAAGAAATCCAACGAAAGAATCACGTATTTGTAAGAAATCGATTTGTTATTTTGAATTTTATGAAACGACCCCCATTTTTTACTTTAAAATCCTACTAAAATATTTTTTTTATAAAGCATAAAGTCGAAAATCATCTTTTAAAATAACTTAACATTTCCATAAATCAAAATACTTTTAAAATTTAAAAGTCTCGAGTGCATAAAAATCCCTAAAATTGTCAATTACTAAAATCCAACTTCTACCTTTAACATGTTCAAAACTAACTTCAAAATAAAGCATAAAATCTCTAATAAAATCAACAAAAAATTCTTTAAAACTTTTAACTAACAAGCTAATGCGGAAATAAATGTCCCTCGAGAGTGTACTGCCGTACTCGATCCACTCAAGCGTCAGCGCTTCCTTCAATATCATCATCACCTGCAGCATTCAAACTTAGTGAGCCTAATGACTCAACACGTCCTAAACATGAGTAACAAATAATACATATACAAGCACATGCATTAAAATCATACTTTTATTTAAAATAATTTTAAGCATAAATAAATCATATATCGTAAAATCATAAAATAGTAAAGCTTTCAATCATTTATCATTTTGGGTGAAGTTTGATCCTTGAAAGTGACTAGCTTTTTATTCTCTGGTCGACTGATCAGTCTTAGCTCACCATTACACATGGAGACGGGCCATAGACACAGACGTAAAATGGAAGTACGATCGTTGGGCTCCCTCTGGGGCCTTGTCCAGTAAACGGGCTTCCTCTTGGACCTTTTCTCTCACGATATTCCCATATAATTGTAAGTTCACCGTTCCTTGTTAAAACGGATCCCCCACGTATCCTCTATCCTCTTTGTCACAGTCAATTCACATCCTTTAAAACATTTTTCCTTTCTTTTATTTTATAAAATACCACGACTTTCCAAAAATAGCATTTTAACAGTAAAAATTGCACAACTTTATCATAAATCATAAAATTCTATATTTTCATCAAAATCATCATAATATATCATTTAACATGTGTTATGACCTTTTGGAACGCTGCCAAGCCTTTTCGTACTACCCAGGTGTAAATGACTGTTTTGCCTCTAGACGTAAAATTTCTCGTTTTTGAATTTTTCTTACTTTTATTGATTCTAGACCATCCCAAATAATTATTTAAGTTTAAATCTAACTTTTAATATTTTATTTAGCTTAAATTCGAGGCTTTCGACTTAATTTCCTATTTACCAATTCGTGAAGCGATTAATTCCCGAATTAATTCAAAATTTAATGTTTTCTTCCCAAATTTTAAACATAGAATTTTAATACCTACACAACTCTCGTGAACCATGAACCTACCCCCGTGGACCATGGTTCGACCTCTTTTCCTTTCCCTAGCAATAATTTGAACTCTAGCTTCTATATCGAGCCCCCTTTCGATTTCCTTGAACCATGGCCGAGCCATCCCATGACTAGACCTCCTAGGGACCCTACCAAATCCTCCTGGACCACGCACGAGCCCCCCAACACGTGCACGCAGTTCCTGCGCACAAGAACAAGAGTCGCGCGAGCTTCCCTCTAGTCGAGCCGCCTTGGACCAAGCCGCAGCATCCCAAGCCCTGACCACGGACCAAGCTCCCTAGACCCTACTGGACCAACCTAGACCTACCCAACCAAGTCACGAGCCCTTACTCCCGCGATCGCACCTAGCATGCATGGGGAGAGTCCTTGCACGCATGTACTCTTCCCCCATCCACTGAACATGGCTTGGACTCCTCCTACACTGAACCACGTCCTGCACGACCCTTGTCCAAGCCCTGGCCGAGCCGCACACGGGTTCCTCCACCTAGCCGAACCCAAGCCATGAAACCCATGAGGAAAACCCTAGGTTCTTTCTTCCTAGCCAATCTCGATTACAGCCATCGTTTCCACCTTAAATCGTCTTTTTTCTATCCATAAAACATTCTATGTTGGCAGCGTACTCGTTGGGAATCATAACACGTTCATATACGCGTAAAAATTTTCAAAACTTAAAAAAAATAATTGTCAAACGATAAGCAATTTGAACTCCATTATATTTCATGGAAAAATACATAAAACATGCATAATATGATTTGAATGTTGCGTCAAAGGAGTTTAGAAACATGCCTTTGCATTTTAAAACGCTCGAATATACGATCGTCGGCGAGGGGCACGAAAAGGAACGAACGGGCGATGAAGACTCCTTGTTTTTCCTCCTTGATATTTTCGAATTTTAGTGTGTGTGGTGTGAGAATATTTTGGCTGATAGGGTGCAAAAAGCCCTAGGTTTTCTATTTTATAGATTTTAATTTGCATGTTAATGGGCTTAAGTTTTGGGCCTTCAAGTGTAGGAGCAATTGGACATACTCAAATTAGTTAAATTGGGCCCAATAACACTTATTTAATTGAAAAATAAAATTTTATAAAATTTAGTTTTAAAAAATAATGCATTTGATATTTTAAAAGTCCCTTGTTTGCCCAAAATCGGTTTCCCGGATATAGTCGTGCTCGACTCGTAAAATAATTTGAACTCTAACATTTTTATAAAAAAAAATTAATCATTTTTAATCATATTAAGAAGCCTTGAAAAATATTTATTTTTATCTCTGTCGTCCTCGGTCTACTTTCCCCAACCTATTATTGAATATTCGGATAAAATCTACAATTCTCATGCAATCATGCCATAAAATCATTTAATATGCATCATGTAAGCATTTAAAATCAATTAAATAAAACAATTATGTAATTTACTTCATTTGCATGCATGTGGTTTACGTAGGTTGGCTTTTTAAACATTACATTTTACCACTAAATTTTTGATTGGATCGAGCTTGACTCATAAATTCGATTAGGGTGTCATAGATCTATTTGTTGATTTCTTGTTCGAACTGTTCCCCATCATCGATTTGGACACACACGAACACATACCGCGACCTAAATTGAATTTTGGGTCGCAACTTAACACCTTGGTCGTAAGCATGACCCAGGTTGGGTCGAGCTCTTCACGCCTGGGTCGAGCCACATGTGGGTCGAGGGCTTGATGTTTTGGTTGAGGGGCGAGGTTTGGGTCGAGTCTACTGTTACTCCACCCAAATCTCATGACTCGACTCAATTTTTTAATATAACACTTGTTGGGTGCAATAATTGTCCCTGCTTGATAGAGCGATCGAACCGTGGTGCTTGAGTTGCTGTTCGGTTTAAAAGATTTGAGTTGCACCATTACCACCAGCTATAGCTTTTGGTAAAATGGCAAGCGCTCGGTCCTACAATTAGTATCAGAGCCAAGGTCACGGGTTCGATTCCCATTGATTACAAGGAATTCAATTATTGAGAGGTAGATTGTTGGGTGGAATAATTGCCCCTGCTTGGTAGAGCGATCGAACCGTGGTGCTTGAGCTGCTGTTCGGTTTAAAATATTTGAGTTGCACTGAAACGTCCACTACTCGTTTTTCTTTAAAATATACTAGAAATTTTTTTTTCTCCACGAAGGCATTCGGTCAAAATTATTCTATACATACATATATATTTTTAAAATACTTTTGTACCATTTAAAAATAAATCAACCGACTATTATTGGAAAATCCAAAAGAAATTAATTCAAAACATAAAGTCGTAAAACGTCAACCAACCTAAACTAACATTATTTCAAAAATAACCTTAACTCTAACACCCTCTCAAAAACTCTCAAAAGCATCATAAGCATAAAAATCTTTAAAGTAGCTTAAATCTTAAACATAATTTTGCGAAAAACTAGCGCCGGTCCTCGGATTGTGTGCACCTTCAGTCCAGCAAGATCAACCATCAAGACCTCCATTATTATCAAGCTCACCTGCATCGATCACACCTAGTAAGTTTATTGACTCAGCAAACCTTAATCATGATAACAAGTAATACATATACAATCACATGCAACAGTGAAAATACTTTTACCAAAATAACTTTTCATGAATATGCATAAACTTTAACATTTTTCTTTCAAGATATCATATCATATTTCTTTTCATCATATCATATCATATTTCTTTTCATCATATACATATATGTGTCCCTTTCATTGAATTCAGATCCTTAATTGTGACTTTCGTATCAGCTATTAGTTGATGGATCCATCTACGTATAACCATGGTACCAGGCGACGGGGACATCAGCGACACTCTCACCCATTAGCTGAGCCTTGGCCTTACATATCATTATATCATAGTGTCATCGTGTCATCGTATTAGTCACAATCAATTCACCTCCTTCAACCTTTCGTATTTTCATCACTTATAAAAATCCAAGCATATATAAATCGTTTTCTTTTAAACCAAGCATGCAGACGTCTTTTAGCGTTAACGTTTCATCATAAAATTTCATAAACATATAATATAAATGTTTTAAGATGTTGGAAGTCCCTAAAATCTAGAAAAATAACGTTACCACAACTCGCGCGCCCCTAGCCTCTCGTGCGAGCCCATGCGTCCCACGTTTCTCCTCCCGACTCCAGTCCTTAGCCACTACCTTAGGCACTCCTCAACCCTCGACCAAGCCCCCCGTGCAGCCCTTCTCTAGCCCCAACCCTTGGCCCAAACCGTGACCCAAAGGTGAGCTCCAAAAAAAGGCGAAGTCGCGCACTCCCCTCGGCGACAGCACGCGTGCAGCCGTTGTGGCCCTCCTCTCAGCCCTTTGGCTCGACTTCCAGACCATTAACACCTTGTAAAACCATACATCTAACATCTAGACATCCCTCCCAAGCGTCCCCTATGGAAGCAACATTCCCTTGCATCAATAACCGTCCAAAATATTCGTTAAGACGTCGATACGATATATAATGCGTCACAACTTTATAAAACAAAAACCATAGATGTTATTCATGAAACAAAACATTAAACATGCATAATGTGGTTTGAATGATGCAAAAAGAAGGGTTTAGAACGTTTCTTTACGTTTAAAACGCTCGAAATACGAATATCAGTGCGGTGGAGCGTCAGTGACGAATGGAGGATGATTTCTACCCTTTTTTCTCGACAAAACCCACCGAAAAACCCAACTTAGGATGCAAGGGAGTCGAGTGATCATTGCTAGAAGGAAGAACGGGGAAGAACAAGGAGGAACGATGGAAAAATAAAAAATAAAAACTCCCTTGGCAAGCATTGGCCGCTGCACTTCTACGTGAACTGTGTGTGTGCGTGTAGGTGTGTTTAGGTGTTCGTGTGTTTAAGTTTTAGGGTCTAATTATTTTTTAAAAAAATACTTTCTAAACACTTAATTAACGTACGTAATTAATCATAGCTTTTAATAAATTAATTAGGCTCATTAAGATTAATAAAATCACTAGGCTTCAAATTAAAAGATTTAAAAACACCTATTTCCAAAAATATCATATAAATAACATAAATTCTTTGCTCCCACTAATTGATTTAAATTTGATCCTAAAAATACTAAAATTTTTAAATTATTTAAAATAAATATTTTTTAACTAAAAATAAAATTTTAACTTTTAAATCTTTAACACCTCAATCGTCTCTGATCTTCTGTCCTCGGTCAACCACCGAAATTCATCTGAAAATTTTTAAATTATGAAATCAAGCAAAATTACACAATTAATCATTTATTCAATCAAAATATATCATTCATGCATCCAAAATCATTTAATTAAATTAATTTAACAATTTAAAATTTTTCATTCATGCGGTATATGTAACCAGATTTTTGGACGTTACACTATCGTTACCACGGAAGGGTGGAATCACTGGGCTGTTGAGCCATAACTATGGCCCATGTTTTAAGGGGATCGTTTATGACGCGCGAGTGAAGTAAGTCCTAAAAGTGTATATATAGCCCAGTACAAAATTTATTGGGCTTGAGCAAGTGTTGATTGCCCGGCCCAATTCCTACTGTTAAATTCTGTCCCCATTCTTCCTTCCTGCCATTATTTGGCGAGCTGACGCTAACTCGTTCTCCTCTCTCGCAATCTGTTTGACGCTGGTAATTTTCTAATATTCGCGCGCGCGAACACATGCTCTCTTACACCCCATGATTATCGGGGCGGATGATGTTCTCGTTGTGTCTGTATGTCACGTGCATTACATGTTTGATGGTATTCCTGAAAGAGCTTTTTACTGATTGATGCCGCTTTCTCAAATTTGAGCCGAAATTTGATGAAAAAGAATTGTTTATTAGTATTTTGTGTCGGAAACTAATAGCGGGTGAATTCCATGTGGCAAGATGTTATTTGCTTCTTTGACTAAGTTTTTTGTTGATCATTTAGCTTAGTTTTAAGATTCATGTGTTTTGGAGTAGTGTGGGTGTTATACGGGTCTTTGGGTTGTGTTTTTTGCTCCCTATAAATTATTATGTATTTTGGATAAGGATATCGACTCTTACGCGGGTTCATCTATTTTTGGCCTGATAGTAAAGTGATAATGGGAGACAAGAAGAAGAAGGCCACTATGTTGGTGAGGCTGGTTTCGGCTGCTGGGACTGGATTCTTCTACGTGGTGAAGAAGACCAAGAGGCTCCACACCAGCAACATCAAACTTGAGTTTCGGAAGTACGATCCTCGAGTGAATCGTCATGTTCTGTTTACCGAGGCGAAGATGAAGTGAGAGACCTCGAAGGTGGCGAGTCGACGGGTCCTGCCGATGCTTTTGTTCTGCCTCAATGAACACTATATTTTTTTTGTTGCTCGGATAAACAGGTTTGTTACGTTGACTAGAATCTTAGTTTTGGAGTTTGGATGCTGTCAGATTTTGTCATCGACAATCCTTTTAATGGAAACATTATCGTTTGAATATATTTCTCAGTATTTGACAGAACTAGAATGTTACAAGCTTATAGAGAATATCATACTATTCAATCTCATGTTTCATACAAGATTAACTGTTTGATACAAGCTTATAGAAAATATCATACAAGACTACACAATATCATATTATCCTATCTCATGCTTCATTTTTTGGTTATTGTTTGATATAAGTTTATGGAATATTATAACTAATAAACTAAACCAAGTATGTTACATCGTGCGAATAAAAATGTATTACACACATGAAATACATTATACTCATGTATGCACCCAACACATAAGGAAAGAACTTGTACTAAGAAAGGAAAAATACTTGACTAGTTGATGCACAAATTTACACTACTACGCTTCCAAAACTATGTGCGAGGTTTGCAAGAAACAAAAGGGTCCTCATCTTTGTTTTGTTACATGATGTTTGTTGTTCTTTCTCACCCATACTGTGGAGCGAGTCCTTTTGACTCGATCTACAAAAAGACGATGCCTGCAACAAAAAATAAACAAGCGTTAACACAAAAACAGATCTCTGGCAGACTGGCACCCATGTCAAATCCAAATCCATTAGAAAACAGGTGATGGCAAGATAAACCACCCTCCAAAAGTCGAGAAGAGAACCAGAGTAGAAACAAGTACTGCAACTTAATTTTTCTGCTATACTTGGTCATATCTTCTGATACATATGTGCTAAATATCCAGCGCGTCTCACATGTTAACATTCACCAATCACCGCCATATCTCATCATGGAACACGCCACATACATCCATCATTAGAAGAATAACGCTAAATGCAGAATAAATTTGAAAGGGAAAATCATAAGTAAAGTGACAAGTCGGATTCTCTGGTCAATTCCAATCCAAGTGATATATTTACTACAGGGAAAGATTATAATGGCAAATTCAGCAATAACAGAAGAGACAAACCTTTCATATTCCAGCTTCTGTTTAACTATTCCATTCAGTAATAGCTCTGAACTGTAAACAGCGCCACCTGCACATAAATGGCTACTAAGTGGTCATCTTTACATTACATTCAGAAGCGATGATTCTTTGAAGGTACGTGTTTCAACCTTTCTCGAGAAAAGCCACACAGAGGTCATAGTCTTCTTCACAAGATATAATCAAAAGATCGTCTGGAAGTTTTTCATCTTTCAATGCTGATCTTCCAAGTCTCTCCACCGCCTGTTAGAAATGCACAAAGTATCATAATCCATTCTAAAATGGTTCCATGTAGAGCACTCTCACCCTTTGTCGTTGCATTTATCAGAGAAGCCACAAGTAAAAGAAGGTGCATAAAACCTTATACACTGAACTAAAACGCACAGAGCAAATAGTTTTTAATGTGTTGCCATGGAATGAATGCGACAGAATTCAATCCTTACACATTCAAGCAGTAATCAACGAGTGCCCATTTATATAATAGGAGAGATGCTAAATTATGAGATCTAAAAATCAAGAAGGCAAAGAGGAGATTGGAAAATAATTCGAGAGCTTAAAATCATATACTTAGGCAATAGTTTTAAGATCCAGTGAGCTACGAGTACAATTTAACAACCCACCAGTAGTCAAGGAAATTGATTGCTCCGTTTCTAGCACCTTGGAGTGATACACCCACCCCCAGAATTTGCAAAGAAGTGAACAGGGCTAAGTTAACTAATGCTAACTAGTAACTACGCACAGGAAGTGAGGATCATAAAACACTCATAATGAAACAACTAAGCTAAAATTATCAGAAAAGAAAAATCTCAAGAATGATCACATACCAAACCATGAACTGCCTTGACCAAGTTTGTTATAATGTCTTTGCCGGGCTTTGTATTTGGGGTGACAAAAACTTTTTGACCCTGCAACCAAGATCATTTTTAGTACAGCATGGTTAGAGCATATCATTTTATGCGACAATCAGATACATACCTGTAGAAGGGAATGCTGACTAGCTCTTGACAGAGATACAGGCATACTGAAGCCAAATTCTTTTTCTCTTCTTGGATCTCTGAGAATGTAATTTTTCTCATTAACAAAACAGCTAACTTGTCCACAGCTTTCAAGCCATAAGTGTGTCACTACTGGTTTTCCAAAAGCAATTGCTTCAAGCATATTTCTGGTGCGGACAAATTCATCAGCTACAAAATGTGTAGCATCTGACATGGAAGAAGCATCAGAAGCTCCCAGCCTAGCCAAAACCTGTGACACAGAAAAGTAACCAAATAACTAAAAGATCTACACCAACTTGCACAAATTGAAGGATCCAATAGCAATTTACTAAATACCTTTTTCTGCTGTTTGACAACATCCACATCTAGGTGTTGGCTAAACAAGACTCTGATATTTGCGGTATCTTTCCTCTTTCTCAAGTCTTTCATTTCACTAAATGGTACTGACATGTCAGTCATTAAGCTATTAATTTCTTTTATAAAAGACAGTTTAGACAGGTTCTTCCTGCAAGACTGCTTGTGATACTCATCCCCCATACAGATAGGAGATACATTATTTATTTGTGTCGCACAAGTAGCAGGTGTAGTACAAGTTGACATGGGTGTTTTCAATCTTTCACTTGGAGATGCATCTCGACTGTCAACAGTTTCTGCACCTTCAGAAGATTTTGAGGTCTTCGCATCACTCATCCCATCACATTGCTTGGATGTGCGGGGATCAACTGTGTCATGTAAACTTGCTGTCACCTTCCCATGATCAGAACCTCTATGATCAACATTATTCCTTGTACTTCCATTGTCTCTTGATCTTTTTAAACTTTCATTACATTGTGCATCAATTTCTTCCTCATCTAAGAATGCCTTTTGTCGAGTTCTTTTTCGATCTGGAAACTCTAGAGAAGATCTTTTTGGTTCTGATGAACTGGGCATACCAACATATTTTTTATTTGATTCCTTAACCAAATTTGATCTCGCCTTTCTAAAATTCTTGAAGGTACCCATTTCAGCATTTTCATCATTGGCAGCTGTTCTACTTTTTCTGAGTACACGAGCACTTATCAGATCATTTATCTCCTCCCTCGCATGAAATACATTTCCTTGAGCCTTTGAGCCATCCAATTTTCTGCCTCTCCTAGTTCGATGAGCCACTGGCACAGAAGGATCCGTTAACTCCACATTCTGATATGGATCACTCTCTTGAATGTTGTTCTTTTTCTTAGCTCTTCCTACCTTCTGCTCTTTCATTCTAGGAGGTATGGTGCTCAGGCATTCCTTGCCGTATAAGACAAAATCGTCATTGACATCTGCAAGCCTCCTTTGTTCTGCCCTCCTCAGCTCTGCATCACACCACTTCCTAGTGTTTTTAGTTTGTTTTACTAATGAAAGAGTAGAGGCATTACTCATGTTGCTGCTGGTCCTCATCACACGTTTGGCTTGTCTAGTGACAACGCCAACACTAAACTGATTTTCTGCAGATGCCTTTGTAATTGGACCAATGCCTTCATCAGGAACATCGCTATTAGTGTTCACTGGATGCAGCTCAAAACAGAAAGTTCCTAACACTTCCGCAGCTATTTGAGTATCAGGACCTATATTTTTCAGGTCTGAAATATCCCTGCTACTATCATTATCAGTCAACTTGTGCCCAGATGCCAAGTTTGACTGATTATCCAAATCCTTCTTAAGATTCTTGTGCAACACCTCATCTCTGCAATGAAATGATTTTCCCTTTGCTCTTTTCCTTTGATGCAACATCGCCCCTGAATCTGTGTAGGCTGGGTCTCCTAACTTCTTATCGTAAGCTTGGTTCTTTTCAATTCCATGATCTCCACCAGTCTTGATTTTTATAAGGTCAGCAGAGCCAGATTTCCAAGTTTCCAAATAGGTTCCCTCCTGTGGACTTCTGTTGTCAAAGAAGAGTTCCTTTTTCTTCTGGAAAAAATCTCCCCCACCTTCATCTTCGCGGTTATCATCCCATTCATAAGCTCTGCATTCTACATCAGTACTTTTGAGAACAGAGTTTTTTGCCAAATCTAGAGAACCTTTTACTCTGTTGATTACCTTTGGTTTTTCTGCCATGTGAATTCTGTAGCCTCTGCTTTGATCATGCTCCATGACATTAAGTTCAAGAAACCTGTCCACGACCTCAAGTGCATTGGCTTGTGATAAATCTCCAGGTTCCTCAGAGTTGACATAACTTAAACCAGCCAAGTGATTTTCAGATGCATCTAACTCAGACATGTTAAGATTGTCATCTGTCTGGTTAATGTCAGCCTCTGACTGACAAACTTCAACAACTCTATCCTCTGTAAAAAGTTTCCTCATAATATTACTACCCTTGCGAATTGGACCTCTTAGTTTTTTACTGCTTTCATCATTCCCATTCCAACTGCATTCCTCATCGTTCTTCCTGCCAAAATTAAACAAATCTCCGCTATGAAATGTAACTTCTTGCTCACACCTCTGTTGTTCCAAAGAAGATTTTTCACTACGTAAGGAACACGAATTACTACTGGCTCCTCGGGCAACAGCGGCCAAACCTGAGGCTCTAACTGATGAAGCACGAATTGAGGTAAAATCTCTGCAAAAAGATCCTGAAACAAGATGTTATTGTAATCAAAGGGGAAACAACAGCTTCCTATTCGCACATATCGTCAATCGAATGCTTTAACCCAAGAAAAAGTGGCAAATGCTTTCTGTATATGACAATTAGAAGAATTAACTGAATGCAAAGAACAAAGCAATGAGGACAAGGCAGACAAGATCTTGCCCATAATTCATTCAGCTGAATTTCCCTGATGGAGAAGGTACAAAGGACTGAAATACAAATTAAAGATATCAAAGCAAATATTGTGACAAGGGATACAGGATTAAAAATCCTATTAAACAATATGAAGACAGATATTTTGCGAATGCGGAAAGCTCACTGTACAAGTATATAAAGCAACACATATTTTCTACTTTCCATGTGTTTTTTTAAATAAATAGTGGATTAAGTTACAAGAATAAACTTGCACAATTATCGAGCATATCCATTTATATTGACTCCTTTGTGTTTGTTTGAAAATATGTCTTACATAAATAAGCAATAATACACAAGAAGTTGGAAGACAAAACGTTGTAAGCTCAAAAATGAACTGAAGATATGAAACACATCGAGCAATGAAGGGGGAAAAATAATTTTGTGATTTTTGCACAGGAAATTTCATAGCATAAAGTAACTTTTTTATACAAAGGGCAGAAAGTGGTTTCAATACAGGCCCTGACAAAATAAACAGTACAGGCAAAATAAGATGATAAAACGACATGAAAAAATTAACACTACACATTAAATACTGGGGGACTGAGACCAAAATATATAAAAATAAATGGAGCAACAATCAAAGCAAAAGTTACCTGAATTATGCTCTTCAGCAGTGAAGCAATCAGATGGTGTTCCACAAACAGAGTCACCTTGTTTGCCAGAGTTAGCATCCACCGTCTTCACATGTGTGGCTAGATCCCTGTCATTGCCCTTCAAGGAATCATCTGGAGATAATTGCTGGGTATCACACCTGCCCACGGTTTTATTTGCTTTATCATTGTCACTAGCATCAGAAACTTCAATATTGGTTGCAGTAAACAACTCGGTAGGGATATTAACATAATAAATATCATCCAACACTTGAGTTTCATCGGATTGATCGAGCAACTGAGTGGGTGCATGGTTAACAGAATCAAAGTCATCCAAAACTTGAGTTTCCAAGGCAACATCCATCAATTGTGTTTCCCTAGCCAGATAACACGGCTGAGTCTCCTCGGTAACATCCACCAACTGAGTCTCCCCAACAAGATCCACCAACTGAGTCTCGCCAACAAGATCCACTAACTGAGTCTCGAATTCATCTTCCAATAGAAAATTATCATCGACTGGCATTTTACCGGAGGGATAGTGAAAATCGTCAGCTCCACCAACTCTTAAATCACCACCTAATGTGCATGTAACAAAAGAAGGTTAAGTCGGAGAAATGCAAACGGCAGGAAGTTTTTCCATAATAGTACCAAGGAAAAAAAGTTGGTCCAAAATAATTTTCCAGAACATAATGTTAAAGATCCAAGTTGCATCTTCGGCTATATATTTTCTTATAATGATGGAAACTCATTAGTAAATCCAATTTATACATAAACATATAAATATATTGTATGTATATATACAACATAAACCTAATTAGGACATTGTGTGTCCTATGCAAACAACCCTCGGTAACCTCAGGAAATTAGACAAAATCATTTCCTAAGAACCGAATGCACAATCTTTTCTTATGCAAAATCACAAATTTACCGAACATAAATGTAGTTCACAACTCACGCGGCTGGGGGTGGGTGTGCCGTGTGCGAGGATAAAATTGTAATATTTTGGTACATAAGCCCTGTTCACCGTTAGAAAATAACATAAACCTAAATCTACATGAGCCAAGACAGCCATGCATCAATTGGAACTGACTGAAATTACAAACACGAGGAATTGAAAAATTACCAGGAGAATACTGTCTGTCAACTTGCTGCGTCTCGACGTTGCTCAAACATTTATCCAAATCATTCTTTGTTGAATTGATGTGATTGCCATTTTCTACACCTCCTAAAGTACCCATTTCACGCGAAAACAAGAGCAAACCCGATCTTTCAAACAAAAAATTATTGAAAAATCTGTAAATTTAAAAGAGATTAGTGCACCGAGAGTGCGGTGAAGACAAAAGATTTACCGACTCAACTCCTGGGATTCTCCGAAAAAGAAGATTCTACGATATAGTTGTGGAGGAATAATAATTGGAGGGAAATTTTAGGGCGAACCGTGGGAACTCGAGGGAACGGCGATCCGTATAAATATGGTCGGGTCGGTTTCGGATCATATTGGAAAATTGTGGATCATATTGGAAAATTGTTTTTAAATTATTTGACTATTTTTTTTCCCTCTTTTGATAAATATATTATTTTGATTATATTATATTGAGAGAACAACATTTTTATTGTGATAATTTATATATTTTTCGATTTTGTATTATATTGTTCAACTGTCAGTTTTGATCAACTAATTTACAGATTTTTTAACTTTAGATCATTTCACCAAAATATTGACATGACATCAAACAATAATGTGATGGTAGCAGAAAAAAGTGACATGTCACTAGACATTGCTAATGTGTCTGATGTTGTGTCAACATTCCGTTAAAAAAAATCCAAGTCCGTTTACTAAAATTGTGATTTATGAACAACTTTATCAAAAATTTAACATTTGTAAGTTAATTGATAAAAAATGTTGTTTCCCTCTTATATTTATATATGAATTTTTCAATTTAACAATTAAACTACATTTGATTCATAGGTTAGGTTATTATTTTTAACAATTTCTTAACATTATTTAATTAATTTTACTTTACTTTTTTCCCGATGAAATACTTTTACAAGTGATTTATGAAAATAAGTATATTTTTGTAAATATACATGTTCAAATTCGATCTCGAATTCGAATATTGAAATACACACTATACATGAAATTTCTAACAGTTCTCACTCCATGTGTAGTTTTTTGATTGCATTTTTTGCTGGTTATGGTCTAGTTACGTAGAAAATAATAGCTCGAAGGATGCCACCTCGTTCGCCCGTTAACAAGAAAGCAGGAATCCGATGTGAGAATTTGATCAGCTCATGCCATTCTAATGCCTTCTTGACATTTCTTGCCTGAAAGGCCAATAAACCAACTTGTTGAGAGGGCCACCTTCATTAATGGGGATAAGATTGCAAATGGATTTTGTCAACAAAATAACCGTGTCAAACTTGATGTCTACAGAAGAAGAAATTGGTTATTTTTGTTCATACGGAGGATAGCACCTATAAATAAGTGCATCATTTGCACTTTAAACTCACCCCAATCAAAAGCTTTTCTAAGCATCATAAAATAAAAAGAGTAAAGAAAAAAAGAGTTTTTTTGTTCTCTTGTGTGAGTTAGAGAAAATATTTTCTCGGTTATACTTGTGGTGAGATTGACTGTTGTATGTACTTGTAATATTTCTTCCAATAAAGATTTGCAGTAACTCTGTGGATGTAGCCTATCTTGGGTGAACCACATAAATCTTTGTGTTCTTGCTGATTATTTTATTCCGCAATTTTTATTACTATATTATCATCATGATCGCCATCATTTCGGTGTAATTACCCAACAACTGGTATCAGAGCCTTGTTGTAAAATTTCTTAGAATTTTGAGTATGCTATGTGGTTGCAGCTTTGTTTGATCTTCCACATCAGAAATTTTTTTAAAGATTTTTTGCTAAGGCTAGAGAAGCGATAGCCGGATATGATGGATCGAGACCAGGAATCAACAAGTTCGACGGAACAGATTTTTCGTTCTGGCAGTTACAGATTAGAGATCATTTGTATAGCAAGAAGCTGCATCAACCTCTATCAGGAAAGAAGCCGGAAAAAATGGAGGATGATGATTGGGAGCTCCTTGACCGACAGGTGATACGTGTGATACGATTGACCCTAACAAAGAATGTGGCACATAACATAGCAGAGGCACAAACCACAAAAGAGATGATATCCATTTTATCAGACATGTACTAGAATCCATCAGCAAACAACACAATACATCTCATGAAAAAGTTATTCAACTTTAAAATGGGAGAATGTGCTTTGGTGGCTAAACACATCAATGAATTCAACACGATTTTTTCTCAGCTAACATCAGTTGAAATTAAATTTGATGATGAGATTCGTGCACTTATTCTTTTGGCGTTTTTACCAAATATTTGGGAACAAATGCGTGCAGCGGTTAGCAACTCTGTTGGAAAAAGAAGCTATAATTCAATGATGTCAGAGATCAAATTCTTGCTGAAGAATTTTGCAGGACGAATTCGGGTGAATGAACATCATTGAGATCTGCTTTAAATCTCGAGAACAGAGGAAGGGACATGAGTGGCGAAAATAGTTCAAACCGATGGCGCGGTAGGTCCAAGTCAAGAAATGAAAAAGACAAAAGCAACTTTGAAAAGAATTTGAAGTGCTGGAGTTGTGGTGAAACTGGTCACTTGAAAAAGAAATTCAAATCAATAGAATAATGCAAATGTTGTTACTGAGGAGATACATGATGCTCTACTACTATCCATAGAAAGCCCGATTGATTCTTGGGTTATGGACTCATGAGCTTCGTTTCATACCACTGATAATCGTGATGTATTCGATAATTACATCACTGACGATTACGGATTACGGAAAAGTTTTCCTTGCTGATGGAAAACCTTTGGAAATAGTTGGTATGGGTGATGTCCGGATGAAGATGTCAAATAGATCTGTCTGAAAAATCAAAAAAGTTAGGCATGTACCGAAATTGACACGAAATTTGATCTCAGTGGAACAACTTGATTACGAAGGTCATAATGTGACCTTTGGTGATAGTTCCTGGAAAGTGAACAAAAGAAGCATGATTGTTGCTCGAGAAAAGAAAACTAGAATACTTTACATGACTTCCAGTTGTAGAGATACATTAACAGCCGTGGATGTTGGATCTAATTCAAGTCTATGGCATTGTATGCTTGGTCATATGAGTGAAAAGGGAATGAAGATGCTTGTATCAAACGAAAAGCTATCGGAATTAAAAACCATTGACCACAAGCTATGTGAAAGCTGTATCTTTGGAAAGCAGAAAAAGTGAGCCTTTCAAAAGCTAGTAGAGAACCGAAAGTAGCAAAGTTCGAGCTGGTTCATACTGATGTATGGGGACCATCTCCTGAGAAATTTTCTTGGAGGCTCAAGATATTATGTCATGTTTATCGATGATTTGAGCCGGAAAGTTTGGGTTTATTTTTTGAAAAATAAATATGATGTTTATGAGACCTTTAAAAAAAGGTGGAAAGCCATGGTTGAGAATGAGACCAACTTGAAGGTGAAGTGCTTACGGTCTGATAATGGTGATGAATATGAAGATGATGAGTTCAAGAAAATATTGTGCACAGAACGAGATCAAGATGGAGAAAACCATTCCTAATACACCTCAATAGAATGGTGTAGCTGAAAGGATGAACAGGACCCTGAATGAATGTGATAGGAGCATGAGACTGCATTCTAGATTACCAAAATCATTCTGGGCTGATACTGTTAACACTACAACATATCTGATCAATAGAGGACCTTCGATACTGCTTGACTGCAAAATACCCGAAGAGGTATGGAGCGGCAAAAAAGTAAACTTTTCTTTTTTGAAAGTGTTTGGATGTTTATCCTATGTTCATAATTACTCTGCTAGCAGAACAAATCTTGATCCGAAATCAAAGAAATGTTTCTTTATTGGTTATGGTGATCATGAGTTTGGTTATCGTTTTTGGGATGACCAAAATCGGAAGATCATTCGGAGCAGAGATGTAAACTTCAATGAGCAAGTATTGTACAAGGATAAGTCGAACATTGGAGCTGGAGATGAATGTCCTGAAGTCAAGAAAACTGATGTAGTGCCATTGATAGATATTCCCGTGGATGAATCAAAAAGCAGTAACCAAGAAGATGAAGAAGCAACTGTACAAGATGATGACCCACAAACTCCGGTGATTGAACTCAAAAGATCTGTGAGAACAATTAGACCACCTGATAGATACTCCCCTGCACTTCACTATATTTTGCTGACAGACAAAAGTTGTAACGCCCCTAAAATTTGAAGGTCCACACGAACCACATACATACAAGTTATTAAATTCTCTTGTATTTTAAATAATTGTTTTAATTGCATTAATTAATTATGTTGTGCATTTTGACATGTATAAAATATATTTTTCTACGTGGTTGCATTAAAATATATTTTTAAAGGTTATTCGAGTTGCGATCGAGGAACGGAGACCGAGAGCTGAAAAATAAAAAATATTTTTATTAAATAATTATTTTTAATTATTTAAATTAAGGGTGATGCTTTTTCTTATTTTTGAAAAAAAGGGGTTTTGAGGTGATTTTATACGCCGGAACGTAAATTTATCGGTCTTGGTTTTTCATAAAAAAATACGAACGTTTTGGCAACCCGGCTAATAAATTCACAAACTTATTTAAGCAAAATTATTTTAAATATTTTAATTAAACACTAATGGACTAATTGGGTCTATTTAACCTTCCTAATGGGACTAAAATTTAATTAGTGATTTATTTACTATAAAATACACAAAACCCCACCCCAAACGATTCATAACACAACGCCCCACACCCCCATCATTTTCAAACTCTCCCCATCAGCAATTATACACGACACACACATCACAATTTGATAGAAAATACTCTAAAGTTTCAAGGAGGAATTCAAGTCAAGGTTGTCGTTGCCGTTCTTCGCAATCGTCAATGAGAATTCGTGCGTTTAAAACGCAAAGGCACGCCATATTATTTTCTTCAAACATCTATCACACCATAGTATTTATTTTATTATGTTTTGCATGAAAACAAGTGAGGCTTTCAAATAATTTCATTTAGGCATCAAATGTGAATTTTTAAAGCATGTTGTTGATCCAAAAATCATGATTTTTATGTGCATAAGGGGCTGCCATGATTAGGAATTGTTATGGGATGTTTGTACACATTTTTAAAGGGTCCTAAAACACATGAACATACTAACATGAAAGTTAAAAGCTGGAACCGAAGGAAAAAAGTTAGAAAGAAGAGCCGTGAGTGTGGGTTGTCCAAAATTCATGAGGCTCAGTTGTTTGGCATGGCCCCTGAGTAGGGTTGGGGAAGAGGGCCTGGTGGAGTCCTAGAAGGCTAGGACGCACGCAGCCATGCTAGGGAAGAGTCAACGCTAGGACTCTTCCCGTAGGGTGATCGTGATCGGCCGAGATTTTCAGGGGAGTGGCTCGATTGAGGGATGGGCTAGGTGGCCTGGACGATGGCCAAGGATGGTCCAGTAAGGGTTAGGAAGGGCTGGGATCGGTGGTGGCCTTGGTAGAATTCTCAACGCAAAGTGACAGCAGCCGCGTATGGGCAGGGGGGCGCACAGCTTGTTCCTGATTCAAGGAGTTCGCTGCTTGAGTTCAGGGGCTGGGCTAGGCTTAGGCTGGGGCTGGGGCTGGTCTAGAGTCAGTACAGGTCATGTGTGGTCTGTGGTTAGAGGGCTGGAGCCGTTCTAGTTGGCTAGGAGTCTTGGTGAAGGGAAGGATATTCACGCACACACAGCACATGCAATTGGGTCGGTTTCCAGGAGTGATTGTGCGACCTAGGGGCTGGTTCTTTGGGCTGGGCTTGGTCAGTGGGGTCACTAGGTGGGTTGGAAAGGGTTTGGCTTGAGGTGGCTTGGGCGTGGCTCGAGTAAATTGGGAGATGGCTCGGGTGGTTCGGTAAGGTGTCAATTTCAAAAATAATAAGACTAAAATTGAATCCATGGGTCCACGGGTGTGGCTCATGACTTGGAAGGGTAGAATAAATGATAAAAATGCTATGTTTAAAATTTGGGATCAAAATAACGAGTTTTGGATTTATCCGGGATTTAATCGCCGCACGAAACGCTAATTAACGAATTAATTGAAACGAGTTTTAAACTTTATAAAATTATGTAAAATTATATTTAAGCTCAAATAATTATTAAAAGAGTAAGTTTTAAATTTGTGAATTTTATATTAAATTTTGGTTTAATTCGGAATTAAAACGCAGTAATATGTCGTATTTAAAGATTAAATTAAAAGTCCTTGATTTAAGCTAAATAAAAATATGAAAAAATTCATGTAAGCTTAAATAATTATTTGGGACATGTTAGAGTCAACGGAATTAAGAAAATGTCAAAAAAGTGAAATTTTACGTCTCGGGGTAAAACGGTCATTTTACACCTAGAAATTAATAAACGTCGTGGCAGTGCCCTGAATGCTGTTTAATGTGCTAATATGATTATTTTCAATGGTTATTTATGTTTATGGAATTTGATATGTTAAAATGATTATTTTATATATTTATGGAATTTTATTTGTTTAGGGATTTTTATGTCAAAATGTTTATTTTAAATGTTTATGATTTAATATGTCAAAATGTTATTTTAAATGTTTTGATGTTAAAATGTCATTTTAAAGGTTTATTGATTTTTAATATGTTAAAATTATTATTTTAAACGATTATGGTTTTTATCATAAAACGATAACATTAAAAGATATGTTGCATGCTTGTTTTTAAAAAGAAAAGGACATTAAATGCATGATTTTTATAAAGTGATGAAATATGAAACATTGGAGAAGGTGAAGTAATTGTAACTATTGAGGATATGAGGATTTGACGATAAGAATGGGGATGTCGTGAGAGGAAAAGGCCCCAGAGAGAGCCTATTTTCGGGAGAAGGCCCCAGAGAGAACCCAGGCGTGGGAAAAGGCCCCACAAGGAGCCCGTCTATGGGAGAAGACTCCCGAGGTGGCCCGACGATCATATTTCCATTCGATGAGGATAGGCCAAAGCCCAGTTGACCGGTGAGAGTGCTGCTGGTGTCCCCGCCGCCCAGTATTGTGGTTTCATGTAGATGGATCCATCGACTTTTGAGGATGAGGAAAATCACAATTAACGATCTGAATTCAATAAAAAGAAAATATGCATATGCTCATGATGAAAGGATTTATGTTATGAACTGAGGAAAAGGAAAATGTTGAGATTTATGTTATGCATGTTCATATGAATATGTTGATGATGATATGGAAAGGTTTACGAAAATGTTTATGAAAAGTGTATGAAAATGTTCATGTTTAAAGTTGATGCATCATTTTGAAAAGTGTTTTGTTTAAAGTTTATGCATCATGAAAATGTTTATGAAAATGGTATTGTTTTAAGGTTTATGCATCTTCATGAAACGATATTTTAAGTACAAGTATTTTTACTGTTGCATGTGATATGTATATGTAGTACTTGTTATCAAGAATATGATGTGTTGAGTCTTTATATTCACTAAGTGTGATTGATGCAGGTGATTATGATAATAATGATAATGGAGGTCTTGATGGTTGACTTGACTGGACTGAAGGTGCACATAACCCGAGGACCGACGCTATATTTATGATTTATGATTTTAAGTTATTTCAAATATATTTTTACGACTTTTTATTTATGTTTATGAGAGGTTTTGAGAGATTATAGTATGTGCTATACTTTTCAAATAATATTTTTAGGTTTGGTAAAACGTTTAACATTTTATGATTCAAACTATTTTCCTTTGATTTTTAAATTTTAGTTGGATGTTTAGTTTTTAAAATGGTACAAGGCATTTTTAAATTATATATATGTATATTTTCAAATTATGGAGATTAAGGAGGAATAAAAAATTTCTAGTACGTTTTAAGAAAACGAGTAGCAGACGTTTCAAAGGTGAACCTTAGACCTATGAAGAGGCAATGAAAAATGATGATTCAACCGAGTGGGAGTTAGCCATGGAAGATGAGATGGATTCACTGTCATCCAATCAGACGTGGGAGTCGACAGAACTTCCGAAAGGCCAAAAAACATTACATAACAAGTGGTTGTACCGGTTAAAAGAATAACATGATGGTAACAAGAGGTACGAGGAAAGACTTGTTGTAAAAGGTTTTCAACAAAAAGAAGGCATTGATTACACTGAGATTTTTTCTCCAGTGGTTAAGTTAACCACTATTAGGACTGTACTCGGATTAGTGGCTTAGATGTAAAGACGGCGTTTCTTCATGGTGACCTAGATGAAGAAATTTATATGAAGCAGCCATAGGGCTTTGAAGTACGGGGAAAAGAGAAAATGATGTACAAACATCATAAGAGCTTGTATGGTCTCAAACAAGCTCCAAGACAGTGGTACAAGAAGTTTGATGGATTCATGAGTAATAATGGTTTCCCGAGGTGTCAAGCTGATCATTGTTGTTATATAAAGAAGTTTGATGGTTCTTATATCATTCTACTACTATAAGTAGATGATATATTGATAGCTGGAGCTTGTTTGGAGAAGATTGATAAAATCAAGAAAGAGTTATCAAAAGAATTTCTATGAAGGATTTTGGTGCTGCAAAACAAATCCTTGGAATGAGGATCTTTAGATATCGGGTGAATTGAATCTTGAAGTTATCTTAAGAAGAGTACGTAAAAAAGGTGGTTAGCAGATTTAACATGGATGAAGCTAAACATATAAGTACTCCTTTGGCTAGTCATTTTAAGCTAACCAAAGCACAATCACCATCGACGGAGTAGGACCAGCCTTATACGTACAGAGTTCCTTATGCTTCTGCTGTCGGAAGCCTCATGTATGCAATCGTGTTCACTAGAGCAGAAAATAGCACATGCAGTGGGAGTTGTGAGCAGGATTATGAGCAATTCAGGAAAACAGCACTGGGAAGCAATCTGAGGTAATTGAAAGGCACTGCTAGTTTATCATTATGCTTCAGAAGGTCAAATTTGGGCTTACAAGGCTTTGTCGATGCCGACATGGGTGGTGACCTGGATGGTAGGAAAAGTACCACTGGATATGTGTTCACACTAGGTGGTACAACAGTAAGTTGGGTATCTAAACCGCAAAAGATAGTTGTGCTTTCAACTACTGAGGCTGAGTACGTTGCTGTAACAAAAGCTAATAAGGAAATGATATGGTTGAAATCCTTTCTGGAAGAATTGAGTCAGAAACTGAAGGTAGCACGTTACACTGTGACAGTCAGAGTGCTATTCATTTAGCAAAAAATCTTGTTTATCATGGTAGGACAAATCATATACAGGTTAGGTAATACTCACAAAGACTGTAACCATTGACAAACTGAAGTTATGTTCAACTTCAGTTGGACTGCAAGTATAAATGGAGATATATGAGCTGGTGCAATGATGATGTGAAGACGTGATTGAAATCAAGTCTTCAAGTTGGAGAAATATTAGGTGAGAGGGCCACCTTCATTAATGGGGATAAGATTGCAAATGGATTTTGTCAACAAAATAGCCATGTCAAACTTGCTGCCTGCAGAAGAGGAAATTGATTCCTTTTGTTCAAACGGAGGATATCACCTATAAATAAGTGCATCATTTGCACTTTAAAATCATCCCAATCAGAAGCTTTTTAAGCATCATATAATAAAGAGAGCAAATAAAAAAAGAGTTGTTTTTTGTTCTCTTGTGTGAGTTAGAGAAAATATTTTCTCGGTTATACTCGTGGTAAGATTTAGTGTTGTATGTACTTGTAATATTTCTTCTAATAAAGATTTGCAGTAACTCCGTGGACGTAGCCTATCTTGGGTGAACCACGTAAATCTTTGTGTTCTTGCTTATTATTTTATTTCGCAATTTTTGGTACTATATTATCATCATGATCGACATCGTTTCGGTGTAATTACCCAACACTTGTATCCCTCAACCGCCTCAAGAACCACTGCCTCTACCCATTTCTCTTCTCTTCCGAGATTTCAAGAATTTCATATTTGCATTCCGGCAGTTCAGAACATGACATTTTTTAATTTCATGGCTCGTTAAGAGCCCAAACCTCACCTTTCCGGGGGAAAATAGAACATTCATTTTTCTTAGATTCTGTTTTAACTTGATGCGAAATGGCAATGGCATCGATTTTGTGGCCTTCTTTATATGTATTGAGCTTGAATTTTCCATAAGAAATTGGCATGTTTTTATCAAGAAATCCTATGCTGCCATGCGGTTGTTGTAAGGGGATAATAAGCCAGATCACCTTTTTAACCAGACCATAATACTCAGTTAGGCAATCTTCATCGCTATATATTGTCTATATCTGATCAGTTTTCATGTTTTCTGCTGACTTCTCAGTGTCGAAGTCCTGAAATTCTAAGTCAAGAACTATGATTGATTTCGGCTCTGACAAAAAGACGGGAAATACCAGTGTAAGTAGGAGGCAATGAGGCTGGATCAAGTTCAAAGCATCTTTTGGGAACATCGGGCCTCTCATTTCCAATCATTTGAATTGAGAGAACCTTGTGAGAAAATCTGAACATATCCTTCAAAGGTATCGAGTTTAAATCTGTATGCTTCCAGGTAACACGTTTAAAAAGTGAAGTAAAGCCTTTGATCTTGCTCAATAATGCAACTTTTATGCCAATATCACTGCAGGTTTTTAAACTTAATATAGTTCAAGATTAATTCAAGTATACTTAGCATATTTAATTATGGGAAAACTACATTTTTGTTCATTTAATTTTATCACATTGCAATTTTAGTCCTCTGTGATCAAAGTTCAGTTCTAGTCATGTATTCTTATTTTTGACAATTTAATCATTTTTTAACGAGAATGCTGATGTGATATTATACATGTCAGCACTACATCATTGCATTGGTATCACTTCATCACAAAGTTGGAGAAAAAATCAAAAAAAGATGAACATATAGATCATAAAAACACCTTTAATTATTAACAATTTTGAATCCCACTAACCAACAACAAATATCAATAAATGCCTTGTAGATACAATAGTGTGCAACATTATTTTTTACTATTACATCAAGGCAAGAGAATGATACACTTTTGTTGACAATTTTCTATTAAAATAAATTTTTTTTTTTTAACATTTCTACCTAATACTTTTAGTCACTAAAATCTAAAAATGCTAAATAATTAGTCCTTGTGGTTAGTTTTGTGCTTTAATTTAACAGTGTAGATTTAAAGAGAGAAAACTTAAAACCATGATAGTTCTCTTCAAGTAAGCGACATACCTATAATTGAATAACATTGAATGAAAAAATATGCAATTATAATTTCCATCAACTAGATTAAACTAATTTTAGTTTAAATAGAATTGGTTGATTGTACATGCAACACACATGGGTTCTTTCTGGTATATATAAATTTAGAAAGGTCCTCCAACCAAGTTCAAATCCTTCGAATACCCCAGCTTATTGCCAGACCCTCTTCCACAATGGAAGTAATCCAAGCTTTGAAGATTGACTAGTTTCTCAAATCAAATCTAAACGAAAGATTTATATATCACATCGAAAAAATATATCACATTGATCGAATTTAAAAAATGTAATTAAAATAATTTAAAACATAAACCCACTTATCGAATGATGGTCCAAAATATGGAAGAAACAAGCTGGAATTTATGGTCTGAAAATTGATCACCTTGGAAAATGTTTGCGAATAAATTAACAGTTGTATCGGTCTTATATTTAGACAACACATGCATCAGAAAATAAATTGTGAACGGTGAAGATTGGGTTTGGAACTCGTTTGTACTAGATTATAGCAGAAAAACAGTAGGTTATCTGAACTTGGTTGAAATCCGAGTAGTTTTCTTGCCAAGGTGTTTCACAGAAATTGAATAGTTGGATGTGGCTTAAATGTGGATGTGATGTTTAGGACATATATAGGTGTATTTTGAACGGTAGATATCGGATTTAAATAGATCTTTGTATTACTCGAAAATTGACTTAACTTCTTGCTTGAATATATCACTCGAAAAATATTGCTGGTTTTTCAAGCTTTGTCTTTGTTCTAGTTTTGAGATGTTTTTGGTGTGATTCTAGGATGACTTGGATCTGGGATATATTTCTTCAATTGCGAAACATGAAATACATTATGAATTCTTGACATATCTGGTGGCAATGCTAGTTTGTATGTCAGTGTTCCGACTTTTTCCAAGATTTCAAAAGATCCTATGTATCGAGGATATAATTTCCTAGCTTTACTGAATCGGACAACTCCTTTTACTGGTGAGTCTTTATACGATTACCCATATTACATTATGATTTTGTCTAAAATTTGGTAAACCCAATATTAAATCAATGGAAATATGTTCTCATTTCCATTATGAGATTTCCTAGGGTTGAAGAAGTTCTTCAGGCCATTGATGCTCAGCTTTGACTTGTTGATAGACTTGACATCAGGAGATGAATTCTACTACATCCCTCTTCATTCTGATCCATCCTCCAGAAATTTTTATTTAAATCTCTGTACATCGTTGTACTGCCATGGTGGACCAAAATTTTTGACTTATGTGCTTAAGACATACCTTCTTATTGAAGGGTCTCAATGTCTGGCACACACAATCGTCTTTTCATCCACAGAACTCTATTGTTGTCTATCTAAAGGTTTTGTGACTTCTTTTCTTTAACTTGTTCTTTAAGTTTTGTCAAAATAGGATCTTGATCCTGGCTTTGGTTGTGTAGAAATTTAAGCTAGGATCACTTTACTCATGTTTTTTCGACTTAAAGCATCAACGACCTTATTTGCCTTGTCAGGATGACAGCTTATTCTTAAGTCATAATCTTTTAACATTTCAATCCATCTTCTCTATCTCTTCAGTTCTTTCTGTGTGAACAAATATTTAAGGCTTTGATTTGATGATTTGTGAAGATCTCGCATTTAGTGCCACAAAGATCATACCTCCAAATTTTAAGGCAAAAATGCAGCAGCTAGTTAGAGGTCGTGAATAGGATAATTTTGCTCGTACAAGTTCAATTCTCTTGATTCATATGTCATTAATCTTCCTTCTTGCATGAGTACGCATCCTAAACCTTCTTTTGATGTGTCACTATAAATGGTAAAGCTCTTGTCTTTGGTGTGTAGAACCAGCATTGGTGTAGATGCAAGCTTCTCCTTTAGCGTTTGAAACTCTTTTCACACTCTTTACTCTAATTGAATTTAAAGTTTTTTTATGTGAGTTTTGTAAGAGGTGTGGCTATTGAAGAGAAACCTTCAACAAATTTTCGATAGTAACCTGTCAAACCCTGAAAGCTTCGAATTTTGATTACTGTCTTAGGCCTCGGCCAATCAGTGATTGCTTCCACATTTTTGAGGTCTATAGATACTCATGCTTTGGAAATTATATGACCCAAGAAAGTCACGCTCTTTAGCCATAATTCAAATTTCTTGAATTTGGCGTATAACTCTTTTTCCCTTAGCATTTGAAGATTCGGGTGAAGATGTTCCATGTGATCCTCTTCACTTGGTGAATATACGAGAATATCATCAATAAATACTACCAAAATTTGTCAAGGAACGGCTTGAATACTCCATTCATGATATCCATAAAGGCTGTTGGAGCATTTATTAATCCAAATGACATTACCATAAACTCGTAATGTCCATATCTTGTTTTGAAGGTTGTCTTTGAAACGTCTTCTGGTTTGACCTTTAGTTGATGATATCTTGTCCTCAAATCAAGCTTGGAAAGTATTATAGCTTCTTTGAGTTGATAAAAAAGATCGTCTATCTTTGGAAGATGATATTTGTTATTGATTGTGATCTTATTGAGTTCTCTGTAATCAATACACAATCTCATACTTCCATCCTTCTTCTTTACAAATAATATTGGAGCTTCCCAAGTAGAGGCACTTGGTATGATTTGTTTCTTGTCTAACAACTCTTGGAGTTGTTTTTTTTAGCTCATTGAGCTTTGCTGGAGCCATCGGTAGGGTGCTTTTGAAATTTGTGCAGCATCTAGTACCAAGTTAATCTCGAATTCTATCTCGTGGTTCAGGATCATTCCATGCAATACTTCCGAAAAAACATCCGTAAATTCTTGTACCACTGGAATATCTTCTAGCTTGAGCTCGACTCCTTCTTTTACTTTGTTTACCATTGCATGTAGATTTTTCACCAGACTTCATTGCTTTCCAGGTTTGCGAAGCAGAAAGGAGGGATTTTCGTTCCTTAGGTTTTCCATTGTATGTGATTTTTTTTTGGTTTGGAGTTTTGAGTTTGATAATCTTATGTCGGAAATCTACTATTATATCATTCTTGGCTAGCCAATCCATTCCCAGAATTGCGACAAACTCCACCATGTTATTTGAATCAATTCTGCTTTTAATGTGTGTTCACTGATATATACCTTGCAGTTTCGGTGTATCTTATGTGTTTCAATTTTTTTACTTGTGGGAGTGACTATTCTAAAGGGTTCAACAAGTATTTCTTGTGTAAGCCTTAATTTCTTAGTGAAACTCTTAGATATAAACGAATGAGTGACACCACAGTCAAACAAAACATAATTTGAAATTTTATTGATTAAAATGATACCTGCCACAACATCGTTTGCGTCATCTGCTTCTTCTTGGATTATGGTGAACATACGACCGTTGGACTTATTCTCCTTTGGCTTGTTGGGGGTAGTAACAGTGTTTGACCATGTCCATTTCATTAAAGGAATTGGGGTGGGAATTGCCCTTATCTCCCCACATAGGAAAAAAAGATAGCAGTGAGATTGAATTTTCGGGCTTTTAACAACGAGGCTGAATATAATCTATTTTGATCGGGATGAGAGCAACATGGGTCATCGTTTACTCGGATTCACGGTTGGTGGCCCAACAAGTAAGGAGATCTTATGAGGCTCGGGAAGAAAGGCTAATGAAATATCTGAAGGCTATTCATGGGTTATAAGAAATTTTCGGTGATTGGAGCGTGGAACAAATCCCCAAGAGGATGGAGAGGCTGATGTTCTAGCGAAAATGAAAACATTCTTGACTGAGGTGAATGAACGAGAAATCTTGTGCCATAAAGAGTCGATATCCACAATCGACGTCAGGCCATCAGTTCCCATGGAGGATACATGGATATCTCCTCTGCTTCACCTCCCAAATACCGAAAGACCTGAGGCAAGCTCAAAAAATCAAAAGGCTGGATTCCCGATTTGTGGTGTTGAATGGGGCGTTGTACCAACAATTTTATCAAGGTCCAATGCTCAAATGTGTGGCAAGGGAGGAGGCAGAATGTGTACTCAAGAAAACTCACGAGGGATGTCGCGGGGATAATGATCACATATATATTATAAAGTCATATCAAATAATACATATTTTAACATTCAATTCAATATATATCACTAACCCGCCTCAAAAAATGATTTGTTTGTAAATCTTGACCCAGACCCGACCCAATGTCAACCTAAAGGTAAAACTCGATCCAGACCCGACCGACACCTGACCCAAACTCCACCCATCTATAAACTCCTAAAACCAAAACCTAAGCCCTAATCCCAAAACCGAAACCTTGAACTCCCTTAACCATATAACCCTAACTCGACCCACATGAAACTCCACCTCAAACACGACACAAAACTCTACCTCAAAAACTCCACTTCAAATTCGACCCATCTGAAATTTTCCTATCAAATGACCCAAAACTCTACCTCAAAAACTTCACATCAAACGCGACCCTGAACCAAACTCTACCTAAAACTCCACTTTAAACTCGACCCATCTGAAAACTTTACCACAAACACGACCCAGATACAAGTAATACCTAAAAATACATCCCAAAATTAACTAATACAACCGATTATTTATTAAAAATATGTTACACAATATAAATCAATTGTAAATTGTAAAACTCCAATAATACAACCAATTATTTTTAAAATCAAACAAATTACATATCAATCAACTAAATTGATAAGACTCCACAAATACTAGAACAACCAAATTACATATCATTCAATTACATTATCTTCTACCATGTTCACCAGCAAAAAGATATCTGTTTTGTTTTTTCTTCCACGTCTTATCTTGATATCAAGGGGTAACACTAACATGTCATTATGTGCCCACTCATTCTGATCCGGAACTGGATAAATTGTCTTAGAATATGCTAACGACCATATCATAACGGAATAATATGCTGAGCACAATGGATAAAAATCAACACCAGTTGTTGCAATTGCATGGAAGCATGGAATCCTGTTAATATCACATTCCGGCAGGAGCATCTCTTGGACTCCAAATCCACGATAGCACTGTGTGTAGCAATTCGGACATCAAACTCATGATGGCCCAAATCATAAACTTTATATCTCCAAGCATTATTAAACCTTTTGACGTATAATTGACTCAATGATCGGATTAAAATTTGTTGTAGATGCTACAGATGCATTGCGATAACTTTAAAACCAAGATGTAGTCAATCTCTGTAAATAATCTAATAGCGCAATGATTGGAAGCTCTCTTTCCTCGCGTAGTCTTGTATTTGTTGATTTTACCCAATTTGTTGTCATAATGTTATAACAAAACCTTGGGTTATATGCTCAAAACCATCGATCCAGGGAATCACTTTCATTCAAAAACTTTGAGCTATCGAGATATATTTTCTTAAATTTTTCATACTCTGCATCAAAGTTAATTTGATTATAAAATTTTATTAAGCGCATAAACATTTCTGTACAACCCTTCTTTTTGCAATGATTTTCGTATTTTGAGATAAATGACATACACAATAACCATGAAGTGCATATTTGTAAACCATAGAAAGTGCAGCAATGATCCCAAATATTTGTTTGAGATACTTATCAATTCTTCCTCATCAGACACTATTTCCAAGAGCCTCATAAAAAATCAGCTCCATGAAACAGTGGATTCAACATCAACAATGCCCCAAGCCAATGGATATTGGTGAAGATATCTATCTTGTGCCAAAGCCACAAGTAAAATGTCATCATACTTTCCTTTCAACCATGTACCATTGATAGTTACGACTTTTCTCATTACTCAATATTCCCCCCCACAAGAACCACATACTAAAAACATGTACTTGAATCTACTATGTTCATATACTACTAAATCTGTTATGCTACATGGATTCATTTTCTCGACCATCTTCAAATAAGAAGGTAAAAGAACAAAACTTTTTCCAGATCACCTTGTTTTCCTTTCCAGGCTTTGTAATAGGTAATGTCAACCCCCTAATTCTGCATCACTGCTATAATAGATTTGGTTCATGTGTCACTTGTTGCCCCCAAAAGTTCTCTACCAACATGTCACAAATGACAGATGAGCTTGCTTATTGGTTTCTTTTATGCCTTCTTGTCAAGTCACAAGTGTGTGTGTTGCAGTATGTACGAATCTCAAAATATGTTGTGTCATCGAGTTTTGAAGTCCAAATTCTCCAGCTGCAACCTTTACTTATGCAACGAATCACATATATACTAGGGAAAGATTTCACACTTTCAAACTCAAAAGAAGAGTTCAAAGAAATTTTAGATTACTCTTTTTTCACGGTAACCTTGCTTGAAAATTTATGTCTTAGAACCATTAGTGAATGAACGTGTATCATTACTAGCTTGTACATAAATCTCAATATCATCCGAATGCACACAAACAATGTGCTGGATACCATTTTGCAAAATGGAGTCATTATCTTACACATGCACCTCAACCATGTTCTCCACACCATTTTCCAGACTAAACACATTATTTATTTCTATATTTTGATTTGAGCAAACATTATTTACAACGATCATCATAGACAAAACTTTAATCAAAATAGTCATCAACAATCCTTTTCATTAACATCATTGTATTCATTATCCACATGTCTATCATTCACATTTATATCAACGGGCACAATGCAATCAGCTCCAACAGCATCAAAAGTTCTATCTGTCTCAACAATATCCAAAGTAGCAACAATATTGTGTTCAACTTCGACATAAAGCATATGTCTATCTCTTGCACAACCAAAATATAATTATGATTTAAAATAATTATTATTATCAATATACATATGACGAATATTGCAATGCTTCACATCCGGTAGATTACTTAATCTCAACTGCTCTTTGCCACCTAGATTCACAACTCTGTATATCTCACATCGTGAACATTCCATCGAATAAATTTCAAAATCCACAAGAATTGATGCCCACTTACCAGTAGACCATTGACGCCATTTAAATATATTATCTTCACTACTTTCTCATTCACCGTCGTACTCAAAGATAATGACTATTGGCATAACCTATAAAATCATAAAACTAATGTTAGATATTAGAATCCAATCTAATATAAAAATTATTAATACATAATATTTATTTCAATAAAAAAAACCGACCCAACATGATGAAACTCGACCAAACATGATGAGATGTGCCACAACATGATGAAACCTGACCGAACATGATGAGATGCGACCCAACATGATGAAACAAGGCCCAAAATGATGAAACTCGACCAAATATGATGTTACTCAACCCAACATAATGAAACTCGACCCAAAATCTATTCTAAAACCGAAGCAATACCTGACCCAACATGATGCAACTCAACCAAAACCTCTAACAATGATGAAACTCAGCCCCAAAAACTCGACCAAATTTTTGAATCCAACCCAACACTTGTAAATTATAGAGAACATTTCCATTTCTGTCGTAAAGCAAGAAATAGATTATTATACGAAGTTGGGTCTAAATAATACCTACATTGTAAAATTATACTTATGCTTTTTCAAATGATTTTTACTTCAATATTTTCTTTGGTTTCCTTTGAGGGAACATAGAAACATCTGGATCTTCAAGTGGAAGAAGAAAAAAAACGACAACCAACGAAGATGAACAATAATTATTTAAAAAAAATAAAAAAAAATCAGTATTACATAACTTAATTAATGCATTAATAAGTCCACTCTCTTTCACCAAATAAAAAAATGCAGACACCTTTAGTTTGAATTAAATTTCAAATGAGTCATATATTTTTATTGACCCCAAATTTTACTATATTCTTTTATTTATTACTATTTATTTTTCGATTAATTTTGGCCAACCATAAAAACAAAAAATTGACGGTCTTTTATTGAACATTATTGTTGACCACGTGTGCATACATGTCGTGATCTCACTGGGCTAGGCCGCCAACCTTCTATAAGGTTGATTGGGTCCAACTCATACACGATTATTATGTTTTTTTGCTTTAAAAAAAATTTCAAATTTTTTTTAAAATTTCACTTTTAAAAATTTAGCTTATTTATTTAAGTTTTTTGTACTTCATTATCTAAAGCTTTTTATAATTGATTACAAAAAATGAAAAAATATATTGACTATGTTTGGAGAAGTACTTATAAATATTTTTATAAAAGTGCTTTTTTAAAAAATTTTATAAAAATGTTTTAAAAGTTGTTTTAAGAATAAGTATGTATTTGAACAACTATTCTATAAAAATATTTTAGAGTTAAAAAGTAATATGTTTTTATTTTTATCATTGCACATTCAATTTTAAATATATCAATAAACACATCTGAATTATTTTTTAAAAATTATACTTTGATAACATTTTTTAAAATATTTTTCGAAAACATTTTAAAAAAATCTTGTCCAAACACATATTTTAAGTTTTTTTCACTTATAAAATACTGAAACATTTTTAAAGCATTTATACAAATGGACCCATAGGTTTCATGAATAAAAATAAAAATTAATCGTAACATAACTAAAAATAAAACCAAAATGCGACTTGTAGGATTAAATATGAATATTCATTGTTAAAATGATCATAAATAGAAAAAAATATAAATTACAAGATCAAAAATATAATTTTCTAATTTTTTTCATTTTCTTAAGAGTTGATACAATTAGAGCACCTCCGATGAGAGGTTTATTGAAACGACCATACTTCTAAATTAATTTAATTTACACTAGTTTTTTCTAGACCGTGTATAATCAATTCATCATAAATAAACTAGTATAAATAATCAAACAAATGAATTCTATAATATCTAGAACCATTCATGGGAAATAAGTAAATAAAACAATAAAAGTCTAAAATTTAACTCAATAAATTCTAGAATCTTAACAGTCTATAAATAAAAGCGATAATCCATAAAATCATCAAAGTCTTTAACATATGCGGAATTTCTAGGTTCTCGGGTATGCACTGCGCCTCCAGGATGACTCGATAGTCCGCACCTCCTGACTCAACATCGTCATCCCCTGCAACCATTTAAACTAGTGAGTCTAATGACTCAACATACGCAAACCTAATATAGCAAGTGCGTAAATAGACAATAACATGCATAAAAATTACTTTTACTAAAAAAAAGTTTTTTTCATGCAAACATGAAACCTTCAAAAATATGCAACTTTTGAAATCATGCTTAAGTATATGAACTTTTCCATTATAGCAGGATTTTCTAAGATAGCATTGCCTTTGACTGCGTTAACACGAAAGAATGTGAAATTCGTATGGAATGAAGCATGTGATCACAGTTTCCAAGAGTTAAATACAAAATTGACCTCAGCACCGGTCCTTGCTATTCCAGAAGGATCAGGAGATTTTGTAGTATACAGTGATACTTTGAAACATGGTTTAGGAGCAGTTTTAATGCAGCATGGGAAGGTGATTGCTTATACCTCAAGACAATTGAAAGAATATGAAAAGAACTATCGCACACATGACTTAGAACTGGCAGCAGTGGTATTTGCGTTGAAAATATGGCGCCATTATCTGTATGGTGAGCGGTGTGAAATTTACACGGACCACAAGAGTTTGAAATATTTATTCACGCAAAAAAAACTGAATATGAGACAACGACGTTGGTTGGAATTGGTGAAGGATTATGATTGTGTTATTAATTATCATCCAGGTAAAGCCAATGTTGTTGCAGATGCGTTAAGTCGAAAGTCCAGTTCTATTGCTGCAATGCAAGTACAAGAACAAATCTTATGGGATTTACAGAATTTGAATATTGATATTATTCCAAAGGGAGCTGCAATCCAGTTATCATCCCTCATAGTTCGACCAACACTTGCAGACAGGATTAAGGTCGAACAAAGTGCAGATAATGAAATACATCAATTGAGACAACGAGATGAGGATAAAGGACATTCGAACTTTGAATTGAATGGGGAAGGAATATGGGCATATCGAGGTAGATTGTGCGTGCAGAAACAAAGAACAATCAGGACTGACATTCTTATTGATGCTCATGCTACTCCCTATTCAATCCATCCAGGAGGCACCAAAATGTACAAAGATTTGAAACCATTATTTTGGTGGCCAGGTATGAAAAAAGACATTGCTCAATTTGTTGCACAATGTCTAACTTGTCAACAGGTCAAGACTGAACATCAAAGACCAGCAGGACTCCTGAAACCATTGCCTATTCCCGAATGGAAAACATTACAATGGATTTCATCCTTGGTTTGCCAAGAACACAAAGAGGATTAAATGCTAATGCTATATGGGTTATTGTGGATCGATTTACGAAATCAGCTCACTTCCTTCTGGTGAAGACCACATACACGATGAATCAATATGCTGAAGAATACATCAAAGAGATAGTGAGACTTCATGGTATCCCAGTGTCCATTGTATCTGATAGAGATCAAAAATTTAAGTCTGCATTTTGGAAGAGTTTACATCATGCTATGGGAACTCGATTGGCATTTAGTACAGCATTCCACCCTCAAACTGATGGACAATCAGAACGGGTGAATCAGATCTTAGAAGATATGTTGAGAGCCTGTACTATTGACTTCCCAGGTAGTTGGGACAGTAAACTACCATTGGCTGAGTTTATATATAACAATAGCTATCAGTCAAGTATTGGAATGACACCATATACTGCATCATATGGTAGAAAATGTCGCTCTCCGGTACATTGGGATGAAGTAGGAGAAAGAAAATTATTAGGCCCTGAATTGGTACAACAGACAGCCGAATTAGTAACCAAGATCAGAGAAAGAATGCATACTGCCCAGAGCCGACAGAAAAACTATGCTGATGTGCGACGTCGTCGATTGTAATTTCAGGTTGGTGACCATGTATTTGTAAAGATATCACCATTGAAGGGCACTTTGCGTTTTGGTAAGAAGGGAAAATTGAATCTAAGATATATCGGTCCATTTGAAATCTTGGAAAGAAAAGGAGACAGGGTCTACCGAGTTGCTTTACCACCGAACTTATCAAATGTTCATAATGTTTTTCACGTTTCCTTGCTACGAAAGTATTTTGCCAATCCTTCTCACGTTCTTCATCATGAACCATTGGAGCTTGCATCAAATCTCGCGTATGAAGAACGACCGGTCCAAATCCTCGAAATGAAATAAAAAATGCTACGAGGCAAGGAAATACCATTGGTAAAACTATTATGGCACAATCATGCAATTGAAGATGCAACTTGGGAGCGAGAAGACGAGATCCATCAGAGATATCCTGAACTATATGATACGTCAAATTTCGTGGACGAAATTCTTTGAAGGAGGGGAGAATTGTAATGCCCGGTTACTCGTACAAATGATAATAATACGTTTATGTCGTTTATTATGTAGTTATTTGCCTCATTATGTTTTTCATGTTGATTGAGGTGTCGATATTGAGATTGAACATTCTTTTTATATTTTCCATGGTGTATTGAGAATGAATATGTGTTAAAATAGTGATAGTAAGATGTGTAGGTAGAAGTAGGTTAAGGAAGTTGATAGGAAATGAGATGAAATTGTGGTCGTTTTTACGAATTTTAGCATAATTATTTGAATATTGATCCAAATTGTGTGAGGCCATAACCATTAGAAAGCTAAGATATAATGCTACAACTTTTATGTTTTGAGTTTTGTTCAAATCATTAGGAAAGACGAGCCAAAAGTGGCCCGAAGTGTGTCATGTGTATCGTTGTTCCTACACTGACACATGTTGGGAGAATGAGCATACTTGTTTACTCAGACCTTCAAATGACATGAGGCTAATTGGAGATGCAAGAAACCACATAGGGCTACAACTTTCATGTTGACCACTTTTGCTAATTCGGAAGTTAAAAAGGAGTTTTTTGGCAGATATGCGCGCCAGAACTCACGCATATGCGCCGGGTGGGCAGAACGGGCCGCACATATGCGCCCGAAAAGTCCCGTATATGCGCCCGACAGTGTATAAAAAGATAAGGATCGACTTTTCTAAGCAATTTTCCCATTCTTACCTTCTTCCTCAGCAAGAACACGAAACAAACCTAGAAAACTTCCTCCCAAACGCTCCCTTCTTCATTCCTTTCATCATTTTGAAGTTAGAATTAAGTTCTCTATCACAAGAACTTCCTCAGGGTGTAAGTTTTCTTCTCTTTTGCTTGTTATACAGGTAGAGGACAATAAATGGGTGATTTTCACCTAGTATATACATAGTGATTGGTTTATTGATGTATTTGACAGTATAGGAACGAGAAACATTGTAACGGCCTCTATATACGTACTTGAAAATTTGCGGAAAATTTAAAATTTTTCTTTTTAATTAATTAAAATACATCATTCATAAATAAATAACTGATAAAAGTTTGATCATTCAAAATAGCAGCGGAAGTAAATGTTTGTTTGCAAGATAATAATTTAAAACAATTCAACAACGAAGAAATTTGTTTGAGTCAAAATAGTAAATGCTAAAACATGAGGTCCTCGGGTTCCACTACTGCCGACCCAAGCTAGCTCACTGGTCCCCGTCCTCGGTCCCTGCATCATCGGTACCTACAACAATCAAGTATAGTGAGTCTAAAGACTCAGCATGCATATATCGTAAATAACGAGTAAATAAATAATAAAATTCCATGCAAGTGAAAATATCATGTCGTGAGGCATAACGTAAAATATCGTGTCATAATTAATTATAATACGTGCATAACTGAACTGAAAATCATAGTAAAAATGTTTGCTCCTTGGAGCCCTGTAATGAAATAAGTTGTAATAATTTTCTTGGTGAGATTATGGTCTACGCAAGTGGCCCCTGAACTGAACTGAACTGACCGGTAACTGGCGACCGGGTGGTACCAAACTAAACTGACCGGTAACTGGCGATCGGGTGAAGTAATAATCTCATGATAGTAAAGTGACCCCAAGCAATATCGCATAAATCTCAAAATGAATATTTTGCACGTAATATAATTAAATAACATAATTGAATATGAACAATGTCGATTTTCTTGCATTAAAATCATGTACATGCGATATTTAAAAATACCTATATGGCTTGATTGAAGAGTGAAAGAAGATATAAACATGCCTTGGTTTGTTTTGACAGAAAACAAATGAAATAACGACGCGACGCAGCGGAGACGGAGTGCTTTTCACTTTCTTACTTTTCTCTTTTAATTCCTTTTAATTTAAATTAAGAGCTCATTAAACTAATAGATAACTATTTAAATATTACATATTGACCCTACACTCATTATCACCTTCCCAACAGCAGACATCCCTATTCAAATTCCCTTATCCTCGGTTTCAGAATTAAAACCAGCTGGTGGCCTTGATTTTCAATCATACTTGCAAATGAAAAATGTTCTCTCGGGTTCCCTCACCTCGTTCTTGCTCTTCAATCAACAAAGGCACGCTTTGTATCATTCTTTATGCATCATATACGTTTTATATACTGAGGTTTGTGTTCATGCATGAAAAGTTTCGATCCAAGCTAGTCCATGGAAGATCTTCGATTTTCTTGGGTTTATTGCCTTCTTTTTGTTATAAGTCTCACGTTTTCTTGATTTGTGCAAGGGGGCTGCCATTTGTTTGATGCTAAGGGACTGTTCAGAGCAAGTTAGTGAAGTCATGAGGCTGGTGTAAGGTTCGGTAGAGTTGGAGTGAAGGCTGAGAGGTGTAGTGGCTAGGGGTTTCTTGGTTTCTTTGTCTAGATCGGTGGGTAGGCGAAGGCTGGTGGTACAAGGATGACTCTAGACGTTGGACAGACTCGTGGTGGGTTTGAAACCTGGTCTAGAAATGCATGAACGCTGCTGGTCTTGCCTTCGAAGCTGTTGGCTTCACGGATTGGGTGTTGGCTGAGTGAGGGTGTCCTTCGAAGGCTATCGAGTATAAGGAAGTTGCGGGCTGCTTGAGGGGTGGCCGTAGGCTCAAGCTGGTTCAGAGGGGTCCTAGGCTGGTCTAGATGAGGTGATTTAGTAGCTGATTCCATTCTTGGTAGGCTAGGATCGAAGAAGGGGAAGATGGGACAACTAGAATTTTTGATCGGCAACTTGCAGAATTTTTCAGTAGCCTTAAGGGTCTGTTCAGAAAGGTTTAAGGGTTGAGTCTTGATGGTAAGTGTTTATTAGGTGTAGTAAAAAGTTGGAAAAAAATTCGGTTGTGCTCAATTGGTACCAGACTTGTGTTAAGTATCTATATGTCCAGGAGATCTTAAGTTCGAGTCTGGGGAGGTACAAACTCCAGTGCCTGGGCTGGAGGAGTCATTGAGTAATGCTGCCATGGGATAACCGACTCCTGCTAGTTGGATCGGGAACAGCCCATGGGCTTTACAAACATCCTCTCAAACCAGTATTCATACACTTGGACAGTAAGTTGACATGTTCTTGAAGTAATACATGAGTAATATTATGAATTTCAAATGCTTCTCATTTTCTATTGCTATATGTACATTGTTAGTATGTTTATTGATGAAAACATAGCACCATATTCCATTGTTATGTATTAAATATGAAAGAAACTCATGAATATTGAAGATTGGTGCTATGTCATGAACATGCACATGAATATGAAAGGAGAATGACTGATTTTACATGATATAGAGCTNATTGACATGTTCTTGAAGTAATACATGAGTAATATTATGAATTTCAAATGCTTCTCATTTTCTATTGCTATATGTACATTGTTAGTATGTTTATTGATGAAAACATAGCACCATATTCCATTGTTATGTATTAAATATGAAAGAAACTCATGAATATTGAAGATTGGTGCTATGTCATGAACATGCACATGAATATGAAAGGAGAATGACTGATTTTACATGATATAGAGCTTGTTGACATCACGAGTGATTTTAAGTCCACCAAACCTATTGGCCAATATATGTTCATGGGACGTGGGGTTGCCAAAGGTTGCTCCCTGACGTCCAACACAATAGTAGCTATATAATAAAGCAAGCACGGTAGTTCAGGTCAACTAATGAGACTCAAGTACAAAAATGAACATGAATATATGCTATGATATGACATGGTTTAAAGATTCATTGTTGTCACGACTTGATATGTATGTTCCTTCGACTCATATTGATACGTACAAGTGCCAACTTATTGAGTTTTATAAACTCGTGTAGCTCATGTATTATATTATCAGGTAGTGAAGAGACGTAAGATGCCGGTTCGCCAATGGATGCTTGTGACGTGCCTTACCTCGACAAGAACCGGGATATCTTATTGTATAGCTTCCGCATATGTATTGTAGTAAATTTTATGTCAGAGTTTGAAACAAGTTCCATATTATGTATGATGATACAAAGTATGTTTGTATATGAGAATATGTTTATAAGTGTGTATAAATAGTATTGCTTGAGTTTTTGATGTATACAAAATATAGGGACATCATGCCAAAATTTTTATAAACGGTCAAAGTGATGCCTCTTATTTACTTTGCTTAATACTATAGTTATATTATTCAAACCTTATTTTTATTATGGTAATTATGCTAAGTATAGAATAAGGGTGTGACAGATTGGATAGTGAGGCCCATAAATATATATTTTTTTAGTTTATGATTGTGGGAAAAAAAGTTTTAAAAACAGTTAGTTTTTAATTTTTAATGTGACAGTGTATATGATAAAAATATCCATTTTTTGAGTTCACGACTAAAAAGAGAATATATTTTTTCTTAGTCTATTAACTAGTTTATTGGGCTTTGGTCCACGTACTTTTCAATATTTGATATTGTTAAAATAATTTTCGAATTTCGATTGTTTGATTCATCTACCATCGAAATATTTAATTTTTGTCAGAAAACGCTAATTAGATGGTGACAACACATTTTGCCGTCACAATCTTTGAATTATTATAGTGACGTGCATATAACTTATAAATTTTATTTGATATGTTAGATTTTCTTTTTATGTTAACATATTTTTAATAAATTGAGTTCCATTCAAAATAAAAAAATCGCCAAATTTTTGTTCACATCAGTTTTAACCATCCTCCAATCTGTGTTTCTCGACGAAAATTGAATATTTTGATAATAAATAGATTAAAAGAACCAAAACTTATAATTTATCGTAATAAAACTAAAATTTGAAAATTTAATGAATAAAAAAAACAAGTTATTGAAAAAAAAATATTTTCTCGGGCTAAAAATTGTCCTTGTCAATGAAACTCACCGTTGAAGGACCGGACCCGTTGGCCCACCTGATCCCGATTTCATTTCACGCAAATTTGAATTTCAATTTAGCCCCTTCTCTTCTTCCCGCTCACACGTTTCTCCGTCTCTCTTTCGGAGGCTTGCTCAAAAAAAAAAAAATTGTTCTGGATTTGGAGAAGTGGCAGCATGAATCACTATCACATTTATGAAGCGATTGGCCGTGGAAAATATTCGGTAACTTCACTTCGCTTTGTACTCGATCTCGTTGAAAAATCCCAATTTTAAGGTGTTCGTTTCATGTGTCTGATTTATTGGCTTGTATCCATGTGTGGTGTCAGACGGTATATAAAGGACGGAAGAAGAAGACGATCGAGTATTTTGCGATTAAAAGCGTGGATAAATCGAACAGAACGAAAGTTCTGCAAGAAGTAAGTACACTTGCAAACTGTTTCTGCACTTCATGTGATTTAGATTTGACTTCAGTTGGTGACATATCTCTACCAGCGCTGTAAGTTCTTATTTCGAGCAAATGACCTGCTACCAATTTCGTGCATGTTTTCCTCGGTGACAGGTTCGGATTCTCCACACACTGGATCACTCCAATGTGCTAAAGTTCTACTCCTGGTAAGTTCTGCTTCTATCTGAAGACATACAACGATCTTTCATTTTGTAGTGTGAACGCAAATTGGTTTTCATGCTCCACTATGATATGCAGTTAGATGCTTATATTCTTATACTCTTATCAATTTTTCTTACATAATCTTCTCGCTAAATGATAATGTAGGTATGAAACATCAGCACATTTGTGGTTAGTTCTGGAGTATTGTGTTGGAGGAGATCTAATGACTTTATTGCAACAGGTGATTTAGTTTTAACAACTCATTGATGACATAGCTTGAATGTCACCATGTTTCGATGATGTTTCTGATTATAAATCTTAATTATGCACTTTGTTTCGAACACTAACATATAAATACGAAATTGGATGATCTATTGCTATAAGCTTACTGTTTTTTTCCCTTGAGTTTTTTTTTTTTTTTAAACAGCTTGAATTCTGTCCTGTTCGCACCTTTAGAAAGATGTCTTGTGATAAATACCAGTCAATCTGCTCTCTTAGTATGTTTTGCAAAAAGCAGGTTTAAATATTCAGTGATTTAAACTCAAAAACTTTGTATTTTAAGCTTACAAGCTCGAATACTCAATGACATAGGTATACCAAGTCTATCTGTGTATTTACCTTCAAAAAAAAAAAAAAAATCTATCTGTGTACAGATTGTTAGTTACAACTTAAATATGAGAATCACAATGGCTTACTACATGTACGTTCTCTCATGCCACAGTTTCATTATTGAGCATGAATCTATAGTTTTACTCATGATCATATCTCAGCTTGTTGGCTTTATGAGCTCAAGCCTATTATGTTATAATAGTGCTTCAACTCAAACCTAACTTCAAAATTGTGTTTTTAATTTTTAAAAGCATAATTACTAAATAATTGAATATTATGGTCACCTATTGTCATTATTGGACCGTTGAACCCTTTTAACATTTATTGCCAAAACGAAACTATTTTCTTGGATTTTTTCCTAGCTTTCGCCTACTTAACAATTATATAATTGCTGACAAGCAGGATGGGAAGCTTCCAGAAGATTCTATACATGATCTGGCTCGTAACCTTGTTCTAGGTCTACAGTAAGAGTCCCGTTTACCGAATCTTACTGCTTAGTAATTTTTATTAAATGTTTCTATCATTAATAATGACCTCAAATTCAAGGTACTTGCATTCGAAGGGAATCATTTATTGTGACTTAAAACCATCAAACATACTTCTTGACGAAAATGGACACACGAAGGTGTTATCTTTATCTTCCACCACATTGGATTGTGGCAGTCGTTTTATAATCTGTCAATGCGCTTACTTAAGCATTCTGTGATGCAGTTGTGCGATTTTGGTTTGGCTAGAAAACTGAGTGATATATCACTGACACCGTCCTCTCAGGTGGGATGTTTAATTAGTATTTTCTCACTATCAGAAGTATGGCCGACTGATATGGCTTGTTGGATAAGGATACTGAAATTGCCATTTGTAATCTCAGTAATGTTTTCCCTTTTTCATTCTAATCTTCTATTCATGTTTTTGCATGTGTAGTTATCACAAGCAAAACGTGGAGCCCCATGTTACATGGCTCCCGAATTATTCCAAGATGGAGGGGTTCACTCATATGCTTCTGATTTCTGGGCTCTTGGTTGTGTGCTATACGAATGCTATACTGGAAGGCCTCCATTTGTTGGCAAAGAATTCACTCAGTTGGCAAAGTCAATCCTTTTGGATGAAACTCCTGCTCTTCCTGGAACTCCAACCCGTGCATTTGAAAATTTGATAAATTCTTTGTTGACCAAAGATCCAGCGGAAAGGATGCAGTGGCCCGAACTTTGCAGTCATGCTTTTTGGAGGACAAAATTTTCTCCACTGGCATTACCTCCTCAACCGGCTTTTACTAACATGATTGAGGTGTCTTCTGAGCCACATCTTACAGAACGCAATGGCGATAAACCAATTCGGAACAAAACTCCAACTAAAATTTGTGGAAAAAATTCAAGGGGCGCCGGTAAACAAGATGAAAATTCTAATCTTAGGGCAAAAGAAGAAGAAACACCTGTCAAAGGCGTAACGAGCAATCATAAAACTCATACAAATCCTTCAAGCAGAATTCCCGACGGCAAGCACAAGACCCTGTCAAATAATATGGGAGGCTTGAATCTTCTGCGACTTTCAAGAATCGCTAAAGGTAATTTGCAGAGAGAAAATGAAAAGGAGAATTACCGGAGGCCATTACCTAGTAGCTCTAACAATGATGCAGAAGTCAAAATTGAAAACAATGACATGGAACTCGATTTTAATGAGAACACTGAAGATGATGGGCCTGATGAAATAGAGGGATCTGAGAGCACATCATGCACTGTTGATGAGAACTTGTCGACTCCAGGCACGCTTGAGGAGAAACCAGAAGAGACGGATAATCTAGTGAGCCAGCCAGATGCTTCAAATGTGGTAGACACCCTTCTTTCAGAAGATTCAAAAACCCAAGAACAGGAATTGTCTTCTGAGCACATTGAAGTGAGCCATGTGGCAGCTACCCCACCCAGTGCTAATACTCAACAGAAGGCTTCCCGGATTAAAGATGTTTCAGGGAATGCTCTAGATTTTAATGCTACAAAATCATCTACAGATCTATCAGAAGCATTCTGGCACCCATCTGATCTCTCAGTAAGACCAGTTATGCCAAGCAGAAAACACGATAAAGGATCAAATGCAATTCCTTCCCTTCCATTTGATGTAATTCCAGCATCTGATTTCACGAAAATGCCTAAAGAGAAACTGGATTCTTTGTGTAATGGAATTGTGAGTATATTGAGTGGTAATGCGGCTTTAGGTGAGAAGCAAGGTGTTATCAGGTACCTCGAGGGGTTAAGTAGTAATGTTGATGCTGCCAATGTTTTAACAAATGGTCCCATAATGCTAGTTCTTGTCAAAATGCTTAGGCAGTCCAAAGCTTCGTCTTTGCGTGTACAACTCTCGTCCCTTATAGGCCTTTTGATTCGCCATTCAACTTTTATTGGCGATGACTTGCCAAATTCTGGGATTCTAGGTGCTTTAACTGATGGCCTTCGAGATAGGCAGGAAAAAGTAAGAAGATTCTCTATGGCTGCTTTGGGTGAGTTGCTCTTTTACATATCCACTCTTAGTGATCATGCAATGGATAATAAGCCCCAGGAATCTCCATCAAAAGACAACCGGTCGTCTTCTGGATGGCAGGTTAGCTTTTCTCAACCAGCCATGAACTTGGAAATTGTCGATCAAATATGGATATTTAATTATTTTGCCATCATATAATTGATTTGATAATATATTTATGTTGTTCTTTATGCATAACGAGTGCAGATTTCCGTACTGTTCTTGTTTACTTGTTTATATGTTGGTTTGTGTTATGTTTTTTATGATAGTTTTCTCAATCTTTGGGCAGGTTCCAAGTTCTTTAATCTCTTTTATTGCATCGGTTTTGCGGAAAGGAGAGGATGATCTAACCCAGCTTTATGCTTTAAGAACAGTAGAGAACATCTCTAGTCATGGTGGCTACTGGGCGATTCGTTTCACCAGCCAGGATGTAATTAGCAATCTCTGCTACATATTTAGGGCTCCGGGGAAACAAGAAAACATGAAGCTCACGGCAGGATCGTGTTTGGTTCGATTGGTTCGTTTTAGCCCTTCCGGCATGCAACAAGTTCTGGAGAAACTCCCCATTAAGGACATCATTTCGAGCCTTTTGAAAGGAAATCAACGAGAACAGCAAATCAGTTTGAACATTCTAAACATGGCGATGCTTAGTAATCATTTGGTGACAAATGTTGGACGTCAATTTCTTCCCATGATGGAAGATAAGAATCTTCTTCCGAAACTGTTCTCTCTTATTGAGCAGGGAAGTGAAGTTCTGAAGGGAAAGATACTGGTTTTTGTGGCTTTACTATGTAAAATTGGAAAGAGATGGCTCCCACATATTTTTTGCAATGCAAGAATTATATCAGCTGTTGATAGGCTTTCAAAAGAGAAAGATAATTATTTGCGGCATTGTCTTGATGCTTTTGTGCAAGCTGTGGCATCTATAGTACCAGGTCTGCTTGAAACTATAACAGGAGATGTTCAGCAACTTATGGGTGGCAGACGTCATGGACAAGTTATTGGGCACAACAGTCGAAATTCTGCAAAGAACAGTATTCATTTCTTCCCTGTGGTTCTTCATCTTTTAGGGAGTTCTTTATTCAAGCATTCAATGGTCACTCAGCAGGTCTTGCAGCAGGTGGCAAATCTTCTTAAACTGACCGAGACACCTTTCCAGGTACACGAGTCAAACTGAAGCTGTTGTCCGTTTTATATTATGCATATCAACTTTTATGAATCCATAATTCTTGTTTCTGTGTAGCATTACTTTTTTGAATATAATTGATTGGATGTATTCCATTTGTGAATTAATGTAAATGTTTAAAACTTTATTGGCACATACTTCTTCGTTATATGTTTTCTTCCAATATACTAGCAACATAATACATTTGCATGAAAGGGAAATCCCCTACATTGCATTTAGGTTTAACTCAAGTTACTCTTCTTCTTTTTTGCACAGCCTCGTCCTTGCTCATGCCACCAATATGCATTTATGAACTTCTCTTTTAGAATGTCACACAATGTTACTTAAACTCTAAATGTTTGTATGTTGATAGTTGAGGGGGTTAATCTTAAACTGCAGTATCATCCCTTTCCCTTCTGAAAAGCATTATGAGATTTTTGTGGTAATTATTATTGCAATTTTCCTGAAAGGGGTCATCTTTATCGCATTTTTGTTGACCGTGAATGTGTTTGCTTCTGATACATGACTAGGTTCTATCTTGTAAAATAACGTCCAATATTTTGTACAATTTCAGGGCAGAGATGACTTTCAGATAACTCTTTTGCGAGTTCTGGAATCAATAACAGAAGAGCCATCAGCATTCGAAAATTACCCCATCATTTTCCTCCGTCAGGTTCTGCCCAGTCTGACTGCTATATACAAAGGAAACAAAGATGGAGATGCTAGATTTTTATGCTTGAAGATTTTCTTTGATGTCATGGTTTTTATACTGAATGACGCATCAGAGGCTAAAAAGTCGGCAGAAGAGTTGAAGTCATTATCGAACGGCTATTTTCTCCCTCTCTACCCATCTTTGATTGTGGATGAAGATCCCATTCCCATGTATGCTCAGAAACTTCTCGTGATGCTTATCGAGTCCAATCACATTAAAATCTCTGACATTCTTCACATGAAAGCAGTTTCACAGTGCTTTGATTTTTTGCTTGGTGACTTTTCGACTATCAATGTAAGCAATGTAATGCTCTGTCTAGCTTTAGCATCTGCTCCAGAACTAGAAATCAAGATCCTCTCTCAGTTAAAAGTGGTACGAAAGATTGGAAACCTTTTAGAGTTCGTACATGCCAAGGAGATGGAAGATTTCATAGAACCGACTCTTTGTCTTTGTAGGGCATTGCTTTTACGTTCTGTAAGCTCAAAGAAGGTCTTTGTCTATTCGAGGGAACCCACACTCTTATCTGATAACTCTAGTGAGAGTGCCACAGACCAGCAGCAATGCATAAAAGATATAATGGACTTCGGTGGCAATGTGGGAGTCTTGCTAGAATTGAGCAAGTCCAGTGAATCGAATATTTCAGATTTGGCCTCCGAGTGTATAACTTTGTTGTTCCAGGCAGCCCCAAGAGAAGCTACCATGAATTTGATGATGAATCTCTCCAAGGTCTCCATGCTCCTTGACTCCAGGAGTAATGGCATTGCCCACTTGGTGGTAGAACGAACTTTACACAGTCTTGGTTTTGCCATTCGACTGTATCTGACACATGCAATGATACTTTCTCTCTGTACATCGGAATTAGCAAAGATAGAAGCTCTTGTATCACATTTAAGAAGTTCCAGCATACGTAAAATTGCTGATGCCGCTTTTCTGGCAACCTTGGAGTTGCAGAGGATGCCTCGCTAGCTACGAGTTCTCATTGGTAACGTTCACACGTATTGCTGTTTTGACAAATCTTCATCTTTGGCTCCAAATCACAAGGACCTTCCATTGCACATTTTATATCTGAAATACGTGATTTGCTTTTTTATAGGAATCAAAACAAGGAAATAAATAGGAATGACGCCCCTGGATGCGCATCAATCAAACTGCCTCCAAGTCTGTCCATGTTTTCTTTGTGTTAATGTATCTATATTTATATCAATCGTGGAACCCTCAACTGTTCCATGCATCATTCATGGACTCAAATTTTGCAATCCAATTTTTTTTTATGCGGTGTTTCTCTGGAATATAACTTCTTATTTATTCAATGTTGATGCCTCTGAAATGAACCTGTACTATAACTGTTGTTTTGTGCTAATAAAGAGAATCAAAATTGTCTTGATCTGTCTGCTTTAGAAAACTTTATGAAGATATGCTTTATCTTGAAATTCCTTGCTGGTAAAACCACTTTTGCACTCGGTAATTGCAAGTAGGACACCACCAAGTAGAAATGCAAGTAAAAGCATGAATAAGAGCATTCTTATAAAAGTAGGAAGTATACTTACTTTTAGAGCCTTGATTTAGTAGAAATGATTGGTGTTAAAAAACATGTGTGACTCAAATACTCAATAATTAGCATGACACTAGCAAACAAGCTTAACCTCTCCCCACATGCACACCACTTGCAATCCATTATATATAATATTCATCACTAGCCAATAATCACAACTTCTTGTGGCACTTTATCCCATATTGATTTCACACCATTCTCCTTTCCCCAAATCATAACAAAAACATCCGTCAAGTTCATTGCACATTTCCCATAACTTACTGATTTCTTTTGGAGTGTGATTCATCTTATTCCACAATCATTAGAAAAATGGCTTGTTTTCACTTTCTTGCAGCATCCATCACAATGTTCATCATGGTCTCATCTACACAGGCACACTCTAGTCTGGTAAGCTTAGGAGCACCTACTATTTCATCTGCACCAGCTGTTCTGCCATATCCTCCACCAGTTTCTCCAGATCCTGAATTGCCTCCAGACATTGCTCCTCTATTACCTTCTCCCGGCGGCACGGCCCATTCTCCGGCTAAATCATCCTTACCAACAATTCCCTCCACACGAAGCCTGAATCCAGATACAACAGGCTCCAAAGTCCCTGTTTCGGCCTTTGCGCCGTCAAGTCCGTTGCAAGATTCTTCTTCAGAGTCTCAAAATATAGTCAAAGCCTTTTATAGTTGCTTGGCTGTTGCATCGTTTCTGGTTTTCATGATATGAAACTATACATCATTTTTCTGAACATTCATTGCTATCTTATAGTGTTATGCATACCTCTCCCATTAATTTTAGAGCATATGATGATTTGTGTGATATGATAGTGCTACAATGGAGTAAGTTTAGTTGAAATGCATTGAGTTCAAGATTTTGACTGCATAAATTTCTCGATTTTCTTTGCTTGGTTACTTGATACTAAAACTTCAAATCCNAGTATTAATTGACAATGAATCAGAACCGATTCTTGATCAGCAGTAAGATGATCGGAGGAGGACTGAAACAGATTTGTGGTATTTGGTTGTAACCCTTTTGATAATCAGATATGCCTCCTCGAAGAATACCAGAACAGGGTAGTACATCGAATCCTCCAATGGACGTGACAGCAACGCCAATGGAGACATTGTTAAAGAGATTTCAGTCATTCCATCCGCCGACTCTGAAGGGTACTGAGACTTCAGTGGATTGCGAGAGTTGGTTAGACGATATTGAGATGTTGTTCGAATCCTTGGATTACACCGATGAGCGGAGAGTGAAACCGATAGGGCACCAGTTGCATGATGTGGCAAAGAACTGGTGGATTACAACCAAGAGGGCATTGGAGCATCGAGGTACTGTTATTACCTGGAATGTGTTTAGAACTGCATTTTATCAGAGATTCTTTCCAGTGTCGTACAGGAAGGACAAGGGAGCTTAGTTTGCAAACTTGAGACAGGGCCAGCTAAATATTGAGGAATAGGTGGCCAAGTTCTCCACATTATTACGATTTGCTCCACATGTGGCCGAAAATGACGAGGCTGTTGCGGACCAGTTCATTAATGGTCTGCATCCTGAAATCTTTACCTTGGTGAATACCGGGAGGCCGAATAATTTTACTGATGCCTTGAACAGAGCCAAGGGAGCCGAAGCCGGTCTGATGAGACAGAGAGGAGCTTCGTTTGTGCCATAGGCACCGGGACCCCAGATGCCTCCACCAACTTCCCGATTTGAGAGTGGCAGTGGTAGTGGAAAGAAAGAATTCCTGAAAGCTAGGGGGAAGCAGTTCAAGAAATCTGGAAGTAGTTCATCCAGTTCTAGTGGCTCGAGACCGACCGGTCAGGGCCAGAGTTATACAGGACCCTATTGTAGCACTTGTGGAGGGAAGCATTCCACAGAGCAGTGCCGAAGAGTGTTTGGCAGTTGCCGTATTTGTAAGCAACAGGGACATTTTGCTCGAGTTTGTCCCCAGAGAGATACTCAAAGGTCACAGGGTGCCGAGTCATCTGGATCAGTAGCTCAGACTGGCAGACGACCAGCTGCAGTCCACTTCTTTCAGCCAGCACCGTCGCAGTCACAGCCGAGGCCAGGAGGAAGCCAGACAGTTAGCCAACCTCCTAGACAGCAGGCCAGAGTGTTCGCTTTGACTGAGGAGCAAGCTCAGGACGCACCAGATGATGTTGTTGCAGGTAACTGTTTTATTTCTGGGTATCCTGCATATGTATTGATAGATACTGGTGCATCACATACATTCATATCTGAACGATTTGCATTGATGCATTCCTTGCCTATTGAGTCATTATATGCTGTAGTGTCTGTCTCTTCTCCGTTGGGGACAGGTTTGATATCAGTGAAACCTGTGAAACGTTGTATGCTACAGTATGATGGGCATGAGATTGAGTTAGATTGTATTGTGCTTGGGTTATCTGATTTTGATTGTATTATCGGTATCGATATGTTAACCAAGTACAGAGCCACTGTTGATTGTTTCCACAAGATTGTGAGATTCAGGCCAGATATGGCTGATGAGTGGAAATTCTACGGTAAGGGTTCTCGATNCTCACTTTAGTCCATCAATAATGATAAAAAAGACTGTAGACACACGCGTATGCAGAGTAACTAGTATATTATTAAGTGTGAGACTATTAGAGTAACTACATTAGAAAACACCAAAATATTTAATTTCATAATTATCATTTTTATTCTACAAAAACCTCCTCAAGTCACATCATATTTTACTTAGAAAAAAATCTAAACAAAAATTCTAGTTTAAATCGAACAACTCTTCTAAATTGAAAATAATTTCGTGCTAATTTTTTAGTATTATTTGATCAAATTAAAAATAATAATAACTCATGTAATGCGTGCGTATCTTTTACTAGTATAATATAATTTTTGAAAGTCAATGTTAAATATCTCATAACTTTCTAAAACTTCATGAAAATTTATTCTAGATCCAACAAGATTCTACGTAATATAAAAATCTAGATTGAATACCTATTTATTTTAAATTTCACAACAATCTTTAAAAGCCATTATTTTTCCATTTCTCTGTGTGCACTCCCATGAAACTTGAAATTCAGTCCAATTTGGTAAAATTTGTCCCATTAAAGTAACGATATTTCTGAAAAAAATTTAGAGTGCTAGCAAGTTCATAATAATAATCGATTCACAACCAAATTTATTAACCAGAACATTTATAGAAAATACATATATTAACAAAATAGCTATAGAACCCAAAAAAAAAAAAAANTCGAGCCCATCATTGACGGATTTGCCAGTGGTGTGTGAGTTTGCTGATGTCTTCGCAGACGAGATTCCTGGTTTACCTCCGATTCGAGAGATAGACTTCAGTATTGAATTGATGCCAGGTACAGTTCCGATTTCGAGGACTCCATACCGAATGGAACCGATTGAATTGAAAGAGTTGAAAGAACAGTTGGAGGAGTTACTGGCCAAGGGGTATATCAGACCGAGTGTGCTTCCTTGGGGCGCGCCAGTACTGTTTGTGAGGAAGAAAGACGGTTCAATGAGACTCTGCATTGACTACCGGCAACTGAACAGAGCAACAGTAAAGAATAAATATCCCTTGCCTCGCATTGATGATTTGTTTGATCAGTTGCAGGGTTCTTCGGTATATTCCAAGATCGATTTGAGATCTGGATACCATCAGCTGAGAGTCAGGGATTCTGATATCTCGAAGACAGCATTCAGAACCAGGTATGGACATTATGAGTTTATTGTCATGCCGTTTGGTTTGACGAATGCACAGCTGTATTTATGGGATTGATGAACCGTATCTTTCAGAGATATCTTGACGATTTTGTGATTATATTCATCGATGATATTTTGATTTATTCGAAGAATATGATTGATCATGCTGAACACTTGGGAATTGTTTTGAGAACATTGAGGGCTGAGAAANTAGCGAGTTTCATGTGGCTTCAATTGTCTCGAAGCATAGGCAATGACATGGCCTCGCTGCATCAAAACACAACCCAAACCTCTGTGAGAAGCGTCACAATATACAACAAATCCACCAGTACCTGACGGGATAGTCAATATCGGTGCACTGGTCAATCTCTTCTTCAACTCAACAAAACTGGACTCACACTCCTCAGACCAGACAAATGGAGCATTCTTCTGAGTCAGCTGCGTAATCGGCTTGGCAATACTAGAAAAATCTTTAATAAAACGTCGATAATATCCTGCCAAACCCANTAAAGATTATAGCTTTCCACTCAAGTGGTGGTGTATATTGCACGGCATGCACAATTGCAAAGGCAAGCAGGTAAACCGATCAACGATAACACCCATCTTAGCATACCCAGGAAACCTTAAAATTAGTTGAACTGCAAGAACCCAAAGGGACTAAAATATCTCATATAAGAATAAATTATATAGCGCAATCCCAATCCAACAAGAAAATGAAAACAAAACAAGCTAGAGTTCCTCCAGAGAAATCAAACAAGAAGAGGCATGGATTCTCAACAATACCACTAAAAATAAATATATGTTCCTAATGTACTTTCCTAGCACTTCTTCTCCAAGAGCTTCTCGATCATATCCGCTGCTTCTTGAACGGTAGTGATACTCTGGGCACTTTCTTCCTCCACACTGATCCCGAACTCTTCTTCTAGTCCCATCACAATCTCAACCTAAGGTGAAGAACAGTTTCGAAGCCATTGGTTATCACAACTAATTGTCATTACGCAAGTTATGCGTAAATGGTAAATAGACGTGCCAACTGAAGACAATGTATCTAAGTGCAAAACTGGTATCAATGCAAAACTAGTGAAATGATCTTGTGAAAAATCGGAGAAATTTTATTCAGTGGTGTTTGATGGCATCCAATACATGTAATCAATCATTTTTGGATCTTACTGGATGAAGGCCTAATGCTCAGCTTCCATCACTATATTGTGCCTCACACCCTAAAATTTTCACCCCATAAGGTTGTCATTCAAGGGTTTCGCTGCACAAGCATACACCTTTTTTAGTTGTAATATAAGCAAAGGAATTACCGTGTCAAGTGAATCAGCACCAAGTGCAGCAAACTTTGACTCTCCACAGACTTCACGATCAGCAGGAAGCGCCAGTTGCTTCCTTACGATCTGACACACTTTATCCACTGTTTCTGGTTTAGCCTGATGGAGGGGAACATCAGGGCTTGTTATCAGAAAACGAAATTGGAAAGACATGAAGCATGACAATGCAACAAAGAAAAGACACTTTCAACATCCATAGATTTACCGATAAACAAACCCTCGAACAAAGATAGTAGGAACACACACACACACACACACACACGCACACACACACACATATATACACATGCGTTGTCTGTGAGAATCATGGTCGTGGAGATAATTTAAGAAGTCACACTTAAAAATTAAAATCAAGATCTTTTGGATTAATGATAAATTTAATAATAATAATAATTAATAATCAATACTTCAAATNACAAAGAAGCACAGAAAGTTGATCATAATGTACAGCATTCGATTGCTATGGTCAGAGCTGGACATCAATCGGAGTATCAGGTTTGTGACAGTGTTTTATATGTGAATAATCGTATTGTCGTGCCGAATGTTTCAGATTTGATACAGCAGATATTGGCAGAAGTGCACAACAGTCGTTTTAGAATTCATCCTGGTGGCAGAAAAATGTACAATGATTTGAAGGCACAGTATTGGTGGAAACAGATGAAATCTGATATTACTGAATTTGTAGCCAAGTGTCTGAATTGTCAACAGGTCAAAGCAGAAAGAAAGAAACCAGGAGGAGTGTTACAGAGTTTGTCCATTCCTGAATGGAAATGAGATCACATTTCCATGGATTTTGTAACACAGTTGCCACGTTCCTCCCGAGGTTGTGATGCGATTTGGCTCGTGATTGATCGATTGACCAAATCTGCATGTTTTATTCCTTACAAGATGACGTACAGATATGACCAGATGGCCGATATTTATGTTAAGGAAGTGGTTAGATTGCACGGAGTGCCGAAGTCGATTGTTTCAGACCGTGACCCTCGGTTTACTTCACACTTCTGGCAGCGTTTGCAGCAAGCTCTCGGTACAAAGTTAAATCTTAGTACCGCATATCATCCACAGACTGACGGACAGTCAGAACGGACGATTCAGGCATTAAGATATGCTGAGAGCTTTAGTGCTTGATTTTAGCACTAATTGGCAAAATGCATTGCCTCTTTGTGAGTTTTCGTACAACAATAGCTATCAGATACGTATTGAAATGGCACCATTTGAGGCGTTGTACGGGAAGAAGTGTCGATCCCCTCTGTATTGGGATGATATCTCTGAAGTTCCTGAGACTGGACCTGACATGATCAGAGATATGACTGAGAAAGTTAAGCTGATTCAGAAAAGAATGAAGGCAGCTCAAGACAGACAGGCCAAATATGCCAATGTTCGACGAAGACCGTTGGTATTTGAGGCTGGAGACCGAGTATTCTTGAAATTTTCACCTTTCAGAGGCGTGGTCAGATTTGGAAAGAAAGAGAAGTTGTCTCCACGATACGTTGGTCCTTATGAGATTTTTGAGAAGATAGGAGATCGTGCCTATCGACTCGCCTTACCGCCTTCATTATCTGGGATACATGATGTTTTTCATGTATCTATGCTGCGGAAGTATCTCCTTAATGATTCACATGTTGTTCAGCTAGACGAGGCCGAGCTGGATGAGACACTGAGTTATGTTGAAAAGCCGATTCAGATTTTGGATCGTAAAGAAAAACAACTCAGAACGAAGACAATCCCACTTGTGAAAGTGCAGTGGACTCGTCATGGAGTTGAAGAAGCTACTTGGGAGACTGAGTCAGATATGAGACAGGAATTCCCAGATTTATTCTGATGTGAGTATTTAATTCATCTTCTATTAATTCTGCCTATTTATTGTATTCGAGATGATTGCCTGAGATTTCGGGGACGAAATCGTGTCTTAGAGGGGGAGAATAGTAATGCCTGAAATTTTATTACGGTAATTTGAGATTACTTATCGATAAATTGATTTGATTATAGCCGGATCATTACGAAAGTTGAATTGGAATAGCATGAGTATGCTTGGGTGCGTGACCAGTAGGTCTCGCGCATATGCGCGGCATGAGGGCGTGCATATGTGCGAGCTGTGTGAGAACCAAGATGCGCGGACAGCACTTTGCTCGCATATGCGCGACTTGAGGGCGCGNGATCGAAGGTAAGAGAAAAGAATGGATCTGGAAGAGGGTGGCGGAGAGCACGAAGAATGTGTGCTGTGTTTATAAATACACCAAAGCTCTGTGTGTGAGAAAGGTTGAAAAACAGCTCTCTTGACTCTTGTTTTCATTTTTTTAATACCTCTTTCTTTTTTTCCCCTCTAACCTTTTTCCACATAAAAATTATTAAATAGAAAATTTTAATAATATCATATCATCCTGAAATTAACACAAAAAATATATATATATTCATGTAACTAAACTTTTGAATATTTAATTAATCACATCGTCCTGAAATTAACACAAAAACTAATTAACAAGGAAAATAATATAGCAAAGGACATTAGATTTTAGGTAAAAATTTGTGTGAGACGATCTCATGAGTTGTATTTTGTGATATGAATCTCTTATTTGGGTCATCAATAAAAAAATATTACTTTTTTATGCTAAGAGTATTACTTTTTATTGTAAATCTATAGGGTTGACCCGTCTCACAGATAAATATTCGTGAGACCGTCTCACAAGAAACATACTCTAGATTTTATTAAAGTAAAAAAGCTTAAAGTAATTATTTCCGTTATTATCGTACGCTTTTTTGATATTATGTTTTTATTTAACAAAAAAAAAACATAAAAACTTATTTTAGTAAATATGTATCTTATTTAAAATCAACATAATAAATTATCTTTAATATTTTTAAAATATAAAATAATCATGTCATCATAAAATAAAAAAAATNTCCCTAAATCACATACTATTTGTTATTATTTGCATTGATTTGATTTGATATGCTTGTTCTATTGATGTATAGAGAGCATGTGTTAGACGAATATTAGACGAGTGGTCTTGTGACAGAAGTACCTGACAGTGGCGGGATCACCACGGGCACATTGCACGATGTCACAAGATAGTGTCTTGGCGATAGTGCCACAGTCTGTGACGGATAGGTCAAGACACTGGATGTTTGGTTATATCGACGTGGATAGAATCAGAATTTTTTCTATTACTGTTGGTCGATATAAGAATACCAACGTCTGGAAACCGGGATCCCTATTCTAGGATTGAGTCTAGTCTGAGTCGTGGAGTCACGAGTATGATTGATAGTTTGATATGAATTATGTTTCAGATTTTGATATATATTTGATATCTGCTTCATGCTTTATATTAATTATATGATTGCATGTTTCGTTGATTTATACTGGGATTTATTCTCACCGGAGTTATCCAGCTGTTGTCGTGTTTGTATGTGTGCATGACAACAGGTGGGACAGGTTCAGGGTCGAGAAGATGAAGAGAGAGATCGTGATTAGAGTGGAGACTACGGACTTGATCTGAGATAAGGTTGAACACTTGATATTTAGTAGTTGAACCTTAGTTTGTAAATGATTGTATATAGTACAAGACTTGTACTTTACTTTTATACTGATATGTATAGTAGAGTGATTCCATTACGTTCCGCAGTTGATATTATATTTTAAAAAAAAAATTTAGACCCTGTTTATTATAATTGATTAATTAGTCCCAATGACGATTAAGAACATGATTAGCGTCCGGGTTCCCACAAGTTTACTTCCGCAACTGTTTTCTCAGTTAAACTGATTGTCATCGACTGACGAGATACTGAGTATCAGTTTGTCATTAAACTGAACTCAACTTACGAAAAACAAACATAATCTGTGTGTGTTTATTCAACCCCTTCTAAACACTTTTCACTTCTTAACCGATCCTTTCAAATAATCATGTCATCATAAAATAAAAAAAAATTATTATCCAAAAATATTTTAAATTTTTTTAATTTTAATATAATCTATTAGTAAAAATTAACAATTTTTTTTTAAATAAAACCTATTTTAGAAAAATAAATTTTATCTAAAATTATCAAATCTTAAAAAAAGTATATTTTTTTTTATCTTTATATATACGTTTGAACGATTGATTTCATATCATATTCTTTACTATTTATTATGATTCAATGTAACAATCATCATTGTGCCATTTAAGTTAAGCAAAAAAAGATTTTGTCTTGAAATCTTTTTGTAAACCATTGAATAAATTCTCAAACAAAAACATATTAAATGGCTATTCTTAAAATGTATTATTTCTAAAACTTGTTTCTTCCAAATGAGTTCTTAACATTTCATACATGAGAATGAAGGAATAATTAAATTTTTTTCTTTAGAAAAGTATTTAAAATCAATTTTTGTTGGAGCTAGGAGAGGAATTTTTTACAATCGGTTTTTAAACCGAGACTTGATATGAGATGAGTTACAAGTTATGGAGTACTTAAAATTAATGTTAAGTAGAGATTGAAAAAAATAAATCTAAAAATCCCCAAAAAAACATATAAAGAAAAAATAGCCAAACACGCTCTTGTATTGCAAGATCTAATTACAACCTCTCCACCGTTGGATTGTTTCTTTCCCACGCTTAGGTACTGCAGCATACTGTTGTACTTTTTGGACACAAAACTTCAGCAAATATTATTTTGAAAAAAATAATTTAGAAAATTAATTTTGTTTAAGTATATGCGATAAATCCCATGGGATTCTTATTAAAACAATTTCCTGATGCGGTATGTATAGATAACATGTAATTATTATAACAATCTCCATTAATCTTTTATAAAAAAGTTTTTGATATTACCAAAATTTTATCTCGGATTCAATCTGGAGAGCGGATATTTAAATCTTCATAACTGAACGGGTCGGGTCGGGATCCTGAGTAGGGGTGAGCGTCGGTCGGTTCGGTCCGATTTTTCTATATAACGCCCCGGTTTTGAATATATCTAGTCCAAAACCAAACCATTTTACTACGGGTCGGTCCTTTTTTTTGTGATACGGTTCGATTTATGTGGTCGGTTGTATATGGTTTTATAATATTTTGTTAAGGAATAAAATTATACATCACTTGATGCTTGATGGATGCAACACATATAAAAGAAACAATGACAGTATATGGGTAGAACATATATGATTACAATACACTTATGACTTAATAATATAAACTTCAATAACAATTTGAAATACAATTTCAAACAATAGCTCTTCAATAAAAGGATACACAGTCAATAAATTCCAATTATCAGGCTCTAAAATGCGCATAGATTTTGCATCTCATCAAATCTCAATACGTTTAACAACATGAGCTTCAATAAAAATTTGAACTTTCAATTGTCAAACTTCAAAATCCTGTTTTGCAAAACTAAAAACAAAAATGACATGAAATTCATTACAATCGTGATTATGAATCACAATCTTGAAGCATAACTTAAATATATGTAAACTTACTGAAACTAACAAAAATCTTTCCCAATCATATCAAAAAAATCCTATTTTTGTCAAAAATAAAAACAATAAATTCATTAAAACTAGTTAGGATAACTCGTAATCTTGTAACAATAAGTGAAAATGCGTACTTTAACTATTTAACTCACAATATTTCAATGAAATGATTATATATCGGTTTTGTAAGAATCTCTTTCAATGCAAGAATCCCATCTAATGCTGATCAAGTTTAAAAAAATGAGAAAATTATTACCAAACATTAAATTACAAAATAATTGTAATCTAAAACATTAAAAAAACAAATTTCTTACTAGATTCAATCTCTTCAAGGCTATCCAAGTCTACTTCTACTTTAATGACAGAAGATTCGTTTCGGAACCAATCTGGAAGGCAAATGAGAGTTTGCACTACTCGATGTGTTAATGAACTTCTAAATGGATCTAGAACACGTCCCCCGGTGCTAAAAGTACTTTCCGATGCCACGATAGAAATAGGAATCTATAACACATCACGAGTCATCTCAGCCATGGTAGAAAATTTGGAAGAGTTAACTTTCCACCAAAGCAAAATATCAAAATGTTCATTTGCAACCTCAACATCTTCATCAAGTTACCTATCTAACTCAGTCTTAGCATCCATATTTGCATTTTCAGCCTTATGTCTCAAGTATTCTTGTAACGTCCGAAAACCCGAACACAATAACCACATGCATGCATGAAAATTTATTTGAATTTATTTAAATGAGTGGGCTAGGAGCATGTTTAAATATTGGCATGATTTAATGATTAGTTGACCGAATGTTATGAATGTTAATTTTCTACAGTCGAATACGCGATATACGGCAAAAGACGAGAGAATCGGAGACGATTTTGATAAGGTTTCTATTTTTAGAAACTTGGGACTTTGTAATCCAAATTAGGAAAGCGGCAAATTTATTTATAGTAAGAGACAAACTTAATCGGTAGCAAACTTTCGCAAGAAAATAAGAAGTTTCAACTAGAAACGAGTGGCACCAAATATTTTTAAATATTGTTGGTACTTTTTAGTGGATTAAATATGTATTTATTTAACACCTTAATGGGCCTAGTTTGTTGGTGGTTAATTAATTAATTATAAGATCCATTATGAATAATTAAGCCCAATTAACAACTTAATGGTTTATTTAAATAAAACCTACCCAACCCCCTCCCCATAACTCACGTCTCTCACACCACCAGCACACACAAACACACACTAGAGTCCTAGGGGTCGTGTTCGTCTCTCGTCGCGCCTTCTCTCGTATCTAGTAAGAAATAAAGATCAAAGCATGTTTTCAAACCCTTTTTCAAGCACCATTCAATCCATATTATTGTTTGTATGTTGATGTGTGTGAAAAATTTACAAAAGTGATGGTTTTCAATTTCCTACATGTGCATCTCATGTTTTTGTAAAGATTTTCGATGTTGATTAAATTGTTGAGGGAATGATGCAAACCAAGGTAAGAAAGGGCTAGTCTAGATGATTAGGAAGAGGGTTGTAAGGACAATAGATGAGCCAAACCATCGCATGGGGCTGCTGTCCCTGCACATGATCGCATGAGGCCGAGAGGGGGGAGGGTTTGGGCTTGAGGCTCCATTGGTCAAGGGGGCTGCATGGGGTCCTAGCCATGGTCTGGAGGGTTGGTTTAGGGTCCTAAGAAGGTCTAGGAGGGGTTCGGATGGGGCCTATACGAGCTGCTGAAGCCCAACAGCCGTGACTCTATTGGACACGCTTGGGGGCTGTTTTGGAGCGTGGGGGTTATGTGGGCTAAGGGGTTGGTTTAATGGCGGGTCCATGGGCTAGTGACGTGCCTTAGGGACCTGTTGAGGGGCTGGTGTGAGCCAAAAAGTCGAGCCAAGGGCTGGGACATCAGCTGGTGCGCGAGGGAGCCAATGTGAGACTGAGGATGCGTTTTGTGGGCTGCTGATGCGTGAGCTTCAGGGCCTTGAGCGTCGGGTCTGTGTAAAAAAGGGCCTGACCATGGTCTTATTTAGCGTCTAAGGAAGGGGTCTAGGGCCTGGTTTGAGGTTTTTTCGAGCCGTGGTCCGTTCGGGGTCGTAAATTGCCCGAACGTATCAAAATAGGAGCGAAGTGAGCCTAGGTTAAATTTTTATCCAATGTTTCGGTTTTGGCTTGGGCTTGGGGACTTCCAGAAAATTATATTGACTCTTATGATGTTAAGAAAGGTCTGGTATCGGGTTGGTTCGAGTCGGGAGGGTAGTTTGGTCATTTGTTTTTACCAAAAAACGCGAAAACGGTGGTAAACGAGCCATCTGGTAAGCGAATTGAGTCATTTTTGAAACGTAGGTCCTAAGATTGAATTTCCAGCAAGTTACTGGATATTTTTGGGTGCTTTTAAAGTTTTAAAATCGAGTCTTCTATTTGAGTCAAAGTTTAAGGTCGTCCGGGTACGTATAGCGTTGAAACGTGTGTGGTCGGTTCGAGGAAAGTCGAGGGCGGTTTGCAACTTCCTATAACAATTTCAAATCATGTTATGTAAGGACCGTGTATCGTATTATCGTAAATCCTGTGTGATTANTAAGTTTTAAAGTATTTGCATGTATTTGCTATTGTTAGCAATTTCGATGTATACGAATGANATGACAAGGGAAATTGAGAAAATGAATATTGAATACGAATTGACGTGGTAAGAGATCGAGTGGAAAAGCCGGACGCCAATATAATACCAAAATCAATATTTGGACAGAACATGTGGCGCCCGAGCGGTAGAAAATGACTGCCCGAGCGCCAGTGTGGAATAAGGGGTGTTCTCGGACAGAACATGCCGCGAGAGATTTCGATTTTCTTTCGTCCGAATCGACTTCGAAACGCTGTCTAAACGCGAAACAAATTATATATTTGTGATCGTCGCGTCGAGGGCTTCCGACTGAGGTAATTTTCTTCGAGTTCCAGCAGTTCTAAATATGAAAGTGCTGGAATAGCATGTATTTGAAGTTGAATTTCTTATATTTAGTAGAATAACCGACAAGAAACTCATATTCGAAGTCGGAATTGAATTATATTATGATTTGAATTTGATATGAATTTTGAAGTTTCAAATGATATTTGAAACTCATATTAATGATTTTTGATTAGGTTATTGATTGGAATGAGTATGTTATTGATGTAGATAAAGTATTATACCGATAGCTTCGGGCTACATCAACTGGAACGAAAAATTGAGGTATGTTGCGACCGGGTAACATACGACAGGTATCTGTATTATATGATATATGTCGGTTTGATTGGATTGATTGGAATGAGATTATGTGTCTATATGCCTTATTTGTTGATTGATGTGGCATACATGACATTGAGATTGAGATATCGATGTATAAAATAAATGTTTTGTTAACACACATCGTTTGATGCATACATCGATACATGACATGCACGTTGAGCTATGATCCTTGGATACCCTGATATGATTTGATTGGATTCTGGGGTTTGTGAACACAATCGCTATGCCGGTATTATATGACCCGTAAAGCATAGACAATTGTGGCCCCGATGATTGGATATGAGATTTGGGATTTGATGGCGCTTTGTCGACGCTATCATACGAGTATCCCTTATTGAGGCCGGTGTGCCAGCTCGAGCATTGATTTGATAGCGATTCGTTTGATTCTGACATGTGCTCAGTGGATGGGCATTTGACCCGATACCTCCACGACATACATGCATTGCATCCCATATATCATTGTTTAGATATCTGTGGTATATATGATTGGTTGTTCCATACGGAGCTTTGCTCACCCCCAAGGGGGGCTGTTGTTGTCTTTGTGTGTGGACAATGGCAGGTACTCCAGGATATCAGGAGACCGGAGAGGGTACTTCTGGAGGGAGTCACAGTTTGAG
>NC_133311.1:4489234-4494913 GCF_012295235.1 Primulina huaijiensis
GAAGCCTGGTTGAAGGATATTGAGCATCTGTTTAATATTGTGGAGTATTCCAATGCTCGGAGACTGAAACTCGCTTTGTATCAGTTGAAAGACCGAGCTAAATCTTGGTGGGAAGCCGCTGAGATTGGATTGAAAGAGGCCGGGATTGAAGTCACATGGGATGTCTTCAAGGCCCAGTTTTTGGAGCAGTATTCTCCTCCTTCTTATTATACTGCTCAGGAGAATGAATTCAATAATCTGCAGCAGGGAACGATGTCTGTTGCAGAATATGCTTCAAAATTTTCTACTCTGTTGAAGTATGCACCTCACGTAGCTGGGAATGCGAGGGCAAAATATAACAGGTTTGTAAATGGTTTACATCTTGCGATATATACTTATGTTGTTTCTGGTTTGCCTACCAGCTACGCAGAGGCAGTTGAACGAGCCAAGGCAGCCGAGGCTGGACTTAGGAGAGGAGGTCCACAGTATAGTGCTCCACCACCAGTGTCAGCTCAGCAGCCTGCATTGCGTCCAAGGGGTAAGAAGTTCAAGAAGACTGGTTCTGTTTCTTCGTCTTCTTCGAGTTCGAATGGATCCCAGAGAGGGAGTCCTGTGATTGCTCCTTACTGTAGTCATTGTGGGGGTAAACATACTATCGAGCATTTTCGAGGTATGTTTGGTACTTGTTATCAGTGTGGGCAGGAAGGCCATTTCTCTCGAGTATGCCCGAACAGGGGTACGACTTCTGCTCAACCCCAGCCTGGATTTAGAGGTGGCCCCAGTATGATGAGACCTGTTGTTCCTGTTCCCTCTTTCCAGCAGTCGAATGTTCCACGATATCGAGGACCGGGTGGTCAGACTGCTCAAGTCCCTCCTCAAGTTCGAGTGTATGCTATGACCGAGGATCAGGCTAAAGAAGCTCCTGGTGGTGTGATTGCAGGTATCTGCATGCTTTCCGATTATCCTGCACGTGTTTTATTTGATACAGGAGCATCTCACTCATTCATATCTCATGCATTTGTTGCATCTCACGATATTGAGTGTACCCCGTTGTATGGTGTTTTGTCGATAGCCACGCCAGCAGGAAAGATTATTTTGTCTGAGCAAGTTGTGCATAATTGTGTATTGATATATGAGGATAATGTGATGTTCTTGAATTTGATTGTCCTCCCAATGCACGACTTTGATTGTATTGTTGGCATGTATATCTTGACGACAAATCGAGCTACTGTTAATTGTTTTCATGGAGTGGTTCGATTTCGACCGGTTGATGGACCCAAGTGGAATTTTTATGGCAAGGGTTCCCAAGCCAAAATTCCATTGGTATCTTCCTTGGAAATGTCCCGATTGTTGACTAGCAGAGATGAGGGTTATCTTATCTACGCTATTGATATTTCGAAGAAGGAGCCTTCTTTATCGGATATTCCTGTTGCAAACGAATTCCCAGATGTATTTACCGATGAGATTCCTCATTTTCCGCCTCATCGAGAAGTTGAGTTTAGTATTGATCTTGTGCCGGGGACTGCACCTATATCGAAGCTCCTTATCGCATGGCACCATTGGAATTGAAAGAATTGAAAGAACAATTACAGGATCTTCTTGATAAGGGATATATTCGACCGAGTGTATCACCTTGGGGAGCTCCAGTTTTATTTGTTCGAAAGAAAGACGGTACTATGCGAATGTGTATTGATTATAGGCAATTGAATCGGGCTACTGTGAAAAACAAGTATCCACTTCCTCGTATTGATGATTTATTTGATAAGCTTCAGGGTACTTCGGTATACTCTAAGATTGATCTTCGATCTGGTTATCATCAAGTACGAGTTCGAGAAGAAGATGTGCCTAAGACTGCTTTTCGTACCAGGTATGGCCATTATGAGTTCTTGGTTATGCCTTTCGGTCTCACGAATGCTCCTGCTGTCTTCATGGACCTAATGAATCGTGTCTTTCGAGATTATCTTGACCGATTCGTTATTGTATTTATCGACGATATTCTCGTGTATTCAAAATCGAAAAAGGAGCATGCTGAACATCTGAGACTGGTACTCCAAACTCTTCGCAATGGCCATTTATATGCTAAATTGTCCAAATGCGAATTCTGGATGGATAAAGTAGTATTTTTAGGCCACGTCATTTTGAGACATGGAATATCTGTTGATCCCGTTAAGGTTGAAGCTGTATTGAATTGGCCGAGACCTACGAATGTTCCTGAGATTCGTAGCTTCATGGGTTTAGCTGGTTATTATCGTCGTTTTATTGAAGGATTTTCGAAAATAGCTAAACCTATTACTCAACTGACCCAGAAGAATCAGAGATTCATTTGGTCAGATGAATGTGAAGCTAGTTTTCTTGAATTAAAGACGAGATTGACCACAACACCTGTGCTTACTATTCCCTCAGGTACCGGAGGATTTGTAGTGTGTACAGATGCATCTGGTAAAGGTTTGGGCTGTGTTCTGATGCAACATGGCAAAGTGGTTGCTTATGCGTCTCGTCAATTGAAATCTCATGAAACACGTTATCCTGTTCATGATCTTGAATTGGCTGCCATTGTGTTTGCTTTGAAGATTTGGCGCCATTATTTGTACGGAGAAAAGTTTGTTATCTATTCAGATCATAAGAGTCTGAAATATTTCTTTTCTCAATCTGATTTGAATATGAGGCAACGCAGATGGATGGATCTCCTGAAAGATTTTGATTGTGAGATTCAGTATCACCCTGGATCGGTGAATGTTACTGCGGATGCCCTTAGTCGTAAGGTGCATGATTCTGTGTTAGCATCTGTTTGTGTCGCCAAAGTACACGAGGATATATGTACTTCTGGTTGGACTTTTCACTCGAATTGGAATTCTGTCACTGTTTCAGCATTGCAAATTGAGCCGAACTTGATATCTAAAATCCGAAAGGCCCAACGAAGCGATGCTCAGATTCAGAAGTCGAAAGAACTTGTATCTGCAGGACATCAGTCTGGATTTCAGATTTCTTCTGATGGTTCTTTACGACTTAATGGTCGGCTGGTAGTTCCTGATAATTCTGATTTGAAATCTGCCCTTCTTCGAGAAGCACATTGTAGCAAATACAGTATTCACCCTGGAGGTCGAAAGATGTATTTGACATTGAGACCCCAATTCTGGTGGAGACGTATGAAGAAGGACATTGCTGAGTTTATTTCGAAATGCTTGGTCTGCCAGCAAGTGAAAGCCGAGAGAATGAAACCGGGAGGATTACTCCATAGTCTCGAAATCCCGAAATGGAATTGGGAACATATTGCTATGGACTTTGTGACTCATTTACCTCGTTCACCCAAGGGCTGTGATGCTATTTGGGTCATTATTGATCGGCTTTCGAAATCTGCACACTTTATTCCGTATGAACGGACTTATCCTTATAAGAGAATGGCCCGTTTATACATTGAGAATGTTGTGAGACTGCACGGTGTGCCAGTCTCAATTGTATCTGATCGTGATCCCAGGTTTGCTTCTAAATTCTGGGGTAGTTTTCAGGAAGCGATGGGTACGCGTTTGGCTATGAGTACTGCTTATCATCCTCAAACTGATGGCCAAACTGAGCGTACAATTCAAACGTTAGAGGATATGTTACGTGCGGTTGTGATGGACTTCAGAATTGGATGGCAAGATGCCTTACCATTGGTTGAATTTTCTTATAATAATAGCTTTCAGACGAGCATTGGTATGGCACCGTTTGAAGCTCTATATGGGAGACGATGTAGATCACCGTTATTCTGGGATGAAATTGGTGAACGACAATTGACTGGACCTGAAATGATACAGGAAATGAATGATAAGGTTCAGTTAATTCGACAGCGGATGAAAGCCGCTCAGGATCGTCAAACGAGTTATGCGAATAAACGAAGACGACCCTTGGAATTCCAGAAAGGTGACATAGTGTTTTTGAAAATATCTTCCTTTAGAGGCACTGTTCGATTCGGCATGCGAGGTAAATTATCTCCTCGTTATGTTGGTCCATACGAGATTCTTGACCGAGTTGGCGATCTTGCGTATCGATTGGCATTGCCACCAGCTTTATCTGCCATTCATGATGTGTTTCATGTTTCTATGTTGAGAAAATATGAACCAAATCCATCACATGTACTTGCACCTGATGAGGTTGAACTTGATCCTTCACTATCTTATGTTGAGCAACATGTTCGTATTATGGATCGAAAGGAGAATATATTGAGTAATAAATCGATCCCTTTGGTTCGAGTACAATGGACAGACATGGTGTGGAGGAATCAACGTGGGAATTGAAAAGCAAGATGCGAGAATCATATCCGCACTTGTTCGATTCTATTCCACCTGTTCCATTGCATTCAATGTACAATGATCCATTTACTGATTTTAGTTTTGATATATACTATAACTGGTGACGTATTATATGTTTACCAATGTTATGTATATAGAGATGTTTGAGATTTCGAGGACGAAATCTTTTAAGAGGGGGAGAAATGTAAGGACCGTGTATCGTATTATCGTAAATCCTGTGTGATTATCGATAATCTATGAAATTGTCATGTGATTATGTAGTTGATGTATATCCTGACAAGGGAAATTGAGAAAATGAATATTGAATACGAATTGACGTGGTAAGAGATCGAGTGGAAAAGCCAGACGCCAATATAATACCAAAATCAATATTTGGACAGAACATGTGGCGCCCGAGCGGTAGAAAATGACCGCCCGAGCGCCAGTGTGGAATAAGGGGTGTTCTCGGACAGAACATGCCGCGCCCGAGCGGTAGTTTTGACCGTCCGAGTGCGGAGCAAGTAACACTCGGGAGCAGAACATCTCGCGCTCGGGCGCGAGAATTCTACCGCCCGAGCGCCAGAACGAGGTTTTTTCTTATTATTTCTTCATTTCATTTCAGAGGTTTCGAGAGAATACGAGATATTTCGATTTTCTTTCGTCCGAATCGACTTCGAAACGCTGTCTAATCGCAAAACAAATTATATATTTGTGATCGTCGCGTCGAGGGCTTCCGACTGAGGTAATTTTCTTCGAGTTCCAGCAGTTCTAAATATCAAAGTGCTGGAATAGCATGTATTTGAAGTTGAATTTCTTATATGTAGTAGAATAACCGACAAGAAACTCATATTCGAAGTCGGAATTGAATTATATTATAATTTGAATTTGATATGAATTTTTAAAGTTTCAAATGATATTTGAAACTCATATTAATGATTTTTGATTAGGTTATTGATTAGAATGAGTATGTTATTGATGTAGATAAAGTATTATACCGATAGCTTCAGGCTACATCAACTGGAACGAAGAATTGAGGTATGTTGCGACCGGGTAACATACGACAGGTATCTGTATTATATGATATATGTCGGTTTGATTGGATTGATTGGAATGAGATTATGTGTCTATATACCTTATTTGTTGATTGATGTGGCATACATGACATTGATATTGAGATATCGATGTATAAAATAAATGTTTTGTTAACACACATCGTTTGATGCATACATCGATACATGACATGCACGTTGAGCTATGATCCTTGGATACCCTGATATGATTTGATTGGATTCTGGGGTTTGTGAACACAATCGCTATGCCGGTATTATATGACCCGCAAAGCATAGACAATTGTGGCCCCGATGATTGGATATGAGATTTGGGATTTGATGGCGCTTTGTCGACGCTATCATACGAGTATCCCTTATTGAGG
>NC_133311.1:4495072-4508940 GCF_012295235.1 Primulina huaijiensis
TATGTATCTATATACCGGGACATGTCCCGAGGATATGATTTATTGTTGCATGAGTTGTTTTGATTATGTGTGGGCAGATTTTATGATGTGAGATGAAATACTATTTTTAGTATTCAAATAATATATTTTGGGCTCATTGTAAAGAAATTTTAAACTCGTTTTCCGCTGTAATTAATTAACCCTAATCAAATTGCATTGTAATAACGATTAGGAGCTAAGAGTCCCACACGTTAAATGTTATTTTTAGAAGTTTTAAAGTATATGCATGATATATGCTATTTTTAGAAATTTTAACGTATTTGCATGTATTTGCTATTGTTAGCAATTTCGATGTATACGAATGATATGAGCTATTTTTGGGAATATTACAGAATATGGAAATTCATGAATGTTTTATGAAATTAAAAGGTAAAGGGAAACATTTTTGAGGAATGTGAATTGATCATGACGAAAAGGTAGTAAGGGATCCGTTGAAAACATGAAAAGTGAACTTGCAATGACGAAAGGGAGTGAACCGTCGAAAACGTGGGCGGGAATCTCATTGATAACGGATCCGTTGAAAACGTGAACCGTAAAGTTATGTTTATGATAGTCGGTGGGATCGTCGAAAATGTGGACGTTGAACCCGATGGCCTAGTACTATGGTTTATAGATTGATCAATCGAATAAAAGCTGTCACTTTCGAGGAGCGGACTTCACATAAAAGGAAAATTTTAAAAGGAAAAGGTTCATATTTAAGCATGATTTCAAAAGTTGCATATTTTAAAGGTTTCATGATTGCATGGAAAAATCTATTTTCAGTAAAAGTAATTTTTATGCATGTGATTGTATAGTTATGTACTTGCTATATGAGGTTTGAGCATGCTGAGTCATTAGACTCACTAGGTTTGAATCGTTGCAGGTAATGATGATGTTGAGTCTTGAGGTACGGACTATCGAGTTATCCGGAGGGTGCAGTGCATACCAGAGGACCTAGAAATTCTGCATATGTTAAAGACTTTTGATGATTTTATGGATTATCGCTTTTATTTATAGACCGTTAGTGTGCTAGAATTATTGAGCTAAATTTTAGACTTTTAATGCTTATTTTACTTATTCCGCATGAATGATTATGTATGATATGGAGTTTTGTTTAATTGATTATTTAAGTTAGTTTATTTATGATGAAACAATTATGCATGACTTTACCCAAAAAAAACTAGTGTAAATTAAAATGAATTAGAAGTTGGGGTCGTTTCAATTCTTGTTGTATTAGTGTTCTTTTATGAAGATTTCCAATGTTTATACCTGATGGCTCAACTCTGCTAGTGGATGATCCTTGAGACATTTTTGAAGTGACCTTCATATATTCTTCAAACAAAGACGTCATATACAACTTTATTTCAACTCTTATTTTCTCCCCTTTCTCTTGTCCATACATCCTCGAAAGCACATAAGCCACATAATCAAATTTGAAACGAGGCTCAAGAACACATGCAATGAAAATCATCTTATTCATTTTTTCCGGGGCACCCCAATATTTATCAAATTTAGATTTCATCTTTTTTGTCATCATGGCTAAAACAACGTCATCACTATCTACCAAAAAGTTTAAAACACAAGTAAGCTCGCCAATTTCATGAAAGTGGATATTTGAAGTGACATATAATGAACCTGAAACTCTCAAGGTAAGTTATAGAAAGCTTCAAGAAACTTCTCAATTTTCCTCACATTTTTCCAATCACCACCTGTCAATGCACCTACATCCTTTCCATCTTCACAAACATGGATAAGAAGATGATCTAACAATCCAGATCATGAATACCATAAATTACAAAAGCATTTTCAAATTCCAAAGCAGTTTTCAACACGAAGTAGGTAGAATTTCACCTAGTAACAACATCTAAATACAAAGACTTCTTACTTGTTATCTTTTAAATTTCACAACAGTCCTTGAATCTTTTAATTCTTGCAGGAGATTGTCTAATATATCTTATAGCTTGTCTAACTCGTCTCAAAGAATCTCCAACTTCTTTCAAGCCATATTGAACAATGATAGTAATTATATGAGCCACACACCTCACATGAAGGAGTTTACCATCCATCAAATTAGTTCCCCATTTACTGAATTGTTCTGACATCTCTTTCAGTGTAGTATCATTAGAATTAGCATTATCGACTGTGATAGTGATCCAAACCTCAATCAAACAAACATTTAGAGATCACAATTGCCATATAATCACCTTTATGACTGGATATTGGAGAAAAACTTAATATTTTCTTCTGCAACTTCCAGTTTTTGTCAATAAAATGAGCTGTAAGACACATATAATTAATTCTATGTATTGAAGTCCATGTGTCTATTGTGAGGCAAACTCTTAGACGTGTCTCCTTGAAGAAAAGCTTAAGATTTTTTTTTTTATTCCCAAAAAAGTTCAAAGCAATCCCTTGCAATTGTCCTACGAGAAGGGATGCTAAATAATGGTTGTATCACTTTTTATAAAGCGTTTAAACCCTTCCATTTCCACAAAACTAAAAGGTAATTCATCAACAAGTATCATCTTAGCCAAAGCTTTCCAGCAAGCTTCTTGATCAAATCTCCAAGTATTGATTGTTATTTGATCTTTTGAAATGTTTTGAAAACCTATTTTTGCTTGTTTAATTTCCACATCACATGGATATTGTTTACACTTTTTCAAATGAGCACTCAAAGACGAAGTACCATTTAGACATTAATTAGCGGCATAACTTGCACCACAATAATTAAATTTTGCTTTAGAAGCCCCATCCGAATCATCATATCTCTCAAAATGTTCCCAGACAAGAGATCTAGGTCTTACAGATTTTCGCTTTCTCCCAACATCAACCGCATCTGTAGATGAAGAATTAGGTGTGTTATCATTTGAACTCTTGCTTTCATCGATCATATCTTCTTTTTCTGCCATCTATTAAAAAAATAAATTAAATAAATTAACATGTCAAGAAACGATAATTTGAAATTAACAAATAATTTTTAAAAATACATTAAACAAATAATACAATAAAAAAATTAATATGTCAAGAAACGATAATTAACAAATTAAAACAGTAGCTACTAAGGACCTTTTGGACCATGGCACAAGTTTGGACTTAAAAAATTCACAAGGTAAATTATTACAGTTCCTTCCTCTCTAAATATATATATTTTGAAACAATCATTATGTTATCTTCCAAAAGAAAGAGACATTCGAGAAAATCCCATCGCACCTTCTAGTTGGCTAATTACTAGTTAGATTGGAGGTAAAGGCCATAAGCTAATTAATGCTAGATCAGCTAGCCTGTGCATCGGAGTATTGATTAAAACAAATTTAATCTATCCAAGCTTCACACACTGATGTCATAATATCTAAGCTTCACGTAAATTTGCACATGGAAAATTAACAACACTTTTTCGACAATTAAATTTCAGGGGTGATTATATTATTTCTGTACTTCAAAAAGAATAAGAAGAAACCAAAACAAATGAATTATCACGATAAAAAGATAAATATAAAGTTAAAATCTTATTTAACACATCCCTATTCAGAAAGATTTGTAATATACGAACTTCAAGTACGAAAAACTGCCGAAACAAAACACGGAAAAAATAATAATATGCAAGAGTTACAACACAAGAATACACACAATAGTTAGGTACAAATGATCTCTATTTATATGAATAAACAAAATCTCAGCAAAAAAGAAAGAAAATAACAAATCATGTTATTTCACTGTCGAGAATTATCATCTTATTTAACATTTAAATAATATCAATAGGCCATACAATACGAATCATCAGAATATTCCAAAACATTTACCTCATGCCAATTTTGTGCAGAACAATACACAATTTGCCAAAGAAACAAAGATACGAACAAGAAGAAACAGAACTGAGAACTTGGAAGAGAACAACCCAATAAAATAAAATAATGATTAATGAATCATCCAAAAGAAAAACAAAGTGATAAGTTACTGAAGTACCATGGGCTATGAAGATTGAAATTTGAAACAGAGAATGGAGTTGCGCGAATTCAGATGACAGATGAGGAAGGAAAGAAAATGGCTGATAGAGGTATAGACGTATAGTGATGAGTGATGACAAAGTTCAACCCTAACTCTCAAGCGAGAGGATTAGTCAGTATTCAATATTGGACTTGTCACATGACTAAGGCCTATTTATTATCCCATTATACAAAAATCCCTATAGTTAAATATAATATGTCCGGTTCAGTTAGTTTGGTTTTCTGGGGATTAAACACCGAAAACCGAATTTTTTTAATTTTGAAACTGTAACCGACCGAAAAACCGAACCATTTAAACCGAATTTTTCGGTCCGGTCGTTTATTCCAGTTTTAACCAAACTATGCCCACCACTAATCCTAAGTTCTGTGCGGGCGAAAATATGGTTAGGGGGCGCTGGAGAGTTTTATAGCGTAGCCTCTTCGATACTTAATTAAGTCCAGAGAGCAAACTTAAGCGTGAAGTATGCTAATGTTAAGTGAGTAGGGGAGTGTGAATGTGTAAAACCGTAGCACATATAAGTTATTTATAGAGGGGGTTTAGTTACCTTGCTGGAGTAGGATTCTTGCTAGATAGAGTCCTACTTGAGATAGGAGACTCCAAACACTAGGACTCTACCCTGACGGAGACTAGGATTCTCGCTTTATCCTGACTAGATTTACCTGAATCCCGGATTCATCAGTTCCCTTATCTATCCCTCATAATATCTTCGTATCTTTTTAGCTGTGTCGAGGCTCAGCACTCTCGACCCTTTGATGGGATCGGATTTCCTAGCCCTTTTGTGAGCTTGGGCCCCCAATAATGTTAGGGATCATGGGTTGCGACTCTCGATATGGGCTCGGAATCGTGGGCTAGGAATTGTCTTGACATGGGTTCGGATCCACCCCGGTGTACCAAATTTAAGGTACAACAATAGTACCTTCCCTCATTTAGTCTAAAATAAGTATGAAGTTTAGACTAAAAAATCTAGTTGGACTCCGAGCCCTTCTTCTCGTGTTTTTATTTTTTGAATCGTGTTTCTTCGTTCCTGCGTGGCATATTGGATGGTCTTGGAGCCGATCCGCGTGAAGCGGATATGGATGGTTAAGATGTTTTGGCAGCTTGGTTCTAGAGGTCATGGTACGTCTGCCCGAGAAGATCCAGACCATTGGTTCAATGTTGATCGAACGGCTGTCGTGAACCCTCCTCGGTATAAAAAAGAGGACGCTCCTTTCATTTTCACATTTATTCTCCCCGAGCTATTACTCTGCCCAAATTTCGAGAGCCTTCTCGACCAACGTGCTTCACTCTCGACCAATATTATCTGACCCCTGCCCTCAGTAAGTTCCTCTGTTTTTAGTGAGTCTATTTTATAAGATGTCTTCCCCCGACGAGTCAACTAATCAAGAACTAGTAAGTTATCTGGATGAGACCCTTTCGGAGCGGTCGAACATGGCCCCTATGGAACCGTGCAGGGTCCTTCCGAGCCCTTAAAAACCCCCTGAGAAGAGAGTGATGAGAATCCCAAGCCTTGCCCCCTGAAACCCGGGCAGAGAAATCAAAGAGACTGAGGCAATTGAAAGCCGATGAAGTCCGCTTGAGGGAAGAAGGCCGGCCCTAGTAGAAGGTATTAACTTCCCATCTAGATCCCGACCTAGGTCCCTCTATTAGAGAAGGGTCGGGCATGCCTCATAAATATAAGATACGAATCCTTGGTCGGACGGACCGAGCCCATCTTCCTCCCACCGGATGCCATACTTTTAATGTTGACCAGGTGGAAATGGGTCTGTGGTTCCCCGTACATAACTTATCCAGACAACCTGCAGTTATTTCTAGATATGTCCTAGCCAATTGAGCCCTGAATCCATTAGTTCCCTCCTGGTCTTGGGTGTTTTATTTAAGTTTTTCAGGGTTCCCATTGGGATCGAGAACGTAATGAAATTTATTGAGACAAAAAAGGATGCCCTGGGTCGGTTCTATTTGTCCATCCACCCCGACCATAAATTCTTGAAAGGGAAGGCGGATTCCCACAAAGAATGGCACAACCGATATTTTTTTGTGAAACCCCCTAAGTCCTGGCGTTGTGATATTGATTGGGTTATGAACTTTACCATCCCCGACCCCGCAGCCACACTGACCCATGACTTCACTAGCTTCTTGGCTGTCATGAGTGTAAAATGTTTTAATATTTAGAGATTGGTAGAAGATGACCTACTTTATAACTTTGGGTTCAGCCGTAAAAACGTGGGTCTGGTGGGGACATAGGTAGGGTCCTCTAACCCCTGATCACTTTCATTTTCTCATGTATGTGTGTATATTACTTCATCTTGTACCCTTATCTCTGTGTTCTGTCTCTTTGTAAGTCGAGCTCGGCGTTTTTGCAATGAACTTTAACTTTTTGGAAATCTTCTTTGTATTCTATATTTTTCTTTCGTAGGTTTATCATACACACACCTGAATACTACGGCCGCCCGAGCCCTTTAACTTAAAACCAGTATTTGGCTAAGTAATCGCTTAAAAACCCGAACACTATGGCTGTCCGAGCCCTTTAACTTAAAATTGAAATTTTGATAAGTAATTTATTAAAAAGCCGAACATTATGGTTGTTCTAGCCCTTTAACGTAAAACCAGAATCTAGCTAAGTAATGACTTAAACACCCGAACATTATGGTTGTCCGAACCCTTTAACTTAAAATTGAAATTTGGATAAGTAGTTTATTAAAAACCCAAACACTACGGCCATCCGAGCCCTTGAACTTAAAGCTAAAATTTGGCTAATAATGAAATAAGAAACCCGAACTAGATGGATGTCCGAGCCCTTGAACTTAAAACCAAAATTTGGCGAAGTAATCTATTAAAAACCCGAAGACTATGGTTGTCCGAGCCCTTTGACGAAAACCAAAATTTGGCTAATATGATAAGAAACCCGAACTGGATGGCTGTCCGATCCCTTGAACTTAAATCTAGAATTTGACTGTGATGAAATGAGAAACCCGGACTAGATGGATGTCCGAGCCCTTGAACTTAAAACCAAAATTTGGTTAAGTAATCACTAAAAAACCCAAAGTGGACGGCTATCCAAGCCCTTGAACTTAAAGCCAAAATTTGGCCATGTTTTGTTTACGTGAATGCCACATTCATGGGCTAATTTGGTGCCGAGCTGATGGTTGGGCTATTGCAGATGTGCCACATTCGTGGACTTTATTTGCATGAGTGCCACATTTGTTGGCTTACGTGGTGCCAATCTAGTGGTCGAGCTATTTGAGGTGTGTCACATTCGTGGACTTTGTTTGCATGAGTGTCACATTTGTGGGCTTACGTGGTGCCGAGCTGGTGGTCGGACTATTGGAGGTGTGCCACATTTGTGGACTTCGTTTGCATGAGTGCCACATTCGTGGGCTTCATTCACAAGTTCATAATCGTCGTTAGTTTTATCATAATATTTTAAAGATAAACCACTTCACATACTGAAGACTTCAGTAATGGAAATAGACATAGTGAAAGCGTAAAATACGTAGTGATGGGCCTTTAAAAGTAATATTTCTTCAAATGTTGAGCATTCCAAGGCCTTTTACTCTTTTTTTCTTTCTACATCCTCCAGATAATAGGCTGCGACCCTAGCTCTTCCTACTACTTTGAAGGGGCCTTCATACTTAGGATCAAGTTTTCCTCTCTCTCCGTGGTGTTGGATCTTTCTCATTACTAAATCTCCTTCTTCAAAGATCTGTGGATAGGCTTTTTTGTTGTAAGCTCGGATCATGTTTTTTTGATAGGCACATCCTAACTTTGGCTCTCTCTGTTTTCTTCCACGAGATCCAATCCATGGCCCGGAGGTTATAATCCGAGCACTTTCTTGTCTGATCTCGGCGGGCATCACTGTCTCCATTCCATACACCATACTATAGGGTGTTTTTTTGGTCACAGTCCGGGCTGTGGTTCGGTAAGACCAGAGTACGCTCGGGAGCTCATCTGCCCAGCTGTCCTGTGCCTCGTCTAGCCGAGCTTTCAACGCTTGTACTATTGATATGTTAGTGACCTCAACTTGTCCATTGCCTTGGGGGTAGGCCACAGATGTGAATAGCTATTGAATCTTCATTTCTTCTCACCAGACCCTAACTTTTGATCCGCAGAGCTCTCTTCCATTTTCAGAAATGAGTTTTCGAGGTATTCCAAATTGACATACAATATTTTTCCACAGTAATTTCAAGACTTCATTTTTTGTGATCCTGGCTAGTGGCTCGGCCTACACCCACTTGGAAAAGTAGTCAATTGTGACCAACATGAACCTCTTTTGTCTCGAGCCCATTGGGAAGGGCCCAAAAATGTCCATACCCCATTGATCGAACGAACATGATTCCACGACCGTCTTCAAGAGCTCTGCTGACCTGTTTTGTAGGTTGGCATGTTTCTGACAGCTATGGCAAGCTTCGACCAGGACGGAGGCATCTTTTTTCAAAGTTGGCCAGAAGAATCTGGCCAGTAATGTTTTACGGGCAAGGGCCATGCTTCCTAGATGGTTTCCGCAACACCCCTTGTGCATTTATCTGAGAACATAATTAGCTTATGTTTTTTCTAAGCATTTCGGGAGTGGCTGGGAGAAAGACCTCTAAAACAAGACATCCCCGATCATTACAAAACGGAGAGCCCTTCTTTTGATTTCCTCGCTTTTCTTTTTTCTTCGGGCAGTCTTCCATGGTTTAGATATTGGTGAATATCGCATCTCCAATCTCCTTCCACCACCTCGGAAATTACGTCATCCAACTGTTCGAGCTGAGAGACGAGCTCTCGGCCCGTCGGGTAGGGCTCGACTGCCTGATCCAGAGCACTGGCCACTCTGGCCAGCCGATCTGCTTTCTCATTATCTGCCTTGGGGATCAGCTCCAGGATGAGTTCAAATAATCTTTCCTTAGTTTTATCCAATGCTTGAGCATATCTGATCATTTTATCATCCTTTGCGTTGAACTTCCCATTACTTGGTTGGACGGTCAGTTGGGAATTCGAGTATAAGATGGCTAAGGAAATTCCCAGATTGCACACTGCTTTGAGTCCTAGCAAGAGTGCTTTATACTCAGCTTCATTATTCGACGCTCTGAAATCCAACCTGACCGAAATCCTGATCTCATCTCCCCATGGGGAGATAAGCACAATGCCGACCCCGCTTCTTGTCTGAAAAGAAGATCCATCTACGACCCCAATTTCTGCCAAGAAATCGGCCAGGGCTAGCACTTTTATTGATGTTTGGGGTTCATATTTGATGTCGTATTCACTGGGCTCTATTACCCACTTGATCAGTCTCCCTGAGGCATTAGGATGTGTTGCGATTCTGCCTAGGGTACTGTTGGTGATGATTGTTATGGGGTGTGACATGAAATAAGGCCTTGATTTCCTCGTCGTAACGACCAGATCTAGAGCTAGTTTTTCTTGAGTTGTGTAATTTAGCTCGGGCCATCTCAGTGCGTGACTGAAAAAATAGACCGACTGATTTGTTGTTCCTTCTCTTCTGACCAGGACCGAGCTAGCGGCCCGGGGAGTGATTGACAAGTAGACCAACAACTCTTCCCCCCCCGGAATGGTTTGTTGAGACGAGGAGTTCTTAAAAATATTGCTTTCAATTCCTAGAAGGCCTCTTCACTTTGTTCGTTCCTCTCAAAATTTTTGTCACTCGGAGCACCTTAAAGAAAGGGAAGCTCCGGTCAGCCGACCTAGCTATGAATCGAGCTAGGGTGGCTATCCTTCCAGTCAATCTTTGGACTTATTGGAGATTGCGGGGGGATCCCATATTGGACAGGGCCTGAACTTTCTGGAGGTTGGCTTCAATCCCTCTCCTTGTAACCATGCAGCCCAAGAATTTTCCGGTCCGGACTCCGAGTGTGCATTTGCTGGGGTTGAGCTTGAGCCTGTAGCCGCGAAGTGTCTGAAAAGTCTATTCTAGGTCGGCTATAAAGTGCTCGGCCACCCTTGCCTTAATGAGGATGTCTTCCACATATACTTCAATTTTTTCCCTATCAGCTCTCTGAACACTTGATCCACAAGCTTTTGATAAGTAGCCTCGGTGTTTTTAAGGTCGAATGGCATAACGACATAGCAATAGGTTCCTATGGATGTGACAAAACTCACTTTGTCCTGGTCTTCCCTAGCCAGTGGGATTTGATGGTATCCCTGATAAGCGTCCAAAAAACTTAACAATTCATGGCCTGCTATGGAATCCACTAATTCATCTAATCCTAGGCAGGGGTTAGAAGTCCTTGGGGCATGCTTTGTTCAGGTCACGAAAGTCGATGGACATCCGCCATATTTCCGAGGACTTAGGCACCAGGACAACATTTGACAACTAGGTCGAGAAATGTACCTCTTGGATGTGCCCAGCTTTTAACAGATCTTCCACTTGTTCTTTAATGATGGCATCTTTGTCCGGCCCGAAACGACGTTTCTTTTGGATGATGGGCCGGAATTCATTTGAGATGTTCAGTTTGTGCTCCATTACCTGTCCCCCGTGAGGTCAGCCACTAATCAAGCAAAGACATCCTTGTTTTTCTACAAGCATGTTATCTCTTGGTTCCTTAAGGGCTCTTCAAACGAGTTCGCTATTTTAACAGCCCCTGCCAGGGGGAGATGATAATTTCTTCACACTCTTCCTCCGAGGTCATCTTGGTAGCGTTTTCTATCATGATCAAATGGTCGTGCTCCTGGGACCCGGGTCGTCTTGGGTGCTCGATTTTAGTGATCTTTTGTTCAACTCGCACTTCTTTCACATAGCACTTGCTTGCTACTTTCTGATCCCCTTCACTTATCTGACTTCATTGCCTACTGGGAACTTGATTTTCTGGTGTAGATATGAGGCGACCGCTCAGAAAACGGTCATAGCTGGTCGGCCAAGGATGACATTATACGCCGATGGGGTGTCCACTATTATGAAACTGATAATCCTTTTTCCTAGTGTCAACTTCCCCGAGTGTGAAGGGCAAATTTATCATGTCTAACGGTCGAATGACATGTCTAGTAAATTCGAACGGGGAAGTTAACACCGGCTCGACTTTGTATTCTCTCAGTCCATCTGATCCATAGTTTCTTGGAAAAACACGTTCACTGAGCTCCCAGAGTCGACGAATATCCGAGCCACTTCATAATTGGCCATCATGGCTCGAATGACCAACATGTCATTGTGAGGGTCAGAAAATCCAGCCAGGTCCTTTGGTCCGAACGATATAGGAGACCCCGTGTGGACTTTTGTCCCACTGATTTCCATATTTGTCAAGCTCCTGCTATTTGTCTTTCTGGCTCGGTTGGAGTCCCCATCAGTGGATCCCTTCGATATCATGTTTATGATTCCCCGAGGGGAAGGACGCTGTCTTTGGTTAGGCCAGGGCTGATTTTACTCCGGGGGAGGATATTGTTCCCGAGGTTCGCTTCCTCTTCTTCTGTTTCTGGGGTCGGGGTCTTCCCGAGCCCTTTTTGGGGGTTAGTAATCCGAGCCTTGATGGATCAAAATGTCTTTCATTTGAGCGTCTTGCTGAATGATGCGTTCTATATCATGGCCCAGGTGTTTGCATTCGTCGGTGGTGTGCCCATAATCTTTGTGGAAGTAGCAATATCTGTCTGACCTGTGTCTTCGAGGCCATTGATCTAGAAATTGTCTTGACATGCGTGGGATAAGGATTATTTTGACATGGGCTCAGGTCCACCCAGGTGTACCAAATTTAGGAGGCATCAATGTTCATTAAATAGCATATCTATCCCGACAAAAAATAAACTAACTAAAGTTGGTTGTTCACTATTTATGAAATATGGATTAATTTATATCCTTTGAATTGTTTAAATTAAGATACTCAACATCCACATGTAAAAAAATCTTTGAAAACATTATAGATCTCTCTCGATTTGATCCAAGATTGAACCTTAGCTCTTCTAATTAAAATAAGATGATTTCATGAGTCAATTTTGTTATACATATATCTTATTCGACCTGAAACGTGAAAATATTATTTTTTTTATGTAAATATTGATCGAGTCGACCTTTCACACAAATATAGATAAGTGAGGCCATCTCACCGCGGACATGCTACTTCACCAAGTTGTACGTTTGATTTGGCGTGGACCGTACTTTTTTACCCACCGAAAAGCCAACTTTTAGGGGAAGTTGATGAAAAATTCTCAATCAAAATATTTCTTTGGGTTCAATCTCTATCCACAAAATTGTGGTACTATATCATACAAAATGTGATACACTTCATATGGAAATGTGGTGTGATACACTTAATGTGAAAATATGATACTAAAAAAATACCCACGGCTGGAGATTGAAGTACAATTTCCCGACCTTTTTACTGTCATTTTCTTTCTTTCAAGTAGCGTAAATTTTCAGTTCAGCAACTCTTTCGGTCTTCTCTCTACTCTGTTTCCACAATTCGAGTAACATTTCAATTTTCAGTTCGAATTTTGAATTTGAATTCTGATTACTGCGAAATAGTATCCAATTGGAGGTTCCCAAAGTGTAACAACATCTTGTGAGTATCGTTTTTCATGATTCTCTTCCTCTTTTTTTTCTTTTTTTTTTTTCCGTTTTTTGTGTTTGTATACGGTGTGAGTGGTGATGTTCGTTCAAAAAGGATCGATTTGTGTTGTGATTGCGATTTGTGCTGGTAGTTGTTCCTTGATGGACTTTGATGTTATGTGATTCTGTTTCGGTGCTGAATTGTTTTAATTTTGAATCTACTGACGAAATGGGATTTTTTTGAGGTGAGTAAATGCTACACGGGAGTTCTACTCTCTTCGGTGTTTTTGTATAAAACAAAAACCGGGAAATCTACTTCCGGTAGCATAGACTCCCCCGAGTTTTTGAGAGTCGGCGTACTTGTTTTTGGTGTCTGTAAAGCATGGTACATCGAGATGTGCGCACTTTTTGGCTGGTGAGATCGTTGGAAAATGAAGTACATTAAAAATTTACAGCACTCGGGGATGGAAAATTTATTATTATTATTTTTTTTTATCAATTTATGGCTGCTTTTTTACTTAAAGATTGTTTTCGTTATATAATTAATCAGTTACGAGTATCTTCACCAAATTCGTTTCAATTTTGAGAAGAATATATGTCAAAAAACGAATTTGGATCTGAAAACACAGCACCGGTGATGTACATTTTTATACAAGATGATCAGTCCATCATCTGATGGACCTCACGTGTCAAATAAAATTTAAAATTGAAAAATTGTCAGAGATCATCTAGCCACAGCAGAGGATCCAAATCCGTCCAAAAACATGTTTTTTTAAACATTTCTTTGTTTCCATTAAATTCAAAATATGCGATGTTTTTTTTGTAAATATAGTTATTCAATTTGCTTACATTCTAACCTAGATGTTATTTCAACAAGTGAAGGAAATGCATTATTGTGAAGTTTTCTTATTCTTGCTTTATTCAAAATTTATTTAGTCGACTTTTTTTTTGCATTTGTTTTTAGGTGTGAAGAATTATGAAAACTCAGCTTGTAGAGTTTTTGCCTCAGGAAATTAAATTCATATGTAAGTGATTAATTGCAAATGCTTGATGATGTGAATGGATAGTTATAGCACAATTATATTACTGTTTCACTTGGTCGTTTGTCCTTTAATTTAATGCTCTCATCTACGTGTAAACAATAATTTTCATGACAACCTTTTCTCTACATTAATAGATGTTCACGGACTAAATTTATCTGGAATCAGAATTCCCCTTTAAAAGCTACCTTTGATAGTTGATGCATTTCTTTGATCAAAACTAAGTTTGTGTTAGTTGTCACGGTATTGGGAATCTGATTGCTGATTTGTTAAAGAAAGCAAACTACATTCGTCCAGATATAATACTTCTTTTCTTGATAATGAAAGCTAGAAACCCTCTT
>NC_133311.1:4511854-4721921 GCF_012295235.1 Primulina huaijiensis
TATATTTGTGAATATATGTATCATACCATTAGTTGTTTCATGGGGAAGTTGATGAAAAATCTTCAATCAAAACATTTGTTTGGGTTCACTCTCTACCCACAAAATTGTGGTACTTTGTCATACAAATTGTGGTACACTTCATGTGGAATGTGGTACTAAAAAAGTACCCAGGTACTGAACACAAAAAAAACGACGACTGGGGACTGATGGTTAATTTCCAGTTGTTTCATCCCCTACTCGTGATTTTGCCAGCCACATAAGCTCATACTTTCGGAACAATCACTGGATTTTTTTAAAAATAATATAAAATAAAAAATATAAATTGGAGATAAATCCTCATATCAAAACACGAAATATTATTTACTTTTTATACAACAAAAACTTTGTTTAAACTAACTAATTGTGTCAAAATTGTAAAAAATACCCTTACAATTATTACTTGTTTTACTGTGTCAGAAATGAAATCAGAGTCGAGGTAAAATTATTTCAAACATATAATATCATTATTACTGTGTAATTAAATGTTCAAGGAGAAGATTTTAAAAAAATATATGGATCCAAATGTATATTCAAGATTAAATATTTATAGGACTTATTCCAATACTTTGGAATATTTACCATAAGAGGTAACCAAGGTTAGACATCAAGAGCAAAGAAGAACATATCAGAGTCCTAAGGTAAACTTATGATTCAAAATAATATGTTCCTAGAAATAGTACCGGATTCCTCTAAACTCTCTAGAGATCTCAGAGAGATTCAAAAGATGATACAAAATTATGATAATCAGCTACATTATGTACCACATAATTTAGGAAATCTTTGAACAACAAAAAGAAATTCTTGAAACATTAAAAGATATTCAAACAAAAATCCAAACTCTAGAACAACAACCAAGTTTTAGTAAAAAGATCTCGAAAGGAAGGTTACCACTATCCTTTGGCACTGAACCCTTATTACACCAAAGGAGGAAGACTAAGGTTGAAACGTCTACTGCATAAAATTCTATCGAAATATATATTTTTTTTAAAAAAAACTGTGATCGAAATACACACACTGATAAACATTTAAATAAGTTAATCATGTGTTTTAAAATTCATCCAAACATTGACAAAAAAATAACTGCAGTTACACGAATCTTAAAATGTAACATGAACGAGGAGTTACTGTTTAACTAAAAGAACACCAACAAATATCTAAAATTTTGGCCATCACCAGAGCATAAACGAAAATCATAAGCATTTGAAACTACTGTTTAAAACCCCTGACTCTTAAACATAATATGCGAAAGAATGCAAGGTCCTCGGGTTATCATGTGCACCCCCAGCTCTGCCTACTCAGCCTTCAACGCCTCCAGTCTCTACATCCTCATGATCACCTGCATCATTCACATCTAGTGAGTCTAAATACTCAACACACCTGAACCGTAATAACAAGTACATATACATATCAAGCAATTGTGAAAAGTACTGTAATTAACATAAGTTTCATGGTCTTCAAAAGTATAAACATAAGTGTAAACATATTCATTTCAAATAATGTAATATCGTATCAACTTATATGTGTTTATTTTTCCTTATTTAATTCAGATAATTGGTTGTGACTTTCGTATCAGCTCTAAATCGATGGATCCATCTACGTATAATCGCGGTACCCGGCGGCGGGGACATCAGCGACAATTTTACCCGTCCACCGAGCCTTGGCCTTACATGTTCGTGTTCGTGTTCGTGTTCGTATTAGTCACAACCAACTCACTTCTTTCGAAAACATGTCATCATATTCATCATGCATATACATATCCTTTCTTAAAACGAAGCATGCAACGTGTTTCTAACATTAACATAAAAAGCCATGTTCAATAACAACATATACACTTTAAATATGCATGAACAATTGTCAAAGTACTGCCAGGACTGCTAACATACTCAGTTGCCAAAATGACCTGTTCCCAATCACATTTATCGAACGCCTTAAAAACATAATTGTAACCATTTCTTAGACGTAAACTCGATCTCAAACCTTAACTTCTATAATTCGCTTAAAACTTAGACCGGAGTCCCTGTTTTAGTCCGAACTTGACCAAACTTAAAGAAGTGAGTTGAGTAGCGCTGCGGCGCTTGTAAGAGCCTAGGCACCATGCATCATCGTTACGACGATACAAGAGCCGAAGCTCAAGTGCTGCGGCGCTGAAAGGGCAGCGCTACGGCGCTAATCCTGCGGGCGAAAACCCAAAATTTCCACCTCAAAGCCAAGCCATCCTACGCTCACTCGGCCCAGACCAGGCTCAAACCAACCTATCCTAGACCACAACCAAACCTTCCTGCACCGCCCTAGCCATGATCCTCAAACCCATGCTCTTGAATACACGAGATACACCCGAACATCTCAAAATCGAGCCCTAACCACGTCTACCTTCCTCGATTTATCCCTAGCCTGAAAACAGCTGTGCACAAGCAACTCCAGACCGCGTCTCAGACCCACCAGGGTCTACTCCACGTTCAGAACAGCCTTTGCACCGCTGCACCCCTTGAATCAACCGATCGAACCAAAACCCTAACCCGAAACATGAATGTCCGATCGATCCTTACATGAGCATGATCCCACTTCGATCTCAACATCTAGACGTCATCAATCAGACGTGTTTGAGTCCTCTACAACTCGATCCTGGCAGCCCCTTCAATCATAGCCAAAAACATGAGAAGCATGACAAGAACAAAGCATATTTTTGTGTGGAAATCATGTAAAACCGATTCTCTTCAGTAGCTTTATTAATTATCATGAAAACACAAATCAAAACACATATTATGATGTGATCAATGCAAAAAGAAGGGAATCGGGCATGCCTTGTATTAAAATGCTCACGAAGCAAGGGACGAGCACCAGAGAAACGAGACAAGCTTATATTGAATTTCCTCTTGCAAAAAGCATAAAATTTGCTGCTGCTCTAGGGGTGGTGTACGGCCGAGAGGGGTGAGGGGAGGGATTAGGGTTGGAGAGTCAGATTTGATAATGAAGTGAGTGTACTATTGGGCCTAAATTTAAAATTAATGAGATGTAATGGGCTTGGCTCGAAAGCCTAATAAAACAAGCCCATTACGCCCAATAACACGCATGCAAAATATTTCGTTTTGGTACGTTTTCAAAAATATTACCCGAACCCTCAAAAAGTCCTCTGATTTGCTAAAAATTGAATACCGGTTTAAAATATGACTCGGTGCGTAAAAATATCTTAAAAGGCCCATTTTTCAAAAATATCTAATATTTACATCATATATTAAATAATTAAATATAATTATTTAATAAAAACATTTTTTCTAAACTGTCCTCGGTCTCCGTTCCTCGTTCGAGTGTGGAATACTGCTAAAAGCGTAAATAAATGAAATCTAGTAATTCATGAAATAAAACACATATTCATGTTATAAACATGCATTTAAAAATCATTAAATAAGCATTTTAATAAAACCCTAGATTTGCAGTGAGGTTATGTCGTTCGAATTTCTAGATCTTACAAATGTAATGCCAAAACCTTTAATCAACAAAAAAAATATAATCTATCAGATTAAAATTGACCCAAAAAAGAAATTTAGTTGATAACAACTACAGAAAAGATTGGTCTAGAAGATCTTCAAGATCTTGTAGAGTCTTTTGCGAATCTCAAGGTCGTAGATCTCAAGATGAATACATCAGGTGGCGAACCTCCATCAATAACTTGGTCATTTTCCCATGAACCATCATGGGAAAGTATGAGATCTTATGATAAAAATATGAGAGGAGCCCTAACAGATTTCCAAGTAGATGAAGAAGCACACCTAGTGAAAACAAGGTCAAGAAAAATCAAATTCTCTTGCACAAAACACCCCATGAGAAGTCTGTTTTAGAACCAATACAACCTTATGGGGTTATGCTTAACCTTCATGCACTGGATTTCAAAAATAAATAAGTTCTCATTGATAACTAGACATCGACTATGAGAATCACAACAGTCACACTTGATCTCAACAAAGAAGAATTCATTAAACTTTTAAAAATGAGTATGATGAGATTGGTTAAAATCGCTTGGGACATGAATTCGGCAGAAACCAAGGATTCGGTTCTAGCCAAAGAATATCTTAGTGAGATAGTAGGGAGAATGACTACCCTATTTAAAGCACAATTTACAAGAGCAGACTATTTTAACATTCAAGACACAGAAATGAAGAAGAAATATAATAAGCTCTATGTTGGAATTTATTAGTTTCAGAGTTTGACAAACTGACCAGTAACCAATCAGAAGACCTGAACTGAACTGGTAAAGCGTAACTAAATTGAAGGAGACTTAGAAAATTTAATAGAACTAGTAGAATTGAAGTAAACCAACTAAAGTTCTCAAAAGATTTATAGTCACAAACATATGAATCAAATATTGACGAGCTGATACAAGATCTAAAGAACTGAATGTGTGATTCGCAGAACTGATATAGCTTAACCGAAAATTGAAAAGGTACATTCAAACAAAAAAGACGTCAGTTAGAACTGATGTAGTCCTGCTGAACTAATCAGTCGTCCAGTTTGAATCCTGATTAGTTAGACACGTCACCAGTTGCAATTTGAATCTCAGCAGACAAACTGACAGTCCATACCAAAGCAGAACAGTCTGATACATCGTATCTCTGTCAGAAAAAGTCATCTACCTGGACTAAAAGACGATTCAACTGATTTTAATCATTTAATGCATTCGATGTGACTGTTGGAATGTAAGACTATATATAACTGATTAGTTCAGTTGTGAAAAAGGTTAACAATCCACGAACAAACAAATCAGTCCGTTGCGATTCATTTTCAAGTTTATTCAATTTACAAATCGCAAAACTTAGCTCTTACCTCATTGATTTATTCGTAGCATTCAGGCTACTTATTAGAGTCATTCAGTTATCAACTGATAAGTGAGAAAAAAATCTAAAAGTTTCAGTTTGACATTGTTTAAGTCGAACAGAAGTGGATTATTACTGTTCTTTGTAATCAATAAAAGTCTTTAAGTGAATTCCTACCCTTGAGATAGAAAGGGTGACGTAGGAGCAATTGAAGTTTTTGAACATATATAAAACTCTTTGTGTCCCTTATTTTATTTATTCTGCTATCATGATATCATAGCCAAAATATTCAATCTATCTTTCAGTTTGTTTCCACATTACTATTATTAGTTAACTGATCGATAAAGACATACAAGATTTCAGAATTAGTTTTTCAAATAACTGATTTATATCCGAAAATATTTCAAAAACCGAAGCGTTTATTCAACCCCCTTCTAAACACTTCACTATTATAAACATATCCTAACAAGTGGTATCAGAGCTTTTAAAATCTGGAACATTTCCAAACACTCATCTGATAACCATATCCTCATTCAACAAAATTCCTATGTTTTCCAGAGAGGAATTTGATGATTGGAAAATTAGAATAGATGCTCATCTATTTGCACAAGACGACGATATGTGGTACGTCATAACTGATGGACAGTTGCTCAAACTGACGAAGCACCTCATCGCATCGAGAAGCCACGTGATGAGTGGACAACTGAAGATAAAAGGAAGGAAAATTTAGATAATGTTGCTGTTGTCACTTTGATTGTTGCACTCCCAAGAGCAGGTTGTCCACAAGTAGTATAATTCAGTGAGTCCGATATCGTATCCACAGGGAAGCTAAGGAAATTACAAGTCCACTACAATGTCTTTTTGTTTTGTTTTTGTTTTTTTTTTCTTTTTAATTTTAATTGTTTGAATCTTTAATGGGTAAATTTTAATTGTTCAAATTTTAATTTAAGTAGTTGAGATTAAAGGATCCACTCTTGGTATTTTAATAAAGTTAACATTAACGAACAATATTAAAATCCACTTAATAAAATGGTTCCAATATATTAAATAATCATATTTATATTATGTTATAAATTATTATCTTATAAGTATATAATATATACCAAAACTTATAAATGTGGTCAAGTATTTATTGTGCTATATATATTTGTAAACACTAAATCAAGGTTCCCACTTTAAATGGTTGGTAAAACCAAACAAACATTTAAATGGTACCAATAAATTAATACTATGATATATTCATATATAATAAATCAAGGAATCCAAGTTAAATGGTTGGTAAAACCAAACTAACATTTAAATGGTTCCAAGAATTTAATATTATAATATATTTATATATAATAAATCAAGGCATCCACTTTAAATGGTTGGTAATACCAAACTAACATTTAAATGGTTCCAAGAATTTAGTGTAACATATAGCAACAATAAATCAAAACTCCCACTTATAAGTAGGGTATAAAAATGCTTAAAGAAATAAATATAACATAAACAATAAATAATGATTAAATAATATAAAACATAGATTCTTACCTTTTAATAACCTTATTATCATGCCAAGAGTTTCACCTTATCATCTCAACTTTAGGAAGTTAGCTATTCATTATTCAAAGTGTAAAACTTTGAATATGAAATTAACATGCTAATTGTATTTAAATGAAGAAATAAAGGAAAAATATAGAGAGAAATATTATGAACTCAAAGGTTTGTTCATAGAATGAGGGATATCTCAATACATTACAATGCACCCCTATTTATAGCCAAATTTGGGGAGACAACCACAAATAAAATATTATTTTTTTACACATAAGTCTTCATTGGTGTTCCAAGATATTATATTATATTACACATCACTTTTGAAAATCTTCTTCTCCGAATTTGCTTCTTCACATAAAAAGAAACATGTGGATAATTGAGTTGTCTAGTTGTGGTATTTTTTTCAAACCATTTGACCAAGTAATTTGAGAGATATGGTCAAAATACTAGAGCATGGTAAAACTGCCACTCCTTTGGTAACTTTATTTGTTGCTTAATTTGATCCCAATTGTGAGAGGATTTTTATCTCATGCTTGTCAACAATATTGTAGATATTATAATCAACTTTCTACAGGTCCAAGAATCATCTTAATCCCATTTGCAACGCCAAGTTTATTCTTGTTTTATCGAACCTGTAAAAAATAGTAAAAACTTGTAATTACACAACAACTTATATTTTATACAATTTATTATAAAACATATAATATTTAAACATTTAATAAAACAAAAACTATATATTTATATTATAAAACATTTAATTAATGTACAATTTTTATGTTTATCACACCTCCCAACCAGCTAATTGCTAGTCCCTAGCAATTTAAGCATTAATAACAATAAAAAACATATTGATTAATTTTAATAGAAATGTAATCAAAACTATCTAAGTGTTTAAATTAAATTTGAAAACAGTCAAAGTAATATCAAGATCATCATAATTGTAATTTATGAAATAATTTGAGATGATCAATTCAAAGCTTATTTCAGGTAGTTAAATGTACACGGCCTTCAGAAATTCCTAGTAAGAGTCTCAACTCCATATCCTCACAGGTTAATAAATGTTTCAATTTATGGCAACTATTTCTCTCATGGAGTTGGAATACAGATAAATGCTCAGAAAAATGATTTATAGAATGCAGACAAACAAACGAACCAAACTAATCAAAAGATAGAAAATCCATTGATTCAAAATCTAGTTGTTCTTATTATATTTTTTCCTGATATTTTTTTTCATAACATCATGGAATCAGACTAAGTTTATGCTTCTTGACCACATATTTATTTAATTTGTACAATAAATTTCTCTCTTTCTTTTTTTTTGAGAGATATATGGGTCGTAGCATATAACTTAAAAATTACATAGATATTTAATATCTTTCTTTTTGAATTTTTCTCCTTTTTTTTTTCCAGGAAATATCATTTTTTTTTTCAAAATAAGAACTCAAGATCTAAACAATAGATAGTCTCTCTCATGATCAATAAAGGCTCAAAATCTGTTTTCTCAGTCCTCTCCACTCACTCACAAAATATGCGTGAGTTTAAAATTTTAGGCACTCTTATAAGGTATATCTTGGGCCATATACTTTAATACATGATTTTATCACAATATTTAATCACTCAAAAAGATTTCATAAATCATATTTTTATATTGATCAGAATATTAAAATTGAATTTTTTTTCAAATAAAAATTTAAACATTCTTAAATAGATTAATGCATGTTCTAATTTAAATCTTTCAAACATGTAATGTATGACATTTTTGCAAAAATTACTAAGATACAAACAATAAACATGATTTTATTTTAAAAAAATATATATATTTATTTTTTTATATATAAGTTTGTTCTCCCCCCAATCAAAATATGACATTGTCTATAATGTCAAAATAACTATTAATAAAGAGTACATAATGAAAGAGATATCATCTGGAATTTTATTGAAGATAACAAACTGAAACAAACGCAAACCAATCCACGACTTTTGAATCAATGATCCAACTTCCTTTTCTTACTGCTTGATTGCGACCAATTGATCTTTGTTATCATCGGATCAGGCTTATGAACAAAAGCTTCCAAATCATCAATTAATTGGTCGGCAGTCGAAGCACAGATGAGCATCCGTCGTGAATTTTCTGAAATGAAATTCTGTTCCACAGCTTTATCAAGAAATGTCAACAAACTGTCATAATAATTATTGATATTCAACAAGCCCACAGGTTTATTATGGATATTAAGTTGTGCCCAAGAAACAGTGTGAAAAATTTCTTCTAATGTACCAAAACCACCTGGTAGTGCGATAAAAGCATCAGAATTTTCAATCATTTTTGTGATTCTTTCATACATAGAAGAAACTTTTAATTTCTCACCAATCGTAACAACCCTAATATTTCCTTTAGCTAAAGCTGTAGGAATAATACCCAAAATCTGACTACCTCCAAGATGAGCAGATGTTGAAACAGATCCCATTAACCCAATATTACCTCCCCCATATACCAAGTGAATTTTTCTCTCAGCCAATATCTTTCCAAGATTATTCGCTGCTTCTACAAACACTTCATTTTTTCCAGGACTCGACCCACAAAATACACAAATATTTTTCAATGATTGTGCAGAGGTTCCAGCCATGTTTTTTTACTTTCTTTTTTTTTTTTCTGCGAAAATAGAGAGAAAGATGAGAGATTTTATAGGGGTAATATGTTATCAGGACAAAACTATGGGTCACAGTTGTAAACAGAATAAACAGTAAAAACAATAATGACACACATGCATGTAAACAGTAGTGTGATTGTGGCTCACAATTTTCCTCTGGTTTTACGTCCAGAAACGGCTTCAACGCCTTCTATGAGTCGAGGATATGCTTCCCATCCAATTTTCTTATAAATTGGCAAACAGGGTCTTTTTTAGTCGGATTCCCAAGACTATGACGCTCATCTTGGAATTGTTTCCATAAACGGAGAAGTTCAATATGCACATGTCCACTAGAATGCGTCTCAAGAGTCAATAAGATGTTATCTAAAGACTCCTTACTCAGCCCATTCTTAATGAAACCAATTTTATCTTCTCTGTTATTGGAAACACATCCCAAAGATCTGCATCGTTTGTCACAAGTCCATCTTGCACACTTATGACAAACCCCTAAACTTTTGGCCCTTCGTTTTTTCGCATAAGTGCTTTTTCCTAATCCAGGCAAATACCGAATGAGCAATGATTGTGGAACTTCTCCTCCTAATCGGACCTTAGCTTCTATTACAAGACGAATATCTTCTGGAATTCCTTTTTGCATTAGCAATCTCAATCTTTCACACCTTCCTGCATAAATTTTTCTTAGAACATTTTCAGAAACAGAGGGAAAATATTTACAAATTTTTGAGAGAATTTCATCCATTTTGAAAAGAAAAGAAATGATTTTTTTTATTTTTGTATCAGCAATTATGGGAAACTGATTAAACCGACTATGAGAGTCACGGAGTACCGTTATCCGCCATTTAACCGGGAAAATAAAAAGATTAAGGAAACCTGAAATAAAAACAAACAAAATTAAATGCAACACAAAAAAAATCAAGGATCGGAAAGGGAAATAAACTCTTCTTGAAAAATTTCATTTTCTAAAAATGGTTTAAGCCTTTGTCCATTTACTTTAAAAACATCACCATTTTTAGGATTTTCAATATCCACAGCTCCATAAGTATACACATGCTTTACAACATATGGGCCTGTCCATCTTGATCGTAATTTTCCTGGGAATATGTGAAGTCGAGAATTATAAAGCAAAACTTTTTTACCAATCTCAAAAGATTTTCTAAGAATTGTTTTATCATGAAATGATTTGATTTTTGCTTTATAAATCCTTGAATTCTCATACGCGTCATTTCTGAGTTCATCAAGTTCATTAAGTTGCAATTTACGCAATTTGTTGGCATCATCCATGCTTGAATTTAAAGTTTTGATCGCCCAATAAGCTTTATGTTCCAATTCCACAGGCAAATGACAATGTTTTCCGTAAACCAACCTATAGGGAGACATATTCAATGATGTTTTAAAAGCTGTTCGATATGCCCAAAGTGCATCATTAAGTCGCAGAGACCAATCTTTTCTATTTGAGTTAACAGTTTTTTCCAAAATTTGCTTTATCTCCCTATTAGCTAATTCAACTTGTCCATTTGTTTGAGGATGATAAGGAGTAGTTACTTTGTGAGTAATACCATATTTTTTCATTAATGAAGCAAATGGTTTATTAACAAAGTGAGTTCCCCCATCACTTATCATGGCTCGAGGAATTCCAAATCTACTAAAAATATTTTCTTTTAAAAATTTGATGACGATTTTATGATCATTTGTTCGACATGGAATTGCCTCTATCCATTTGGAAACATAATCAACTGCAACTAAAATATACAAGTATCCAAACGACGGTGGAAAAGGTCCCATAAAATCTATTCCCCAACAATCAAAGATTTCAATTTCAATAATAGGATTCAAAGGCATCATGTTTCTTTTTGAAATCGCACCCAATTTTTGACAATTTTCACAGATCTTGCAGATTTCGTGGGTGTCTTTAAACAAAGTGGGCCAATAAAATCCACACTGCAAGATTTTTGCAGCTGTTTTCTTTGAAGAAAAATGTCCTCCGCATGCTTCTGAATGACAAAATTTAATGACACTACTTACCTCATTGTCGGGTATGCAACGTCGAAAAATTTGATCCGGACAATACTTGAACAGATACGGATCATCCCAATAAAAGTTTTTTACCTCATTCAAAAATTTTCTTTTATCTTGAGAACTCCATTGCGGTGGCATTTTTCCTGTCACAAGAAAATTTACTATGTTAGCAAACCAAGGTGTAGTAGTAACTGAAAATAGATGTTCATCAGGAAAATTATCGTTAATTGGTGTCATTTCACAAGATGATCCTGTTACTAGTCTCGATAAATGATCGGCTACGACATTCTCGGTTCCTTTTTTATCTTTGATCACAATGTCAAATTCTTGGAGCAACAAAATCCATCGTATCAGTCGTGGCTTTGCATCCTGTTTGGTCAACAAATATCTAATAGCAGAATGATCAGTAAACACGATAGTTGTTGATCCAATCAAATAAGAACGAAATTTATCTAATGCAAATATTACAGCAAGTAGTTCTTTTTCAGTTGTGGAGTAATTCATTTGAGCATTGTTTAAAGTTCTACTTGCATAATATATCACATAAGGCTTACCGTTTCTTCTTTGACCCAATACTGCACCGACTGCATAATCACTCGCATCGCACATGATTTCAAATGGTAAAGACCAATCAGGAGGTTGCATGATAGGAGCTGATGTTAAATGTCGAATGATTTTATCAAAAGCATTTTGACATTCTTGAGTCCACTCAAATGCACTGTCTTTTGTTAAGAGGTTACAAATGGGTTTAGAGATTAAACTAAAGTCCTTTATAAACCTCCTATAAAATCCAGCATGTCCCAAAAATGAGCGAATTTCTTTAATGGTTTTTGGAGGGGGTAAATTGGCAATGACATCAACTTTTGCTTTATCAACTTCAATTCCATGAGATGACACGACATGTCCCAAAACAATTCCAGAAGTAATCATGTAATGACATTTTTCCCAATTTAAAATAAGACCTTTTTCCTCGCATCTTTTTAAAACTTTTTCCAAATTTTCAAGACAATTATCAAATGTATTCCCAAAGACAGTTAAATCATCCATGAAAATTTCCAAACAATTTTCAACCATGTCGCAAAAAATGCTTAGCATACATCTTTGAAATGTTGCTGGGGCATTGCATAATCCAAATGGCATCCTTCTAAATGCAAATGTTCCAAAAGGACATGTGAATGTAGTTTTATCTTGATCTTCGAGTGCAATGGGAATTTGATAATAACCTGAATATCCATCAAGAAAACAGTAGTATGGATGACCTGCTACTCTTTCTAAAATTTGATCCAAAAATGGTAATGGAAAATGATCTTTTCTAGTGGCGTCATTTAATTTTCTATAATCAATACACATCCGCCAACTAGATGGGACTCGACTTGTTAACAATTCACCTTTTTCATTTTTTATCACTGTGATGCCAGATTTTTTTGGAACTACTTGTGTTGGGCTTACCCACTTACTATCAGAAATAGGGTAGATAATCCCAACATCAAGTAGTTTGAGAACTTCAGTTTTCACAACATCTTTCATGTGTGGATTTAATCTCCTTTGTGGTTGTTGAGATGTTTTTGCATTTTCTTCTAAGTGCATTTTGTGAGTGCAAATTAGTGGATTAATGCCCTTAAGATCTTTTAGTGTCCAACCAATTGCATTTTTATGTCTTTTAAGCATATCAACTAATTTACCTTCTTGATTACTTGATAGTTTGGAAGAAATTACAACCGGATATGTTTCATCTTCTCCAAGAAATGCATACTTCAATTCTTCTGGCAAGGGTTTTAACTCCAATATGGGTGGTTCGTCTTTGTTCTCATATTTCGCCTCAAATTTTTTTTCTAATCCTGGTAACGGGTGATACCTAATAAAATCATCAAGAACAATTTCAATATTTTCTTTAACAGTATCAATTGAACAAATATCTAATTTATCATGAGTACTTCCTTCTTGAATGTTTTCTTCCACAAGAGTTTCAATAAGATTTTCATCTTCACTTTCATCTCCTTTGTCATGTGGTTACTTACAAAGATTAAACACATTAAGATCCAAGGTCATGTTACCAAATGACAACTTCATTATTCCATTCCTGCAATTTATAAGAGCATTAGAAGTTGCTAAAAATGGACGACCTAAAATTACACGAATTGCATTACAAGCTTCAATAGGTTGTGTATCTAAAACTATGAAATCGACAGGATATACAAAGTTATCAACTTGGACCAACTTGTCTTCTACAATACCTCTTGGCACTTTAACAGATCTATCAGCAAGTAAAAGTGTTACCGAAGTAGGTTTTAACTCGCCTAGATTGAGTTCTTGATAAAATGAATATGGAAGTAAATTCACACTAGCTCCAAGGTCAAGCAAGGCTTTTTTAATCTTTCGTTCTCCAATAATACAAGACATAGTAGGACAACCAGGGTCTTTGTATTTCAAAGCATTATTATTTTGAATGATTGCACTTACTTGTTCGGCTAAAAATGCTTTCTTTTTCACATTCAATTTTCTTTTCACAGTGCACAAGTCTTTCAAAAATTTGGCATATGATGGTACCTGTTTTATTGCATCTAATAAAGGAATATTAACTTTTACTTGTTTAAAAATATCATATATATCAGAATTCAAATTTGATTTTTTTGTATTTTTCAATGCATGAGGGAATGGTGGTGACACTGTCTGTTGAACCTCCTCTTCGCAAGTTATGGGTTCCACTTCCTTACCCTTTGGAGTTGATTTATCATCATCTTCACAAGGTTCAAGAATGGATTTTTCCACAACCTTACCACTTCGAAGGGTAATAACAGATTTTACCTGATCCATCGGTTGAGTTCCAGAAGTTCCAGTTTGTGAATGATGATCCTTGGGATTAGGCAGAGGTTGTGAAGGAAATTTACCTTTTTCATGAACATTAAGTGCAGATGCAAATTTAGCAAGAGTATCTTTCAAATCTGTCATGGTTTGAGCAGTTTGAGTATTGATAGACTCTTGCTTTGCAATGAAAGAATTCAATATATCTTCCAAATTCCTTTTAGGTGGAGGAACATAAGGTGCATAATTTTGAAAATTTTGTTGATTTTGGAAATGTGGTTGTGAAAATTGTGCAGCATTATCATTCCTCCAACTAAAATTTGGATGATTTCGCCAACCTGGATTGTAACTTTGAGAAAATGGTTCAAAATTTGGCCTTTTGAGATTGTTTAAAACATTGGCTTGTTCATGGAGACATTCTTTAAAAGAAGGCAAAGTGGGACAATCTTTTGTAGAATGATCACTTGTATCACAGATGTGACATGCAATTTCTTGAACAGATTTTAATTGACCATTCTTTTTCAATTCAAGTGCCTCAACTTTTCTTGCCAAAGAGGTAAATCTAGCTTGAAGATCATGTTCATCTTTGAGAGTGTACATACCTCCACCAGATGTAGGAGATTGAATCTTGTTTGATGGTTCGATTGTACCTATAGTGTCCCAATTTTGAGCATTTTCAGCTAATGAATCGAGATACTCAATTGCCTCATTTGGATCTTTATCTTCAAATGTTCCATTACACATAAATTCAACCATTTGCCTATCTTTAGGTGTTAAGCCTTCATAAAATTGAGAAACAACTCTCCAAATTTCAAAACCATGATGTGGACAAAGATTAAGCAATTCTTTATATCTATCCCAACACTGATAAAAAGTTTCTCCTTGTTTTTGAGTGAAAGTGATGATTTGCCTTTTGAAAGAATTTGTTCTATGAGATGGAAAAAACTTTTTCAAAAATTGTTGTTGCAATTCATCCCAAGTTCGAATGGATCCCGATCTAAGATTTTGTAGCCAAGTTTTAGCTTTATCTTTTAAAGAAAAAGGAAAAAGCTTAAGTCGAATGGTGTTCATGCTACAATTTAGATCATTATATGTGTTGCACACTTCTTCAAACTCTCGTAAATGCATGTATGGATTTTCAGAATCTAAGCCATGAAAATTGGGTAAAAGTTGGATAATACCAGGCTTAAAATTGAAATGAGATGCATCGGGGGGAAAAACTAGACATGAAGGTGCACTAGTACGTGTAGGATTCATGTGATCTCTAAGTGTTCTTCGTCTATCATGATCATGTTGAGATTGAATTTCATCTTCATTTTCTTGGATGGGTTCTTCCGCCATGTTTTGTGAAAATAAAGGGTTATTTCGAATGAGTCGACCACTAAGTGTACGTGACCAAATAATGCTCATGCAAATGCAAATGCAAAAGAATAAAAACACACAAAAGCAATAAAAATTCAAATAAAGAAAAATAAACTATAAACAAAATTAAATAGACTTGAAATTAAATTATACTTCCCCGGCAACGGCGCCAAAAACTTGTTGTCACTTTGATTGTTGCACTCCCAAGAGCAGGTTGTCCACAAGTAGTATAATTCGGTGAGTCCGATATCGTATCCACAGGGAAGCTAAGGTAATTACAAGTCCACTACAATGTCTTTTTGTTTTGTTTTTGTTTTTGTTTCTTTTTAATTTTAATTGTTTGAATCTTTAATGGGTAAATTTTAATTGTTCAAATTTTAATTTAAGTAGTTGAGATTAAAGGATCCACTCTTGGTATTTTAATAAAGTTAACATTAACGAACAATATTGAAATCCACTTAATAAAATGGTTCCAATATATTAAATAATCATATTTATATTATGTTATAAATTATTATCTTATAAGTATATAATATATACCAAAACTTATAAATGTGGTCAAGTATTTATTGTGCTATATATATTTGTAAACACTAAATCAAGGTTCCCACTTTAAATGGTTGGTAAAACCAAACAAACATTTAAATGGTACCAATAAATTAATACTATGATATATTCATATATAATAAATCAAGGAATCCAAGTTAAATGGTTGGTAAAACCAAACTAACATTTAAATGGTTCCAAGAATTTAATATTATAATATATTCATATATAATAAATCAAGGCATCCACTTTAAATGGTTGGTAATACCAAACTAACATTTAAATGGTTCCAAGAATTTAGTGTAACATATAGCAACAATAAATCAAAACTCCCACTTATAAGTAGGGTATAAAAATGCTTAAAGAAATAAATATAACATAAACAATAAATAATGATTAAATAATATAAAACATAGATTCTTACCTTTTAATAACCTTATTATCATGCCAAGAGTTTCACCTTATCATCTCAACTTTAGGAAGTTAGCTATTCATTATTCAAAGTGTAAAACTTTGAATATGAAATTAACATGCTAATTGTATTTAAATGAAGAAATAAAGGAAAAATATAGAGAGAAATATTATGAACTCAAAGGTTTGTTCATAGAATGAGGGATATCTCAATACATTACAATGCACCCCTATTTATAGCCAAATTTGGGGAGACAACCACAAATAAAATATTATTTTTTTACACATAAGTCTTCATTGGTGTTCCAAGATATTATATTATATTACACATCACTTTTGAAAATCTTCTTCTCCGAATTTGCTTCTTCACATAAAAAGAAACATGTGGATAATTGAGTTGTCTAGTTGTGGTATTTTTTTCAAACTATTTGACCAAGTAATTTGAGAGATATGGTCAAAATACTAGAGCATGGTAAAACTATCACTCCTTTGATAACTTTATTTGTTGCTTAATTTGATCCCAATTGTGAGAGAATTTTTATCTCATGCTTGTCAACAATATTGTAGATATTATAATCAACTTTCTACATGTCCAAGAATCATCTTAATCCCATTTTCAACACCAAGTTTATTCTTGTTTTATCGAACCTGTAAAAAATAGTAAAAACTTGTAATTACACAACAACTTATATTTTATACAATTTATTATAAAACATATAATATTTAAACATTTAATAAAAAAAACTATATATTTATATTATAAAACATTTAATTAATGTACAATTTTTATGTTTATCAGTTGCCAAGAACATTCTTTACAAGACACTGGATAAGAACACTTTCTGCATGATCAAAATGTGTAAATCCGCCAAAGAAATTTGGGAGAAGCTGATCCAACCATGTGAAGGCAACGAGCAAACCAAGGAAATAAACTTTCAGTTGCCGTGCAAAAATTCGATAATATCAAAATGAAGGTTGGCGAATCAATGAACGAGTTTGACGAAAGACTGAGCAGCATCATAAATGAAATGAATGCACTAAAATAGTGCATTCAATCAAAAAAATTGCTCTAAAGGTGACGCGTGGTCTTCCCAAAGTCACACACAAATTAGGTAAATATAGTTGAAACACAACGACTGAAAATTTAGTTCGACGGATCTAAGTCAGGTTCTTAAAAAAATAATCAGTTCTGGACCTAAATAGATTTGAATACCAAATTTATTTATTATTTGTGATTCAGGTTACGAGAAAACTGACCAGAAACTCAATCTGGTACTTGGACAATAGATGTTCAAGACACATGACTGGAGAAACAGAATTAATATCACAATTGTTCAGATTCTTATGCCCAAAATCAGTTTTGGAGACTCTTCTTAAGGTAGAACCATGGGTAAGAGTAAGCTTATCCATGGTAACAACATTATTGATGATGTCTTACTTGTTGACAATTTGAAATATAATCTGATTAGCATAAGTCAATTATATGATCATAATCATACATTTGGATTTAGTAAACATACTTGTACTGTTAAAAATACAATTGATGACATCATTATGATAGGCAATAGATATGGTAACACATATAAAGTGAGTTGGAGTAATCAACCCAATGAACCAGTCTGTTTTGTAGCTTCAAATCAATCTAAGAACTGGTTATGACATAAAAGGTTGAACCACCTAAACTTCAAAACCATTGCGCAACTGAGTAACCATGAACTGGTAACTGGTCTGCCAAAGATTGAGTTTTCAAAAAATAAAATTTGTTCAGCTTGTCAGTTTGGGAAGCAAGTTAGATCATCTTTCAAAAACATAGGAAGTAAATCATCTACCCGATGCTCAGAACTGATGCATATGGACTTGTTTGGTCCAATATCAGTCATGTGCTTAGGGGAAATGAAATACACTTTAGTGATTGTTGATGACTTCTCAAGATTTACTAAGGTAATCTTTTTTAAATCCAGAGATCAAACTACTTCACAACTGATAAAACATTTCAAACGAATTTTAAATGAGAGATCAATTGGGATTGACAGTATAAGATCCGATCGGGAAAATGAATTTGTCAATCAAAATCTTTCTTAGTTTCTTGAAAATTTTGAAATCAGACATGAGTTCTCAGCTGCAAGAACACCAGACCAAAATGATGCAGCTGAACAAATTAAGAAATCAAACTCTTAAGGAGGTAGCGAGAACTATGCTAGTTGATTCTGGTATTTTTCAAAGTTTTTGGGTAGAAGCAGTTAACACAGCGGGTTACACTCAGAGCAAATCGATGATTAATAAGAATAATTCGAAGACACCCTATGAGATCTGGCATGGTAAGAAAAGTGTGGTCTCATACTTCAAAATATTTGGGTGTGAGTGCTTCATTCACAATAATGGCAAAAACACTTTACTGCTTTCGATGTTGAATCAGATGAATGATTATTTCTTGGCTATTCGTCAGTTAGTAAATTTTATAGAATATTAAATAAGCGTACTCTTAGTGTCGAAGAATTAATACATGTTGTTTTTGATGAAACTGTACTAACTGATAAGCCAATTGATCCATTTGAGCTAACAAACCACTTAACAGATATCAATCTCGAGGATAACGGTGAAGATGAAACTCACGCTGTCAGAAATATCCTTCAAACACCAGAACCCGAAGTGGTAAATAAACCAGTTGGATGGAACGCAGCTCCTAATGATCAGTTTGAGGTACACCAAGATAATATTCAAACACAAACTGAAGTCATTCCAACTAAAGCAGAAGAAACTGGTCAGTTATAAACTGAACCAGTTGCACAAAAAAATTTGACAAATCCAACCTACAGATGGAGCAAAAATCATCCTCATGATTTGATAATAGGTAACCCATCTGACACGGTAAAGAATAGAATACAAATGCTTAATTTATATATACACTCTGCTTTTTATATCTTAAATAAAACCAAAGAAAAATGATGAAGCTCTAGCTGATCTTAGTTGGGTAATTGCTATGAAAGAAGAGCTAAATCAGTTTACTCATAACAATGTCTGTACTTTAGTTCCAAGACCACTTTCAAAATCTATTATATGTGCGAAGTGGGTGTACAAGATCAAACTGAACGAAGATGGTTCAGTTGTGCGCAATAAATCAAGGCTATTCCCAGAAGGCTATAAGAAAGAAGAAAGAATAAATTATAATGAAACGTATACTCCAGTAGCTAGACTAGAAGCAATCATAATATTCCTTGCCTACGCATCGTTCAAGAACTTCAAAGTATATCAAATGGATATGAAAAGCGTGTTTCTAAATGGTCAGTTACAAGAAGAATTTTATGTAGAACTACCACCAGGTTTTGTAAATCATTTACTTCCTGACCATGTTTATTATCTTAAAAAAGCTTTATATAGTCTTAAACAAGCACTCCGAGCTTGGTTTGAGACTTTATTTAAATTTTTAATTGATCATGATTTTACGGTAAGAACAGTTGACAAGACACTGTTCAAATTCTCGAAAAAATATCATTCTCTACTTATCAAATTTACGTTTATGATATTATTTTTGGGTCAAATAACCCCAAATAATGTGAAAGTTTTCTAAATTAATGCAGGACAAATTTGAGATGAGTGTGATGGGTGAACTGACGTTCTTTCTCGGTTTGCAAGTGAAGCAAATGGAAAATGATATTTATATCTGTCAGACTAAATATACAAAGGAACTGATCAAGAAATTTGGCATGGAAACATGCTCAGCTGCATCCATTCCCATGAGTTTATCAATCAAGCTAGATAAAGATGAAGTGGGGATATCAATTGAGATGACACTCTACAAATTTTTAATAGGTTCATTATTGTATCTAATTTAATAGGTTTATTATTGTATCTAACTGCTGGCCATCCATATATTATATTTGTTGTATGTTTATGTGCTAGATTTCAAGTTGACCCTAAAATATCGTATTTCTTAGCTGCTAAACACACATTGAAATATCTAAAAGACACACAAAATGTGGGATTATGATATGCTAAAAATTCTTCTTTCAATTTAGTTGGATATTCAGATGCAGATTATGCAGGATGTAAGCTGGATCGTAAAAGTACAAGTGGATCATGTCAGTTCCACATGTCAGTTTCTAGGAGACTGACTGATCTCATGATTTAACTCTATTGCTACTTCTTCAACTGAAGCTAAATACCTAGCTGTTGGAAGTTTTGTGCTCAACTGCTCTAAATTCAGCAACAATTGAAAGACTGTGGAGTTATTGCTGAAGAATCACCAATCTTCTATGATAACACTATCTCAGTTGCGATTATATACACAATCCAGTTCTTCATTCCAGAACAAAGCATATTGATTTCAGACAGCACTTCATCAGAGATCATGCTCTAAAGAAGGACATTCGACAGGAATACTTATTAACTAAACAGCAAGTGGCGGACATCTTCACTAAGCCTCTACCTGAGACTGAGTTTTCTTACTTTAGAAATATTTTAGGGTTTATTTATTTATCTTAATGCTTAATTTTGGGGGAATGTTGAATTGTCAGTTGTTCGTGAACTGAACTGAGTCAGTTTCAAACTAATCAGTCAGTGCTTGAATAAACTGGTCTTATCACATAAGTTGACTTACTTTAATTCGATTGAGTTCTTTAATGAAAATCGTGATTAATTGAGTTTTGATATTTTAAAATTATTCATATTTTAAATCTAAATCCCGTTTTTGCGTAACTACACGAGTTCAGTTTCTAAAATGAATAAAAACGGTTGAAAGACCTGAATTAATGATCAAACTACTCACGGACTGACACATGCCTCCGAAATGTGAAGTCACGAAACATATTTAGAAACGACCTTTCTCAGAATTCACTTTACAGTTTCTAAAATTCTCTAACTTTCAAATCTCCAGAGCAAATTATTTGCATTTCCTTTCCTCATAGACAAATCAAGATTGAAATGGCAGCCCAAGCTCCCGCTTTTCTATTGAATGCTATTGCTATCGATTTCGACTACATTGTCACTATTAAGGATGAAGCAATCAAGGAAGAATTTCAGAAGATTGAAGTGTCTGGACTTTGTCACTTTTTGGGGTGGCTTCTCAAGAACTATACTCGCCAGAGCTCTTATCTGTCTATGATTCCAGCTCGGTATCTGATGACGGGATGATTCAGATGATGGTCAACGATCACTCCATGATTGTTGATGAAGAGTTCCTCAGGAATCTGTTCCAAATGCAAGCTAAAGGACTTTCAAGCTTTTCAGAAGTAGCTGCTTCTCATATTGAAGAGATGCAAACCCTACTTTCAGCCAGTGGGCAAATGATCAAAGTGACATAGGCGAAGAGAGAGCTGAAGCCAGAGTATTAGCTGCTGTCAGATATTGCGCATCTTGGCCAAGGTTAGCTCCTTTGCTGCCTTGACATTGGAGAAATTCCAAGTGATGACCGCGATAGTTAAAGGAATCAAGATGAACCGCTCATCAATTTTGTTCAATATATTGAAGAACATGGTGCAGTCGACGAAGCAGTCGAAGGTTTTGCTCCTCAGCTAAGCAAACTAATTGAGGACTCCGGAATCTCTCTAGAATCTACCTCAACAGTTGCTAAATTAAAGATCTACAATGCTTCTAAGGTTCAGTCCAAGAAAGTTGCAGATGAGGAGGTAGTGGTTAAAATGAAGAAAGCTGCTAAGCCCGAAGAAGTTGCTCCTCCCAAACCAAAGAGAAAACTGGTTGTGATAACCAGTGACTGTGAGAAGACTCCTTCCCCACAACTGATCAAGAAGCCACGGTCTCAGAAGACCAAGCCAGCTGTTGCTCCATGAGCTCTTCCATAGCTCAGATTATTTTCATCAGGAGCAGAGGCACCGATTTCTGCAGTACCAATTCAATCAGTCCAACCAGCTGCAGAGCTCAGATCCAAAAAGAAAGAAGACTATCATCGTAAAATAGTAACTGAATCTGGGGAAACTCTAAAGCTGACTGGGATTTCAGCTCCCCTCACCACAGTTGTCCATCCGACCATTCTTCCTCAGGCACGACCAAAAGGGGTATTAATCAGAGAAGTGGTGGACACGACTGGGTCAGGACAGGATTTACCACGTGCCCCGACTGATCCCAAGGGCAAGGTCAAGATGATTGAAGAGCCAAGGCCGAACAATGCCATTCAGACTCAGATTGATCTCATAATGGATGAAATCAACGAGTATGCTGAGCTAAAAATGGAACACTTTGACGAATGGGTACAATTTAGGACTGTAACCCTAGCCAAGAAGCTGAAGAAGAAATCAGTTCTAAAGCGATTCATTTCTTTGGAATCAGTAGTGATGAAGGCAGTGAAAGCTGTTTTAGTCGCCCAACCCATGGAAAGAAAAGCGTACTTATTCGATTTGATAAGAATCAAGAAGCTAACTGAAGTGACGGCGGAACTGAATAAATCTATGATCTAGTTGGACCAACTCCGTATGCCGACCGGGCAATATTTCAGCAACTGGACTCTGATCATCACTCTGCAACTCAAGGTCAATAATTGGGAGATGAGATAAAAGTTGCACGTTCCAGTTGACACCAGCAGTCCAACTGAGGAGTTTATCTCAACTGTTGTTGACTCTGTCGCTGCACAAGCTGATATGGAATCAGTTCAAAAACCACTCATCAAAGAACTGACAGATATTGCTCTTCCATCAACTTCTAAATTAGCTCAACCCTCCTCCTCCACAGCCTTAATCATTTTACCAACTTTTGAACCATTAGCTCAACTGACCACATATCTATCCTTAGCCAATGTGGATGAGTTGTTGTTATCAGTTGCTGAAGAAATTATTGTTGAACCAATGGTAGAGAAAGAAAGTCCCCCCCAACAACTGAAGTTGAGGCACAAGCTGAAAAAGTTCAGTTGGGAACTGAACCGATTACTGCTGTTGAAGCCAAGACAACAGTCCATGAACCATCAGTTTTACCAAAACTGATTTCCACTAGCTTGGTGGTTCCTGAGACTTTCTTTATTAACGAAGCTTCGCACAAACCGATCTCATCCAAGAAGACTGCTTAGGCACCTATTGCTTCAACTGATCATCAGGATTTGCCTCAAAGTCTATCAGTACAAGAAGAATCTGTTAATGAGGTTGCAGAAAATGTTGATCAAGATGATGGCCCTGGACAGTTTGCAGTGGTGGATTTCAGTAACAAAGGAAAAGGGAAAGCCCCAGCTATTGCTGAAGAATTCTCACCTGAACCACCGCTTGCCACTGACGTCATGCTTGACAGCATACTATCCAGTTTACAAGATCTTGGATCCACAGTCTCTCAAGTCAATTCTACACAACGTCTGCATTCTTTAAATCTAGACACTCTCAAGGACCACACAATGAAAGACTTAAATAAGCTGACCAAGGACGTATATGCCTTATTCTCAACAGTTGAAAAGAAAAAAAGCTAAGCAGTTATGATTCCTAAACTGATCTCTTCCCAAGAACTATTCAGCAACAGGATTGATTTTCTGCACACAAGCCTACCAATAAAGATTGAAACTGTGCAAAATCAGTTAGCTAAATCTGCTCAAGTCAGTTCAGCATTCCTACTCTTTTTCCGAGTGACGGTTGTTGACAAAAAGGAGGAAGAATAGAAGAAGACGACATAGACAAGTAAGAAGCACAGTGAACCAGACAGTTCAAATGATAAAGGCCAGCTGACAAGAAATCAAAGAAATGATCAAGTGTCATGCATCAGTTACACAGTTTGAGAAGCGTCTATATATAATTTGAAACTTTTTATTTTGAAATGTTTTTATGAATCTAAACTTATCTCTTTCAAAATTAATGAAAATTTCTTATTTTGTACGAATCTGTACATTTCTGAAGATTTATTTTTATCTACAATCAGTTTCAAAAAATCAATTAATATCAAGAATATCAGATAACTCAGTATAACAGTTCAGAAATCTATGTTTTGTCAAACACCAAAAAATAGGAAGCTGTTGGAATTTATTAGTTTTAGAGTTTGAAAAACTGACCAGTAACCGATCAAAAGACTTGAACTAAACCGATATTTGAACTGGTAAAGCGTAACTGAATTGAAGAAGACTTAGCAAATTTAATGGAACTAGTAGAACTGAAGTAAACCAACTAAAGTTCTCAAAGGATTTATAATCTCAAACTGATGAATCGAAGATTGACAAATTGATAACAGATCTAAAAAACTGAATGAATGATTCGCAGAACTGATATAGCTTAACTAAAAACTGAACTGAGACGTTCAAAGTGAAAAGACATCAGTTGGAACTGATGTATTCTAGATGAACTAATCAGTTGACTAGTTTGACTCCTGATCAGTTAGACACGTCATCAGTTGCATTAGAATCTCAGCAGACAAACTGACAACCCGTACCAAATCAGAACAGATGAGACTAAACAGTCTGATACATCATACCTATGTCAGAAAAAGTCATCTACATGGACTAAAAGACGATTCAACAAATATTAATCACTTAATGCATTAAATGTGACCGTTGGAATTGAATATTATATATAACTGATGAGTTCAGTTGGAAAAAGGTTAACAATCTACGAACAACTACATCAAGAACAAATCAGTAAGTTGCGATTCACATTCAAGTTTATTCAGTTTACAAATCGTAAAATTCAGCTCTTACCTCGGTGATTTATTCGTAGCATCCAGGCTACTTATTAGAGCCATTCAGCTATCAACTGATAAGTGAGAATAAAACCTAAGATTTTTATTTTGGCGTTGTTTAAGTCCGCTGAAGTGGATTATTACAGTTTTTTGTAATCAATCAAAGTCTTTTAGTGAATTTCTATCCTTGAGATAGAAGGAATGACGTAGGAGCAGTTGAAGTCTCTAACATCCATAAAACTCTTTGTGTTCCTTGTTTTATTCGTTATACTATTATGATATCATAGCCAAAATATTCAATCTATTCTTCAGTTTGTTTCCGCACTACTATTATTAGTTAACTGATTGATATAGACATAAAAGATTTCATAATTAGTTCCTCAAAAAACTAATTTATATCCGAAAAGATTTCAAAAACCGAATCGTGTATTCAACTCTCCTTCTAAACACTTCACCATTATTAACCGCTACTAACACTTTGTAGAGTCATGAATTAAATTAAATCTATTTAGTGGATGAATACATTAAGTTATTTACTAAATATAAATGAAATTCATGGGGCAAAGAAAATATAGCAATGCAACTTTTCTTCGTCAAAATTCCAAGTCCTCGGAGAGAAATGTTAATTAGGGAATATGTCCACGGTAATCCTGATATTTCGACAAGGGCCTCTTTTCTCAAAGAAAAATTTGTAGAATTGTATCATATGACAACATTACAAAAGAATTACGAACGATAAGGGGTATTAATTAACGTATTCTTTTATATTGTAAAAAAATGATCTTCCAACAATCATTGGAAGTAAACCACGAAGGCAGAAAAGGAAGGGCTTTGGTATCCATCCTTATGCTAGGAGGAGAAGAAGCGGAAGTAGTGCGAAAGTAGTTATTGGAAATCAAGAACAATATGACCTAGACAAAAAGTCATATCTTAGAAATCTAGCAAAAGAAGTGGACCATCAAGAAATAGGATGTCCTCCAAAACATCGAACTCATCTTGAAGCATGAGGGTACACCAATAAATAGAACTTTCAGAAGATCTCAAACACGAGCTAGTGAAAGTTTTAAAGATTGTAATTTCTGAACATGTGGAGCAAGATGTCATATTTCGACCAACTTTCTAGAAAATGACAGAAAAGGGACAAAAGGCTTCAAACCAACTCTGGATATTGAAGAAGCGGTTTATTATCAAAATGTAGTTCAAGCATACCAGTTTGAAGATATTCCTTTAGATGAATGTTTATATGAAGAAGAAATCTTTAGTCAAGAGGAATTTGATGGAACAAAATCATAATATGACTGAAAACGAGGTATTCGAAACACCTTTTTTCTTGTCTGGTTTCTTTATTCAGACAACAATATCTAATAGCATGGTCCAAAAGATCATGAGGGAAAATCCTAGCCTACAGAGATATCAAAGATTCTCTGCAGGACATGTATAAAAGTTCTTAGGAAATATTGGCCTAAGAAAACAGAAAGCATCATCTAATATACAAAGTTTTCAGAAGGAAAATTAAAATATCAATGGTACGGGAAACCAGATGAAGATGCAATTAATTCCTTCTGAAGAAATTAAGGAAGAATTGCAAAAAAAATCAAGATAAAAGTAGCACGAACTATGTACTGGATTCATATTGGAGCAATCTAGATTATGATAAAAGCTATTTTTAAAGAAAAAATATATTCACCTATTGACATTGCTATTTGCGATAAACTAATGAGTAATTTTCAAGATTTATTACTGGGAACAATCTCAAGGAATATGTGCACAGGAATATTGTGGGATTAATTTACCTGAGAATTGCCTACGACATAGAAGATCGAGACTTCACCTGAGCTTTAATATTACATCAAAATTTCAAAGAAAAAATTCTGATGAAATTAGGTAATAGATCATATTATATTAACTATCAAATTTCATATTCTCTATCTAATACGCATCACTTAGAATTGTTTATTATAATTGAGTTTATTGAAATATCAGAAATATTTGGAAAAGTTGCTCAAACAATTTATACATAAATAATCGAGCTTCCTTTAATACTAGAAAAAGATATTTAGATCCAAGACAAACCGATTTTACAAAAGAATCAAAGTCTTAAACTGGAATCAAGAAGACTGTCTTTTCAAAGAGATAGAATAATAAGTCATAGGCGGAGAAAAACACATGCCCACGAAACCCAACAAGTACTAAAAAGCTTTTCGACAATAGGAAAACTTAGATGCCCAGAAGGGTTGAAAGAAATCGAAATAGTATTTGATATTACAAGAAAAATAAATCAATTTCCTTGTAAATTATTTACTATTTGGAACAAACTATAATAAGAACTTACCAAGAAATGATCAATTGATGAATTGAAAGTTCATATCAAAGGAATCACATGAAAAGAACCAGATCAATTGGTTCTTGGACTAGAGTTTTTCGAGAAACACAAACTTTGGAAACGTTTAGAGAATGTAATGAAATTCATGGCAGATGACGGAATGTGTAAAATTAAATAACCACGAGCTCATTCTCGATATACATCATAACAAGGATGTTATATGAACAATATAAAGCAGATTATTTTGCTACTTATATTGATTTCGGAATCAGTACAACAAAAAGAGGAGTGTTTCCAAAAAAAATTGGAAGAAGAATTATCTCATATTGCTGGACGATTTTCCAAGAGAATCTTAATCCTACCTATGAGATTAAGATGACAGAAATATTAATCGGAGTTCCTGGCCAAACACCTTGGTACAAGGTGAAAATACCACCGATTTATTTTCATAATACATGAGCAAAAATTCTGCTAGGAAATTATTTATTGAAAATATTTAAATCCTATACATAAAAAATGAGACTAGAAGATTAATGTTTACAACACCATATGGTCACAAAGTCATAGTCCAAAGATTAAGAGAAGAATTTTACATAAAATTGTCAATCCAGTTTCGCAACAAGCATGGTGATGAATGAAAACTTGTGACCCAAAAATTATGGATTCTAGATGGTTTGGAGAAAGAATGCTTCAATTAAGAGGAGGTCAAAACATCCATCTAGAAGAAATAGAATTCCTCAAAAATGTTTTACACCAGAAAGATGTAGAGTTCGAAAGAAAAATATCCCTAGAAGATGTCAAGAAAATGATCAAAGAAAACTACAATGAAGATCTGTTGGCATGGTATGACAAAAATCAACCCCAAGCCAGCCTTACAGTTAAGGAAGACATGGAATATGAGTTCGTCAGATATAATTCTATATCAGTGAACATAAATGATCAAAGAAGAAAAAAAAACTTCAAAGTTTCTTAGGAGTAGTTTATTTTGATGGAATGTTCATTAAGAACCTAGTAAAACACAAGAAAATGTTTAGTTCATTATTTAAAAAAGATGCTAGATTTATATGTACAGAAGAACACACAAAATGACGTATCCAACTAAAGGAGATTTGTAAAAATCTTCCAAATATGTATATTCCTCAAGATGGAGATGAACTTGTATTATATACAGATGCCAATGATCATTGGTGGGCAGCAATTCTTACAAAGCTCACGATAGATGGAGAACAACTATGTAGGTATTGCAAGGGGCTATTCTCAAATGCAGAAGCCATGCTATAGCAGATATGCTTTGGTTGCAATTATTATACTTAAATAACTAATTTTGACTAATAAAAGTGATAAAGATATTAATTTTTTAAATTTTTTACATAATTATTAGTGTTGATGTAACACCCCAAAAAATTTGAGGTGTTTTGTCAAAATTTGATTAATGAATTTAAATAAATAAATCAATAAAAAATATTTACTCTAGAAAAATTTTGATATATATAAATAATTTGCATGCACATTAATTTACTTAATATTTAAAAGAGTTGGAAAAAATAAGTAAAAATTCATCTAAATAATATTAATAAGTTAAATGTTTTTTTTACAAATAATGAACACTAGAAACACATAAAATATGCTTCCAAAATATTATAACTTAAATAAATAAATACATAACAATATATATGCCCGGTTATTCATGAAGAACATTTCTATAAAAATTCCAGAAATTTATGATTAAGGTAGCTATTTTCAACCTATATGTAATGCTCGGTTACTCGTACAAATGATAATAATGCGTTTATGTAAGTTATTATGTAGTTGTGTAGCTCATTATGCTTTACATGTTGAATGATGTATCGATATTGAGATTGAATATGATTTCTAGATTGTCAATAGTATATTGAGAATGAATATGTATCTAAATAGTGATGGTAAGATGTGTAGGTAAAGGTAGTGTAATGGAAGTTGTTGAAATGAGACGAAAATATGACAGTTTCTACGGGTTTTAGCATAATGATTTGAATATTTATCCAAATTATGTGAGGCCACAACCATTAGAAAGCTAAGATATAATGCTACAACTTTCATGTTTTGGGTTTTGTCCTAATCATTGTGGATGACAAGCCAAAAGTGCCCCGTGTATATCGTCATTCCTTTACTGACACATGTTGGGAAAATAAGCATAACTTTTTACTCAGACCTCCAAATTACATGAAACTAATTGGAGATTCAATCCAAGACATAGAACTACAACGTTCATGTTTACCACTTTTTCAGATTATGAAGGAAAGAAACGTTTTTGGAGCGATCTTTGATGAAACAGTGTACAGGGCCGAAAGTTGCTAGCCCGGGCGGAAGAGAATGTCCGCCCGAGCGCCAGTACATGAAATTTTTAAGGTTTGGGCCAAAGGTTACGCGCCCGGGTGGAAGAGAATGTCCGCCCGAGCGCCGCCTCATGTATAAAAGATAAGTTTCGGCTTTTCAAAGCATCTCAACCATTTCAACAGCCCTTTAGCAGCAAAAGCACGAAGGAAAACAAAATTTCTTCCTCCCAAAAGCTCCTTTATTCATTTTTTTTCATCATTTTGAAGTAAGAAATTAATTCTCTATCACAAGAAGTTTCTAAGGGTGTAAGTTTTCTTCTCTCTTCGTTGTTCTATATGTAGAGGGGTAACTTTCACCTAGTATAGACATAGTAACTGAATTATTGATACAGGTGACAGTATAGGAACGAGAAACATCGCCTCAAACCATTATTCATACACTTGGACTGTAAGTTGGCATGTTCTTGAAGTAATACATGAGTAATATTATGATTTCAAATATTTTTCATTGATTATTGCATATGTAAATTGTTAGTATGTTTATTGATGAAAACATAGCACTATATTTCATTGTTATGTATTAAATATGAAAGGAACTCATGAATATTGAAGATGAGTGCTATGTCATGAACATGAAAAGAAAAGGACTGATTTTTACATGATATAGAGCTAGTTGACATCATGGGTGGTTTTAAGTCTACCAAACCTATTGGCCAATATATGTTCATGGGGCGTGGGGTTGTCAAAGGTGCTCCCTGAAATCCAACATAGTAGTAGCTATATAATAAAGCAAGCACGGTAGTACAGGTCAACTAATGAGACTCAAGTACAAAAATGAACATGAATATTTGTTATGATATGACATGGTTTAAAGATTCATTGTTGATCACGACTTGATATTTATGTTCTTTCTACGCATATTGATACGTATAAGTGCCAACTTATTGAGTTTTATAAACTCACGTAGCTCATGTATTACATGATCAGGTAATGAAGATACATAGGATGCCGGTTCGCCAATGGATGTTTGTGACGTGCCTCACCTCGACAAGAACCTAGACGTCTTATTGTATAGTTTCCGCATATGTAGTATAGTGAATTCAATGTCAGGGTTTGAAACAAGTTTTAAAATGTTTATGTTTATGTGTATAATGATACAGAGTATGTTTGTATGTAAGAATACAATTATATGTACATATTGTTGTTGTTGCTTGAATTGGTGGTGTAGAAAAAAATATAGGGACATCATGCCAAAATTTTTATAAACCGTCAAATTTATGCCCCTTGTTTGAAATCACTTCATAATATAGGTATATCATTCAAACCCTATTTTGATTACAAGTATAATTATCATTAATCATGTTAAGTATAGAGTAATGGTGTGACACTATATAACTCATTCTTCTTGAATGATCTTCACTTCAGTTTAAAATAGAAGAGTTCAAAATATTTTTAGTTTATAACGGTGTCGTCCGGTCGTCCTTAAAGTCGTCAAAAGTACAGTTTTTGGTCATCGGAATTGATCTTGATCATTATTCTAGTTTTTCAAAATATAATATTGATCCGGTTCGAATTTGAAAAAGTGTAAAACATAAAGGTTGTAGATCGGACCAAGAAAAATCCACTGTAAAAATCCCAGCCATGCGTGGCCGCCGGAGCTCCTCCAAGCACCTGCACGACGGTGCATGAATTTAACGCGCCTCTTCGATGGTTGAGATTTCGATGACCGATAATTTCTGCACTATTTTTAGGCATTCCTGGAAAGTTTGGTAATTTTTGGACTTGTAGTTTAACTAATATAATTTTTTAAAACTTTATTCAAAATTACTTGGTACAAGTTTTGTATAAAAATTATTTTTAAAAGTTACAACAATCACTATCGGTCTTAACCTATGTAAAATAACTTAAATTATGATTATAAGAAATTATCTTGGCTTGAAATTGAAATCGAGACGAAATTAGCTACCGAGGTGAGGATTTCTCTACCCTCAGGTTGTTCCACCGGTTTTTTCAATAATAGAGTTTGACATTTGACCTGAAATTTACTATAAAGTTTATAAAGTAGTTATTTATTCATATATCGCATCATAAGTATGCATGGTTGTTGTGCAGCACGTCAAAATTATATTATATTTTCTAAATAAAATTATAATTTTTTAAAAAAATTGTACATTTAATTATTTCGGATACTATTGAAATATTTAGTTCAGCTTGGTCAAATTGATTTTCTATAGTCTTGTTACCACATTTTATAAGAAACCAATTCAGTCAACTGAATTAAAATTTTTAGCTAATATCCGAAACAACCGAATTGATAATAATTTTATAAAAAGTTAGAAATTGTTGGAATATTATAAGTTTCAGAGTTTGACAAGATAATCAGTAAGAGAACTGAAGAACCAAACTGATAAGTGCAAGAATTGCTCTTAAATTATATGAGAATCCATTTGAATTATGTTAGTTTCGGATAGAATGATGCTTGGTATTTGTTGTTTTTGTATCGTGCATGAGATGAACAACCATTGGGTGGTTGATGGCAATTAGAGGTGTTTTTTTATCGTGAGATGTAGGTGAACAAGAGCCGCAACGCCAAGGATCAAGCGCCGCAGCGCTAAGGCTTCAAGAACCAGAATAAGCACCTAAGAGCTACAAACTAGCGCCGCGGTGCCTAAATTGCCGAAGGATGAGCGCCGAGGCGCTACACACCCAGCGCCTATGTAGCGCCTCGGCGCTAACTCTCGAACCACGAGCGCCTAGGCACTGGCCAAGTAGCGCCGCGACGCTAGTACCTGCGAAGGAAGACAAATGGGCTTTAACTCACGGGCCCGAAAGAGAAATAAAAAAGAAAGTTAGGGTTTTAGAGAGGTGTGGCCGTTTTTGCAGAGAAAAAGATACGAAAGCACACACACGAGAAGAAGAATTGGAACGCAAGGATTAATCGCAATGATGAAGAACGAAGAATCTGGGGATAGAGACGCCACTTCTGATTTGTTATATAACCTTTAGCCTTTTTTATTTCTTGTGTTGAGATGTCTAAACGTTCAAACATGCGTTATTTTTGTTTAGATTTCATCATGCACTAACTTTTCAATTCTAGAGGACGATGTAGCTTTGTGGACAAGATAATTTTGACTCAGTTGTTTATATGATTGAATTCCTTGTGGTTTAATTGTGTTTTCTAGTTCTCATCGCTTTCAATTTACTGGTCATAAATTGATTGTTATCTGATTAATTCTACAACTCGGGAGAGGGACTAGAATTATGGATCATTATAGACACATCGTTAAATGTTATATTGTTCGGAAGGCATAAAACTTTAGCGAGACCTAGGTAAGATCATCGTTTGCATATATAATCTAAACATAGATTCTTATTAGAAATGTTTGAATCGAAGTTTGACTGATACAATTTATTTGTCACTTGGGAAAGAGGAATAAAATAAATAAGTGGTCTTGACAATTAAATGGCTGAAATTCATGAATATAAATGCAACCGGGAATATTTATCGTAGAAACTAAGTGAAATCACTCCTCTAGATATTTTTCTCGTTGATATTTTCTCAAACTGGTGATTCGATTACTATTTTAATTACAAGCACTGATGTACTTTTACTGAATCATCTAAATAAAGTCCTGACTATTTTAATTACAAGCACTGATGTACTTTTACATATACACTCCTCGTGAAAACGATATTTTACTCTCTTATATTAAAACTTGACAACCATGCGCTTGCGAGCGGAAAATACGCAACACAAACTGATCGGACAAATCGAGTAATGGTAACTGAAGACTTTGTTTGAACTGAACTGGAAAAACCTTTATCAACTGAAGTATTCATAACTGATAGAACATCAGTTAGAACTGATAATGTCTAGCTGAACTGATCGGCTGATCAGTTGACTTCTAATCATTTGGCCACATCATTAGTTGAAGTATCAACAGACTAACTGACAGATCGTACCAAAGTAGAACAGTCTAAATACCTCGTATTACTGTCAGATAAAGTAACTAGACGACGATTCAACAGATATTAATCATTTAATGCATTCAATACGATCGTTGAGATCGAAGACTATATATAGCTGATCGAATCAATTGAAGAAGGTTGGTGAAACACACAAAAAGAACAAGCTACAATCTTCAATCAGTTGCGATACATTTCTCGAGTATTTTCTCAGTTTACAGATTGCACATTCAGCTCTAAATTCATTGTATTTATTCATAGCATTCAGGCTACCAGTTAGAGCGATTCAGTTAACTACTGTAAAAGTATTGATAGACTAAGAATTTCAGTTTGACAGTGTGTAAGATCGACTGAAGTAGATTATTACAATCTATTGTAATATATCAAAGTCTTTTAGTAAAAACATATCCTAGTGATAGAAGGGGTGACGTAGGAACATTTGAAGTCTCCGAACATTCGTAAAAATTCATGTGTTCGTTTCAGTTTTACATTATACCATTCTTCAGTATTCAGTCTATTTCGACACTATTATCAGTTGACTGATTTATATCGACAAAAAAAGATTTCAGGATCAGTTCCTCAAAGAACTGATTTATATTTAAAAGGGGAACAAAAATCCAGAGTATTTATTCGACCCTCTTCTAAACACTCAAACTATCTTAACCGATCCTATCAGATAAAATCTAATATAAAACTGAATTTAATAAAAATTAGATTGTATGAAAACACTAATTTATTTGGTCTGATTTTTTTCTTCATAAAAATAACCAAAACCAAACCGAATAACTGAAAAAATAATAAAATATGAGAGTTAATAATATTATTTTGATGTCAGTCGTATCAAATATTATATTGTAGAAACCAATTAGTTTATACGTATATAGACAAATATTATGTGATAGTTCTGGAATGTTATTTTGTTTCTGATATATTAGTTCCGACATATCTAGACAATATACCATACCAGTCAAGACATCAATTAGCTCGTGTATGAGACAATAAATTATACTTAATATAAAAATGATAAATCAATATACTCAGATAAGATAATGATGCATTACACTAATCTTTTGTAAAATTTGATTCAAACATTTTTAAACAAAGATGAGTAATCAATCAACGTCTAATCATTCGCACTAAGAGGCGTCTTAGTTTACAACCTATCATTTCCCAAACGAACGGTGATTCAGAACAAGTTCCACCAAAAACAGATGCATGTCACTTTGAAAGACCAACATTGCAGTCTTTTTGATAATTAGATACACCATGATAAAACCGAACTGCTCAGCTTAAACTTCTGCTATACGTTGTGCCAAATCGTATGCTACACTGATGGAATGTTAATTATACATGCCATATAGATTCGAAACATAGACGATGTATTTACTTGTACGTAGAGATAACAACTTTTTAAGCTAAGCAACTTGCATCTTGAGATCCATACCATGGAGGGACTTGACAGTTTCATCTCCTTCTGCCGGTAAGTCATCTAAGCTTTGAATCGGTAGCTTTAGGCACCGCACGAATTGAGTGAACAAAGGGAAATGCTGAGGAGAAAAGAAATAAGCTCCCATTCTTTGATATGTGAACAAGTCCGTTGCTACATTTTCGTCTAACAGAACCTTCTTGATCTGTTCAAAACCTGAGGAATCACCCAAAGCTGATGAGTTTTGGCCAGATATTTTGACTCCATGATCTCTGCAAGAAGATGTTATTTGCTTGAGTAACATTTCTGGGCTCGAGAGAGATGCAGCTGACTGGTGGTCGTCTGATAGGTCCATTCCTGGGAGTATCATTTTGCATGAATTTCTTGAGAAGATTTCAGCAATGGCATTGTAACCACCTCTGCTATCGGTGTTGTAGAATCCAGCTGCTAGCTCAGAAGGGTGGGATCGGGATCTATACCAGGAATGGGTAAGAGGAACTTTACCAGAAATCGTAATCGGCATGTCTTTGAAGGTTGATGCAGCGAGCGACAAGATTCGATCTCCATGAGATACCAAAAGGTTCGAGTACCAACAGAGAAAAAAATCGCCATACAGGCTCTCCCAAGATCCACCATTCTCCATGAAGAAGCCTCTAGAAATTGGATTATGGTAATTGTAGCTGGGAGAATCATGGGGACCCCCAAGTCCCCATAGAGGGTTTCCATGCATTTCGGCATGGTGCTTAAGATTGCTAAGCATAAATTTGTCATAACACTGGAATTCCCCAGCTCCATTGCTATTGACTGAATTGTGGTGAGATGGGTATCGAAGCTCACCTTCTGGTCCAAGACCAATTGATATAGCCTATAGCGCAAACACATTGATAAAAAAACAAAAATCAGCATCTCATTTTACAAGCTAGACTAAAAAATGGCCATTTTCTGCTACTCTACCAATATAAATGATCTTACCGTGATTGTAGAACCCAAGAAACCTGAGAATGTGGATTTGAAATTATTGCAAAACGCTTTATATACTTCAACTGGAGTCTTTCCATCTAAAACAGGAAGATCATCCACAGCTAACGACAGACAATTTTTGTATTGCAGGCCTGAGCGATCTGTGAAATAGATACCCGGTTCAGATTCACCGACTCGAGAAACCCATTCTGGAAGCTGGATTTTGTGTTCTTCTGATGAATGGAAACAGAGAGACACGTGAAGTTTAAGACCCAATTCTTGAACCATTTCCACAACAGTGAGGTAGCTTGTCCATTGATATTTTCCCATGGCTTCCTTCTCAGCTACACCCCAGTACACTGGGAGTTCCACACCATCAACGCCCAATAATTTCAAAGCCTTCAGCCCAGTCGCGATTGCTCGTGTATGGTTTATCGTATTGCAGTTAGAGACAGTATCAAGTGGCAGTCCGACGTACAATTTCAGACCATCAACCTGCAAGGATCGGGAAAAAATTACTTAATTCAGACTTTCTACGATCACGGAACAAAAAGCTAATGCAGGATATAAGCATGGCTATTTTTATCAAGTAAACAACAAATGGAAAAGAATCACCCTGAAAAATGTCGATAGAATCAATATGTGATTATAAACAATGTTATTGCATTTTGAGTACATTTCAAAATTTTCTTTTGCACATATTTGATGTCACATCCCTTGATGCTTTGACTAATTTTTTGTCGCGTCTCTGCTATAATGACTTGATACTCGCACTTTACAACTCTCTTCTCTATACCTTTACTTCTATACCATAATAAACAAGAGTGCGTTCATCGTTCCCTTTCGGTATATCCGTCTCAATTTTTAAAAATATCCCTCCGTTCTATAATATTTACTTATCAACTTATCATGTCATCAACATTTAGAATAGTTCTCAATTTTTAAAAATATCCCTCCTTTCTATAATCTTTAGTTATCAACTTATCATGTCATCAACATTTAGAATAGTTCTCAGTTTTAAAAAATATCCCTCCTTTCTATAATTTTTAGTTATCGCTTATCATGTCATCAACATTTAGAATAGTTATTTTCTTCAAACAAATATACAAAATATCCTAAATTCTATAATTTAAAGTCATTTAACATTGATGTGTCCCACATACCGCATATGTACAAAGTGTATGGATGCCAATATTTGTAGAAGACTTGCTTTGATTTTGGGTATAAATGTTGTCAAACAGAACATATTCAAGATTTCGATTTTACAACTATATATATACAAAAATATTTTTTGAGAAATGGAAATTAGTAGCAAAAACAGCCACGGTTCTTACCTAAAGCCTAAAGGAACATCAAAACATGCTGATAAAAATTCAAAATCCGGGATGAACCCATGAGCCTAGCCTCCCAGTGATCAGAAACATACTAATTACAAAGAAATCAAAGCTGTTCTCTCAGAAAAACAAATATTATACCGCCGTCTAGACAAGTTGAACCATTCAAAAGGATCATGAAAATAGTAACAAATATTTAGTCTAAAAGAACATAAGCAACAACATCAATATGTTCCCAAAATGTAATATTAGCATAATGGAACAAAATATATGGATGCATCAGAGGAAGCTTACAGGAACTGTTCTTGAAATATTTGAAGCTTTATCGGGAACAACCGAAACCCCATTTTCAGAAGTGGCAGAGGCTCTGAGAGTGAAACCAAAGACAGATTTTGAAGGCCAAACCAAGCTTCGACCAAAATTACACCCCTTTGAGTAATTATGATTGTTCTTCAAATTACACTCTCTAGCATTCAAATTCTTGCTAAAACTAAAGAACCCGACATCATTATTTCTTCCAAGATTCACCTGCAAGCTTCCCATCACTGAAACCTCCATATTTAGGAATCAAGATTGCTAATAAGACAAAGATTTGGCTCAGCAAGCAAAAAGATTGAATCTTTTTTTTTGCTATTAAGTTCAAGAAAATGGATGAAGACTTGTACTGAGTATTGGATTTCTTTAGGTTAATGGGTTTTGATTCAAGTGGAGGAGGAGAAAAAGGGTTCACTGATTTTTGTGAAATTTGTGGGATATATATTGAACATCGTAGTGGATAAGGAGGAAAAGTGGATTTAATATTAATATTTTATAAAAAAAGTGCAGCGGAAAAGTTTTATGACACGTGTCAATTTGTGGTGGGGTAAAACCTATCAACACGTAGACGATAATTTTTTATCTGCATTTATAGATATTTACATACAATAAATATTTAATTTTCCATTAAGTATATCATCAAGCTTTTAAATTTTTTTCCCCTTTTTTAGGTGTGATAAATTGGGAAAACTATATTTTTTTATCATAAAATTTGCATGTTTATCATATCTGGTCTTGAAATCGATAAATTCACGATCTTAATCGGATAATTTATATTTTTTCAATTTTATTTATTTTTTTTTATCAAAATGTTGACTCGACATCGATACATTAATAATGTATTTTGCCACGTCAACTACTTTCGATGACACATCATTATTTTTTAATATCACGTCAATACTTCAATGAAAAACGATAAAGATAAAAAAAATTAATGAACTAAAAGAATGAAAATCTCCCATATCTCTCATCGATTATAATTACAATAATATAATTAACAACATTTGTGAAGAAAATTTGGCTAAAATTTTGTTTCCTATTGAAAAAGAAAATCCTTTGAAGTTGGATCACAAGATATTTTTGTTGATAGTTAAATAATTGTGAGTATGATTTAGTGAAACGTGGCAGTAAGCCAGGAGTGACTGATTTGCATTGATTCCCCCAATCATTGAGCAAAATTTATGAACATATGATTCATTTCCACCATGGAAACGTTGTTACCGAAAGTTTGCAAGATGTGGATAAGGTTTTGCTTGTCTTGATATGGATATACTTAGTATCCATTGTTCTAACTGCAAATCTACTTATCTTGAAATGGTTCCATTCCACGGATAATGTTATCTTTTAAAAAATTACTTGATATAGAATCATTGGCCTGGTTGATTCTAGATGTGATTATACATATCTTATTTTTCTTGGATGAATTTGATGTGAGAGAAATATACAAGTCAGTCAAATACTGGTAAAAATTCAAACTTAAGAACAACTGTTCTTGAAACGAATAAATTTTTATCTTTCATTTCTGTTGTTCATGTAAACAGGATAGACTCCCATTTGTTCTCCACAAGCTGCATCTTGTGGCTGCTGTGATTTATTTACTAAGGAATGGACAAACACACAAAATGCCACCGTATATCAATCATCAACCACAAATGCTCATAAAATAACATTGATTCCACAGCGAATGGATTTATATTTGTTTGGTGAACAAATAAACGTGGCCTTCTATATGTTATCCTTTGCAAATGATATGAGGAATGAGTTGTGTCATATATTGAATTTGCTTTTGGCCAAGTCCTAAAGATGCTCTACTGGCCAAACATCCTGTGAAGGTGTTAATGCCTCAAATTTGACTGGGTAGCAGAAAACATGAAAGATTTGTTGTCAGCTGAACTGCAGTTAAAATCCTTATGGCAAAGTAGTGATTTGGTTCACTAGTGAGTCTGCAACCTACGGATCCTACCGTCCCAGTGTTGACTCTTCCAACTGAGTACTCGTCCTAATGCTCGACCGCTAATCAGTTTCGCTCCACCGGTAGTCGCGAACAAAGGTCCAATTATTCTATTAGTAGGTCTCACGAATTACCGGTCGACCCGATTTATATTTGGAATTAAAAAGTAATTCTTTTAGCGTAAAAAGTAATATTTTTTATGAATCGAGTCGGGTAGGAGATTGAGTGCAAGGTTCTTACCGACAGAAAGAAACATGAAAAAAAAAAGCCCTGTAGAACACATACTCCATCCAAAAAAGATGCTTTCAAATAGAATCATTTTCATGCAAATTGCATGAGACACTAAAAGGTTCGTGAATAAAAAGAAGACAAAATTTAAAAGCTTTAACAATGCATAAAAAAAGTTCACCAGGATCCAAAAAATTAATAGCAACAAGAAATAACAGTAACATTTTTTTTAAAAAAATAGAGAAAATTTACCTCAGAAGTCTCAGTTTCCGGCTCAGATATAACACACAAAACTGCAGTACCTGCACTTTCATTTGTTCATCTGTTGATATAATTATGTAAATAACTCTATATTACATGGTATCTTTCTCGTTATTTCGGATATAATTCTTATCCTTTTGATAATCCTTCTTTGATGGCTTCAACTTTCTTCTTGGAGCACCAACACCTGCTGGATCAGCCAATGGACCGGACCATGTCTGAATCGGATCTTTCGAGTAGGAGAAGTTCATGGAACTGAAGGGTACATCAGGAGGATCAAAGGTTGGATCGACATGATTAGATGAACCTGGAGGAAAACCAAGCCCTCCATCTTGGTGGGGAGGAGGGAATTTTTCGCTTTTGCTCTTCGCATTTGCATGAGTAATGAGTCGTCGTCTCTGTTTCATTGGGTTCAAATAAATTGTCACAAATACACAATTAACGAGTTCTCTCTCTATATATCCTTCAAATACGATTTCATGACAGTGACATAGTTACAAACCGATTCATATATATTAGTAGCAGAAGCACACAACAAATAATCACCAAACCACAGCTCTGTGGCCGAAGATTTTGCTCTTTTGAAATATAAGGCGAAGGGCAAAAACAATTTGTTAATAAGAGATGCACTAGATCTGATGAAAATATGCAAATCTAACGAGAGGGAGAGAGATGTATTGAATAAATGCCGTACATCAATACTGGTTTGAAGCTCGGCATTGGCTTCAGGAGCAGCCATTGGCCGCATCCCTCGTTCACGAACACGAGCTTTCTTCCCAGCATCGGCATGAGCTTTACCGGTAGCTCTTAACCTATGACCGCATAACTCAAGTCAGATACTCAAAACATAACATATCTTAAAATTGCTCATCAGCCTAACAGTAAGAATGTAATATATGTTGACGTAATAAATGCACAATCTTTCTTCAACTAGAAAAACAAAAGTTCTGTAAACCTTCGAGATTCTTCATCACGACGCTTAGCATCTATTTCTTTACTCGGTGGATACTTTGGAAGGCTAGAAGGATCACATGCATAAGGCTTGGTTAAGAAGAACTGTAAAAAGACAAAAGGATAGCCCGTTAATCAGTTTGATTTATATACTAAAGGTTAATTTCTTGATTTATCAGAAACCATGCGACAAAAGATTGACAGCAGGAAAAAGAGAGCTCACTTCACTCTTGAGTGCAGCTGTAGCAGTTTGACGTTCACTTGGATCGATTGAAAGTAAAGTATCAATTAAAGGCAATGAACATTGGGGGAAATCCTTAAAAGTCTCCTTAATGCATCTTTTATACGATTGTTGGGGTTTAAATATGGTTGCATGAGGAAGCCTTGACTTCTTCCAGTATTCTTCAGATGGAGAGCCGCATAGCTTGAAAATCCTGTGCAGTTGTTCCACCTGAGCAACATGTAAGTATTCAATAATGGATACAAAGTGACGGTTGCATAACACAAAACGTAAGTTGAAACATTTTCTTACAACTTAGAGACTTAAAAAAACAGCCAACAGAACTTCAGGATAAGCTATTGCAGTATTACTGCATATGCACGGAACTGCGACAATGGGTGGGACAAATGAGCAGATCATCTGAGAGATACTAACAAGTTAAAATAACATGTAAACATCTGGTGGGATTGTGGAGCTGCTAGACACAAGCCCATTGACCCAAGTAATCGATCATTGGGCTAACACAAATTTCACTAAATTTTTTTCTGCTCGGTGTGCCTCAAGCTAAAAAATTGTGATAGATTTCTATACTGACCATTAAACATGCACAGTGTAATTTAACAGAAATCACGTGCCTTTTACCACTGATTTATTGAAAAAGAAGCTTTGTCATAATCCCAGGCACATACTTAAAAGCACATTGTTTATTCATATAAGTTCAAGGTTCTAAAAATCGCATTGCCTGATGAAGCGTTACAATCAAGCTTCAAGTTCTACAAGTTTAAACGGCTATAATACAAGATTAATTGTAAAAAACGGATTTAGTTTTTACCGATTATATCATGTCAATCAATAGATTATAACACAAATATATAAAATTAAAGAAAAAATGCATAAATTTTCAAATTCTGAAAAACACAAGTCTCAAATTTACAAATAATAATATTTCTAATTTACTAGTTCTTTATTTCTTCCTTAATCTCATCTTCGATATTTTCCAATGCAAGTTTAGCTTTTATGCCGGTGTCTAGGTTTTTTTGTTTAAAAATTTTATATTATCAAATATTTATTATTTCAAAACTTAAAAGTTAACTTTCATAAAAAAAGGTTAGCTTAAAATTTTATTAAAACGCTTGTGCTTTTTCACATTTAATAGTTAATTCTGTCAACCTCAAACTGACCGTATTTTTCTTTTCTTTTTTCGCCCAAATGGACGCCTTTTATATACATTTCACGCTTAATCGCACTTTTTAAAACACACATCCATTAAGAAATTTCCAGCTAAAATAAAGAAGCCAAACCAATCAATTTCTCATGAATACAGCCGTTTATGAAGAGAATTAAGACCAAAAACTGTGATATTGTACCTACTATGAACATAATATGCTCATAAGTAGTATGTTAGAGAACAAATAAACGGTTACAAAGGAAGTAGATTTAACTGCTACAGAATGTACCTCGGTGCGCCCAGTCATGATGGGCTTCCCAGCAAATAGCTCAGCCAAAATGCACCCGGCACTCCACAAGTCCACCCCTACACCATACTCCGTGGCACCAAGAAGAAGCTCTGGTGGCCTATACCAAAGAGTAACCACACGACTCGTCATTGGCTGCCTGTTATTAGGGTCAAAAGTAGAAGCCAATCCAAAATCAGCAATCTTGAGAACTCCTCCATCATCAATAAGGAGATTGGAACCCTTGATATCTCGGTGCAACACATGCCGGTTGTGGCAGTGCTCGAGTCCAGACACTAACTGATGCATATAGCATTTCACCTACAATAATCCCAAAAAAGAAAAAAAAAACTTACAGGATCAACTCCAAATGGCACTAAAATTCAAGCAATAAAAGCACAGAAAAGACTGTTGAAAAAAAAAACATTGTATAAACCAAGAAAGATGAATTGAATCCAACCTGAGGCTCTGTAAACTTGATCTCAGGGCTGGAAGCAAGACCAGCCAAATCATGCTCCATGTAATCGAAAACCAAGTACAAACTACATGACATTCTTGATGTCACCAATCCATGCAACTTCACGACGTTTGGATGATCCAGGCGTCGCAAAATCAAAATCTCCCTAGCCATAAACCTCACACTCTCAGGCTCCAGATTGTCGAATCTAACCTTCTTCAATGCCACAATCTTCCCCGATATGGCATCTCTAGCTTTGTACACATTACTATAAGTACCTTGCCCAATCTAACCACAATAACAAAAAACATTGAACATAATAAATAAATAAATAAATAAACATTAGAACATCATAAACTAGCATACTCAGATGTAGTAGCATCACTATTTACCTTATCTATTTTTTCAAACGAATCTGCACGTCGAGGAGTCCACCCGTTGATAGCCTCTCCTGCCACAGCAGAGAGCCAAGATGGCCATCCAGCAGCCACTTGCTCACCATGAATGTGCATAGGGGGGTTACTTAATCTAGGATTTGGCCTAGACCTCCTCCTCTCACCTTTTTGCCGCCTTCTGCTTCCCTCCTTCCGCTCTTCCTCCTTTGTATCCTCGCCATTCTGGACTTCGCCTTCGCCGCCGCCGCCTTCCTCAGATTTACTTACTGGGTCAACTACTACTTTCTCTCTCCTCACAGAAGGCACAGACAGACCTTTTTTTCCTCCCTTACCTCTCCCATTTCCAGCTACAACCTCGCCACTTGGCGGCCCAGAAGATGAAATCTCTCTCCCAAAAACACACCCCATATCTCGAGAACCCTAAAACTCATTTGTCACCACATCACACTCCTGTACCTCATCCAGAACCCACCAAAAAAACACACACAAAAATCAAACTCTAGAGCACACACAAAAAATCAAACTTTCAAATCAGATCAAAACCATACTCTTCACTCAATCCACTAGAGGGTCAAGATTATTCGAATTTAAGCAACTAAACCAAATGGGTTCTAATTAATCGACTAAATAAACATTTAGAAGTGTGCACAACAAGCAATTAAACAAAGCAATAATCTTGCAGGCTGCAGCACACAGGAAAAATCCTAGCTTTCCCCCCAAAATATGCAGTGTGGCAATAATAATCCAGCTAAAGCCCGCGATTTAAGGAAGTCGAGTACAATATGCTAACTAGACAATATACCTCCAAAAGGTAAAAACAATAGTGTTTGACGATTTATTTGCCCGATAGCTGTGATTTTTTTTTCCAGGTGGGAATGGAAAAAGATCAGATAGTGAATTAAAGCTTGCAAAGTTGAATTCCTACTTTCCGGTTTGGTCAAATATGGGAAAATATTGTAATTAATGTCAAAAAACGAGTGGAAAAACGATCAAGATTCAAGCTATCAGATCTGTGTTTTTCAAGTATGTGATTGGTCAGTAATCATGCTCAAGAATCGAATATATGGAGAGAAAAGATTACTGTAAAAACTGAAGGAATGGAGAGCGTATCGAATTTAAGTCAAAAAGAGTTACCTTTTTATTTGTTTTTAATACAATTTTCTTATGATTGATTTGGATTACTGTTTTTTAATTATATTTTATTCGGGGTAGTTGTTCTTAGGGATGGTAATTTCCTCCAAATCCGTTGGAGGATCAGATATCCGTCCCGAATAGAAGAGGGTATGGAAAGATTTTTAGATCCGATTAAATAATTGGGTAATCGGATATGAGGATTTTCGGGTTCGGGTATGGAGGCGGGTTTGATATAATCCGACCCGAATACCCGTTTAAATTAATATATATAAATATATATATTTTATATATATATATATATGTGTGTGTGTGTGTATGTATGTATGTATGTATATATGTATATATATAGTAATTATATTTATTTATATTAAAGATTCATCCGTCAATCCACCGATTTTCAGAGTTTTCAATACATATAATAATAAATTTGAAAATTAAAAAAAATGATGCTTTGTATATTAAAAGAGAAGAAAATATATATAACTTCATTATATATGTATATATATATATATATATGCACACACTTATTATAAAGCGTGAATAATTGTTCTTATTGTTCATTTAAATAATTTTTTAAATATTCATAACTTCATTGAAACAATTTAAATTTGAAAAAATTCAATTGTATATGATAATTGGGTATTAGGGTAGGGTATGGGTATCCGATAATCCGATGGGTATGGGGATGTGATGAAATTCAATACCCTATGGGTTTGGGGATGAATTTAATAAATGGGTATGAGGATGGATGTATGAAATCCGACCCATACCCTACTCATTGCCATCTCTAGACTTGTTCCTTTGTTCTGACTTGACAACGTACAGTTATATATATATATATTAAAGTTGTATTAATTTCTAAAATAATATGTTTATCTACGATATTGCATAACATTGAAGGGGAAAAATATGTATATATGTAACCAACTTGTTTGTTGAACTAATAAAACTTGCATTGAAAATTAAGAGAAAATTGCATATTTTGTCTTGTGTGTTTGTATATTTACGATTTTGGTCATATATATTATTAAATTTCAGTATTAGTCTTGTATCTTTTGTTTTTTTTTTTTGTTATTTTAGTCATTTTTTATCGGGAGTGTTGATATGACACTATGTGTATCAATGTCGCACGTCAACGTTACATCAAAAAATTATTAAAATTACCAAGAAAATAAAGATAAGCGGGCTAAGACTACAGTTTGACAACATAAATTATCAAATCGTAAAAAAATAAAAATAGAATTTTTTTCAGAAATGAAATATCGACAAATTTTAATATTTTTGAAAATTAGAATATATATACAAAAATTAAAAATTTAATCATTTGATATATTTACTAAATTTAAATCGTAAAGCAGTGAAAAAAAATTGGCAATTGATCCCTTGATCTCGTGACGGTGCATAAATTATTCATATAGATCACAAAATTTAATTGAAGTGCGTTAATTATAGGGGAAGTTGGTGAAAAATCCACAATCAAAATATTTCTTTGGGTTCACTCCCTACCCACAAAATTGTGGTACTATGTCATACAAAATGTGGTACACTTCATGTGTAAATGTGGTACTAAAAAAATACCCAGGGACTGAACACAAAAAAAATCGATGGCTGGGGACTGAAGGCCAATTCCCCGTTAATTATATGCAAGGCACAATATAGCTAAGCTCGGAAAAAGTTTGTTTAATTTTGAACTTGATATGATTTTTCCTTCTAAACATAAGATCGATTATTGTTTTATCACCTTTTATTTCAAGTCATGATAGTTTTTACATTTGCATATTTGGACAATCTATACATTTATGTTATTTAAATTAAATCTTAACAGTTATCGATAATCAAACAAAAAATAGGTCTCTTTTGAGACGATCTCATGAATCTGTATATGTGAGATTACAATTCGTCACAAACTTGAGAAATTGTCCTTTATTAGAACATTGATATCCTCGGGTGAAAGACCTTTGGCAACATGTTTTTCAAATATTACAAAAGGTTAAGTTTGCAAATTAATGCATGAGTATAAAGATTTATCCAGTACATTCCTAGGGTAGAGGTTACAGATTTCATCATCATAAAAAAATCAACAAGTTTATCTTAAATTTGAGATATATATCAGTTTCGATATGTTGCACACTCACCCTGCACATTTATGTGAATACCGGTGATGACCTGATGTGATATTTGTTTGTTGGGGTATACAAAATTGAGAGGAGAACAAGAAGAAAACAATGAGAATGTGACTTGTAGAGGCAAGTGTTGAACACTTTGTCCTTAAGAAGAATTTGCCCTCACAATGTGCTAGAGTTTGTGGCAATCTTCTCCCAATTAGATACAACTACAACACTTGAATAATGAGCACTCAAATATTCAAGATCTATTACAAGGAAATGAATAAAACTCTCTCTTTTAGAAGAAGGAAGAAGACGAAGATGCAAAATGATGTAATGTGTGTTTTGATTTTGAATAATCATGTATTTAATGATTTTCATGTGAAAAGACATGAGATTTCATTCATAAGGGTGTCCCTTGGCCATTGTAACTGACCACAATCATCAAACAATACCAAGGAAATGAAAAAATGCAAGAAAAATCGAAGGGACACGAAAACAGCCCGAAGGGGCGCGAGCAGGCGCCCGCGCGCGCACGCTGCCGAGTGCTGCGCATGCCTGCCGAGCGCTCTCGGCAGCGCTCAACAGCGCCTGCCGAGAGCTCTCGGCAGGCTCGACAGCTGCGTGCCGATTCGCGCGCAGGTGCGCGCTTGCTATTGTTCACGTNTCTTTGCCATTGTAACTGACCACAATCATCAAACAATGCCAAGGAAATGANCACGTACAATTTTTTTTTTCCTCCATCGTTTCCGTCCCTTACATGTTCCGACTACTCGTTTGATGTTCTTTCAACATTCGATGAACTTGTTTCGAGTTTAATTCAAAACCACCGAACTTAATATTCTTTCATTAAGCTTCGTTTTTCGTTTCGAATTTTTTCAATCAAACACANTCGACAGCGCCTGCCGAGAGCTCTCGGCAGGCTCGACAGGCGCGCGCACCTGCGCGCCGATCCGCGCGCACCTGCGCGCCGATCCGCGCGCACCTGCGTGCCGATTCGCGCGCAGGTGCGCGCTTGCTATTGTTCACGTACAATTTTTTTTTTCCTCCATCGTTTCCGTCCCTTACATGTTCCGACTACTCGTTTGATGTTCTTTCAACATTCGATGAACTTGTTTCGAGTTTAATTCAAAACCACCGAACTTAATATTCTTTCATTAAGCTTCGTTTTTCGTTTCGAATTTTTTCAATCAAACACATTGATTTATTTGCTTAATTTTCATTCATTAAGCATCAAAATTTTCCAACAATCCCCCACATGAATGAAATTAATGCATGAATGCTCGTGATGCATAAGAGAGAGTATATACGAAAAATTATCACATCAGGAGAGGTGGCTTTTGGCTTTGAACCTTCCCTAGTGGAATACAATCGGATTTACTAGGCCATGAAGTGAACGTGATGTCTTGAACTTCTTGGCGGTGCATGTAAACCCAGACAACTGTACCCACATGATAACCTTTCTTCCATTTCCATTTGTTTTATCGGTTGTGTCCGTTTTGGCCATGGAACACATCTTGGCTTCATACGTGTTTCATCGAGGCGGCCCGTCCTCACAAGTACATAGGTGATCTCCTTGTAAAAGGGTATCCTACTTACCCCGCTTTTGCAAGCTACGGAATAATTAAAAGTACATTACTTAACCTCACTACCTTTGTAGGCAACTTCACTCATCGTCTTAGGAATGAGGAGTGATTCCTCAAGTTCTCATAATTTAGTTATCCCATTGAACCAAGATCTTGGGATCTCCAATTAACAAGGTTGGGTTGCCATTATGAAAATTTTATTTGGTAGGTTTTAAACCCATTCCTCTTGACAGACAGAACATTTGATCTCTATTTAATGCTTTTTTGTAAGCGGATCCGCTAAGTTATCCTTTGATTTAATATAATCAACAGATATAACTCCAATAGAGATCAACTATCGCACAGTATTATGTCTTCGACGAATATGTCGAGACTTGCCATTGTACATACTGTTTTGTGCCCTTGCAATTGCTGACTGACTGTCGCAATGTATCATGATTGCTGGCACTGGACTTGTCCAACACGGAATGTCCTCTAGAAAGTTTCGAAGCCACTCAGCTTCTTCTGCAGCTTTATCTAGCGCTATGAACTCCGATTCCATAGTAGATCTAGCAATGCAAGTTTGTTTCGATGACCTCCAAGAGACTGCTCCCCCACCAATGCTAAATACATAGCTGCTGGTGGATTTGGAGTCATTGGTGTCAGAAATCCAATTTGCATCACAGTATCCTTCAAGTACTGCGGGATACCTTGTGTAATTTAGTCCATATTCTGAGATGTGCTTTAAATATCTAAGCACCCTTGTCAATGCCTTCCAGTGTGCATCACTAGGATTACTTGTAAACCGACTTAACTTGTTAACCGCACAAGCGATGTCAGGTCTAGTACAGTTAGTGATGTACATAAGGCTTCCAATAATTCTAGAGTATTCCAGTTGGGAAACTGGTTCTCCACTATTCTTCGCCAAATGGACATTTACGTCTAAAGGCGTTTTTACTGGGGTAGAGTCATAAGCGTTAAACTTTTTCAACACTGTTTCTACATAATGAGACTGAGATAGGACTATTGCTTCTGGAGTTCTAAAGATTTTAATCCCTAGAATTACATCAGCAATACCTATATCTTTCATATCAAAATGTTTTGTCAGCATTTTCTTTGTATCCTTAATCAACTCTTGGTTGTTCCCCATTATTAGCATGTCATCCACATATAGACATACTATCACATAAGATTCTCGAGTGCCTTTAATGTAAACACATTTGTCATACTCATTAATCTTAAATCCATTTGACAATACTACCTTGTCAAATTTTTCGTGCCACTGCTTGGGCGCTTGTTTAAGTCCGTATAGTGACTTAATTAAACGACAAACTTTTTTTCCTTGTCCTTTACCTATGAAGCCTTCAGGTTGCTCCATATATATTTCTTCTTCAAGTTCACCATTTAAGAATGCCGTTTTGACATCCATTTGATGTATCTCAAGGTTATGCAAAGCTGCAATAGCAATGAGCACACGAATGGATGTTATTCTTGAAACTGGTGAATACGTGTCGAAGAAATCATGTCCTTCTCTTTGTCTATAGCCTTTGGCCACAAGCCTGGATTTGTATTTTTCAATACTTCCATCAACTCTCATTTTCTTTTTCAATATCCATTTACATCCCAATGGCTTGGTACCTGGTGGAAAATCCACTAGTTCCCAAGTATGGTTTTGCAATATGGAATCCATTTCAGAGTTGATGGCTTCTTTCCAATAGGGAGATTCAGGGCTAGCCAGAGCATCTTGTATGTCCTTTGGTTCATTCTCCAACATAAAAGTATGGAAGTCTGGACCAAAGGACTTTGAGATTCTAGCCCTTTTGCTTCTTCTTTGCTCTTGCTCTTTTGAAGAGCTTTCCAATGGTATAGCAATTTTATTTAGAGTTGGATCATGTGTAGGTACTTGACCTTCATGTTCCGTCTCAAGTTTTCTCTTGCTAGAACCATTTTCTTTCCTCTCTTTACAAGGAAATATATTTTCAAAAAATACTGCATTTCTTGACTCAATTGTCATGCCCGTATTCATTTCTGCATTTTCAGATTTGTGCACTATAAACCTATAGGCACTACTATTATGTGCATATCATATGCATATGCAGTTGACCGTCTTTGGTCCAATTCGCTCTTGTTTAGGCTTTGGTATTTCAACCTTAGCTAGACACCCCCACACTTTAAGGTACTTGTAGGAAGGCTTATGACCTTTCCACAATTCGTAAGGTGACTTGTCATTTTTCTTGTGGGGTATCTGTTCAGGATGTGATTAGCCGATAGTATTGCTTCCCCCCACAAGTTTTGGGGTAGTCCTGAACTTATTAACATAGCATTCATCATATCTTTCAGAGTTCGATTCTTTCTTTCGGCAATGTCATTCGATTGGGGTGAATAAGGAGCAGTCGTTTCATGAATTATGCCCAAAGATGTGCAGAATTCATCAAACGGTGCTCCGTATTCGCCTCCTCTATCGCTTCGAACTCTTTTTATTTGTTTGCCTAGTTGATTCTCAACTTCGGTCTTATAACCTTTGAATGCTTCAAGAGCTTCATCTTTAGACCTCAAAAGATATACGTAACAGTACCTCGTATGATCGTCAATGTATGTCACGTAGTATCTTTTCCCTCCTCTAGTTTGTACAAACTTTAAATCACCAAGATCGGTGTGTATTAGTTCTAGAGGAGTTGTACATCTTTCAATCGAGTGGTAAGGCGCTTTGGTCATTTTTGCTTCAACACATATTTCACATTTGTGTGTTGGATCGACGTTGTGTTTAGGTAATAATTCTAGTTTCATTAAACGTTGCAAGGTATTAAAATTTACGTGTCCTAAACGAACATGCCATAAATGAGAACACTCAAGCAAGTAAATAGAACTTTTGTCTTTATTACTTTCAACAACATTTTGGCGTATAGCCATTACATTCAACTTGAAAAGGTTCTCATCGAGATATCTTTTTCCAATAAAATGACCATTCTTGGTCAATACAACCTTGTTAGACTCAAATACTAGTCTAAACCCATGTTTGACCAACAGAGACCCCGACACGAGGTTCTTTCTTATGTCCGGTACATGAAGTGCATCAACAAGAGTTACTTCCAAACCCGATGTCATTTTCAGTACCATATTTCCCGTGCCAACCACCTCAGATGTAGCGGAGTTCCCCATGTATAGTTTTCTCCCGGTAGATGGAGTGTATGTGGAGAACAACCCCTTGTTGGAGCATATGTGTCGTGTTGCTCCGGTATCAACCCACCACTCGTTGGGGTTTTCCACCAAATTTGCTTCCAAAATAACTGCAGATAAATCAAGTTCAGAAAAATCAAATGGTACCGACCTTTCTTGAACTACGTTGGCTTGAGGATTTCCCTTCTTTGGCTTCCTACAATCCTTAGCCATGTGATTCGGTTTTCCGCAGTTATAACAAGTGCCTTTGAACTTCTTCTTATTTGGTGGTTGTTGGTCTTGTTGTGGTTGCTTCTCAAACTTCCTCTTCTTCTCTTTGAAACTTGATTCAACAATGTTCACCCTTGCTGCCATTTTACTTGCCTTGGCCTCGGTGCTCTTGTTGTCCTCTTCTATCCTCAATCTCACAATGAGATCCTCCAATCCCATCTCCTTTCTTTTGTGCTTCAAGTAATTCTTGAAATCCTTCCACAACGGAAGGAGTTTCTCGATCAATGCAGCAACTTGGAAGGACTCGCTTAGACTCATTCCTTCCGCATGAATCTCGTGCAAGATAAGTTGTAGTTCTTGCACTTGACTCATCACAGATTTTGAGTCCACCATCTTGAAGTCCAAAAATCTCCCGACAATGAACTTCTTCAAGCCCGCATCCTCCGCCCTGTATTTCTTATGAAGCATATCCCAAAGTTCCTTGGCGGTCTTGACTTGACAATACACATTATACAATGCATTGTAAAGTCCATTGAGGATGTAGTTCTTGCATAGAAAATCACTTTGGTTCCATGCATCCAAAGCGGCCCTCATGTTGGTGTCTGTCTCGTTTTCAGCAACGGTGGGAGGATCCTCCTTCAAGAACCTTGACAAACTCAAGGTTGTGAGATAGAAGAGCATCTTTTGTTGCCATCTTTTGAAATCTGCACCAGAAAATTTTTCTGGTTTCTCTCCTTGTGCAATGGTTGGATGTGGTGTTGTAGATGATGATGACATTGAAAATCTTCTTGCAAATGATCAAAAATCCAAAATTCTTCTTAAGATTGTTTGTTGGGGTATACAAAATTGAGAGGAGAACAAGACGAAAACAATGATAATGTGACTTGTAGAGGCAAGTGTTGAACACTTTGTCCTTAAGAAGAATTTGCCCTCACAATGTGCTAGAGTTTGTGGCAATCTTCTCCCACGATACAACTACAACACTTGAATAATGAGCACTCAAAAATTCAAGTTCTATCACAAGGAAATGAATAAAACTCTCTCTTTTAGAAGAAGGAAGAAGAAGAAGATGCAAAATGATGTAATGTGTGTTTTGATTTTGAATAATCATGTATTTAATGATTTTCATGTGAAAAGACATGAGCTTTCATTCATAAGAGTGTCCCTTAGCCATTGTAACTTACCACAATCATCAAACAATACCAAGGAAATGAAAAAATGCAAGAAAAATCGAAGGGATATGAAAACAGCCCGAAGGGGCGCGAGCAGGCGCCCGCGCGCGCACGCTGCCGAGCGCTCTCGGCAGCGCCTGCCGAGAGCTCTCGGCAGGCTCGGCAGGCACGCGCACCTGCGCGCAGAAGCAGGCGCGCACACCTGCGCGCCGATCCGCGCGCAGGTGCGCGCCTGCTACTGTTCACGTACAATTTTTTTTTCCCTCCATCGTTTCCGTCCCTTACATGTTCCGACTACTCGTTTGAAGTTCTTTCAACATTCGATGAACTTGTTTCGAGTTTAATTCAGAACCACCGAACTTAATATTCGTTCATTAAACTTCGTTTTTCGTTTCGAATTTTTTCAATCAAACACATTGATTTATTTGCTTAATTTTCATTCATTAAGCATCAAAATTTTCCAACAATATTCACCTATTGTATGTGATGAAACATAAAAAAAATTGTACATCTAATAGGTGAGTGTCACTTCATCGTTATTCACATAAATATGCACGGTTGCATCATATCAAAACTATATAATATATATATATATATATATGATTGGACAATAAAAATTCATAGCACGTTGAAACGATTGATCACGTAGAGCTTTATAATTTGTTGAACCATGTAGGATTATGACACCTCACCCAATCTTTATAGCGACTCATGCTTCAATCTAGTTCATGGGATTGTTCCATTAACGACTTTATTGTTTATTAATTTATTTGTACCAAATCCACTCGAGAATAAAAGCATAATCAAACAACAATTGACAATGGGAAAAATAAATATTTGAAAAAGAAGGATCTCGTGTGTAGTATTGCAAATGGTAGGCTTGACATATCTTCTCGATGATGTTGTTTAAAAGTTTTTCGGAAATTCATTAAAAAAAATTATAGGCAAAAAATGGATGGGGTTTTAATATTTTCTCATTATAAGAAACTATCTTTTTGAGATATTAAACAAATGGATTTTCATCATATTTGTAAAAGAGCATATCTCCCGCGAGACGGGTTGACCTATTTGCTGTGTATTATAATATTTTTGACATAAAAAATAATATTTTTCATGGATTGGATCGAGTTGGAGATACGTCCCATAAATTGAACCGTGAGACGGTCTCATATAAATTTTTGTGATTTATAAATTGCCAAAAAGTTTGTTTAACGGTTAAAATGTTTACTAGTATTAAATGAAGGAAAACATTTTTTTTTGTCCACTAACTTGTTTGATTTTGTGTTTTGTTCCATTAATGTTGGGTTAAACGTGCATGAGTGAGATTATTACTGAGATGGGTGACCTCTTGGGAAGTTCTCATGTGTCAAGCTACTGACGTTGCGCCGCTTGATCTGGTTGGCTAAGTGGGCTGTAAAAGAGTGACACCAGATCTTAACGGATAACACTGTCTCTGCTCTGCTGGAGACAGGGCCGATAGTAGAGAAATAATAAGACTGATATCTAAGAGATATGAGACAGCATCATCAAATAGACACGCACCTCTCCGACCCATTAGCATTCAAGTATGTGCACTATGCGCTGCCACAAGTATAAAGAAATAAAGTTGCGCCTTGGCTAACAGCTATAGCTTTTAGTGCTTGATCCTAACAAGTGGTATCAGAGATGTTAAAATCTTTTCTTGAATATTCCATACGCTCAAACTGATGTCTTCATTCAACAAGATCCCTATGTTCTCCAGAGAGGAGTTTGATTATTGAAAAATCATAATGCATGCTCATTAGCTGCACAGGACGATGACATGTGGTACGTCATAACTAATGTACTCATGAAAATTATAAAAGCAAATACAGTTGTTGCTCTAACTGATAGAGCACCTCATCGTATCAAAAAATCACACGATGAGTGGACCACATAAGATAAAAGAAAGTAAATTTGGACAATATTGCCAAGGACATTCTATACAACACACTGGATAAAACACTTTCAGGAAGATCAAAATGTGTAAATCAGCTCAAGAAATTTGGGAGAAGCCGATTCAATTGTGTGAAGGCAACGAGAGGAGACAAAATGAAAAACCAACAGATCAACCATCAGTTATCGACGATTTACTCTCAAGTTTATTCAGTTTACAAATCGCATAATTTAGCTCCTACTTCATTGTTGTATTCGTAGCATTCAGGCTGCTTGCTAGAGCTATTTAGTTATCAAACTGATAAGTGAAGAAGATAAGCTAAGTGTTTCAGTTTGGTATTGTATAAGTCCAACTGAAGTGGGTTATTATAAATCTTTATAATCAATCAAAGTCTTTTATTGAAATCATATCTTTGAGATAGAAAGGGTGACGTATGAGCAGTTGAAGACTCCGAACATCCATAAAATTCTTTGTGTTCATTATTCTATTCATTATGTTTTCAATACTTTATCCAAACTTATTCAATCTATCTTCCAGTTTATTTCTGCACTACAATCATTAGTTAACTGATTGATATCGACACACAAGATTTCTGAATCAGTTTGTTAAATAGCTGATTTATATCCGAAAAAGATTACATTAGCGAAGTGTTTATTCAACCTCTTTCTAAACACATCATCATCCTTAACCAATTCTAACAACTAAGTTTTTCGAAGTTTGATTTTGGTACATTAGTTTTCAATTTTTGATTGTTTTGTTCAATTAATATCATTAAAAATTCTTACGTAAATTAGAAAAATACTGACTTGCAGCTGTCACGCCAAAATTGTACCAAAATAAACACAAATTAAAATGTAATATATCAAAACCAAACTTATGAAAACAAAAAAAATTAGACAAGCCATTGGACGAAAAATATTATTTTTTCTTAAACAATTTCATTTATTATGGGGTGACACAAAATGGGGACTATAATTTTTTGTTTCTTGTTATACATTTTATAATCCAATTAGGATTATAAAAACATATTATTTGTAAACTACCAAAAGACACCAAGTGTAACAGAGGGCATTTATTTCACATTTTTTTATTAAAAAAATATTAAAAAGTGTAGACCATAGTTTCTTATTCCTAGATGAGCAAACATTTTATAATCTTTTTATGATACACATAATGTATTGATTAAGCAAATTGGGAGTACTTCAATAATCAAGTTTAGTGAAAAGAGCTTTCGATTGGGATAATTTTTATAAATAATATTTGGAGAAGTTTCTATAAGAAAATTAAATGACATTGGTATAAGCGAATATTTAATGTTTTGAGATTTTCCATATTCATTACAATAATCCTTTTAATTTGTTTGTGGGTGTGTGTGTTAGGGAAAAAGTTTGTTATCGTTGGATATTAAACATGAGATTTCGTTCTAAATTTGAGACACTGATATCATATATATTATAAACATCAGTTAATTATTGGTATTTATAATTCATGATTTTGTATTTTTGGTTGGACCATATAAAATCTTTGTAAACTCTTGCAGATGATTAAGCATGTAGCATGCTTGGCATTCCATCATCATGCTTGTAAATAATGATTATTATTATTGATGAGGTACTTATAATTTCACATAACCATGCATGTTTTTTGGTATATATTGTAGCTTAAGATATATAAATTTTAAGGATTTAGCAGCTATGATCATTTTCATAGTCGCCTTTCTACTTGAATATGTCGATCACGCAAGTAATGCTAATGCTANTTGAGTTGAACCGTGACCCGTTAAATATAATTTTGAAAAAAGGGCAAGAACCCGATCCTAAAATAATAATAAAAATTAAGATATATAAACATTTTTAATAACAAATTATTGTTCACATACACCTAAAAATCCTACGTAAATTTGTCGATGTGATCGAATGATTGTATACACACCTATCAAAATTAAAAGTTGATTGTTTTCATAAATGATATACTCAAATAAATAAATAAAATTATATATCTATACAAATTTTGATGTCTAATATTTGCAGGAAATGACTTCACAACCCACTAGTCAAAGGCTATGGGGCCATATATAATTAAATTTACATAAATTAAAATGTTATTATTTAACTTAATTTGATTTTAAATAAATAAATAAAAAGCATGGCTCGTTGCCTCGTTGGTCAAGCTTGACCCGATCGATCTCATTTTTAATCATAAGATAATCCCAAGTGAAACGAATTTAGATATTATTGAGTTTGTGTATAAAAATATTTTTTACCTGTCAAACAAAAAACTATAAAATAAAGTCTCTGACGGTAAATTATTTAATGAATTTCACATAATTTATTCCAAAATCCTCTCACTTCCTCACTTTTGTTATTATTATTATTCACATGCAATTAATTTATTTAAATTCCACATGACATGCAGCGTCACATTACTAATTATTAGATTTTTTGAATTTTAATAACATATATTTTTAATAAGAGTAGGTCTCTTGTGAGATGGTCTCACGAATCTTTATCTGTGAGACGGGTCAACCATATGAATATTCACAATAAAAAGTAATACTCTTAGCATAAAAAGTAATATTTTTTCCCGAATGATCCAAATAAGAGATTCGTCTCACAAAAGACGACATGTGAGATCATCTCACACAAGTTTTTGTCTTTTAATAACTGTCCTTATCGAAAAGAGTGATTGACACATGAGACTAATGCAGTTCATATGTGGTTTAAAACATTGGAATTATACTGCTATTAACAACTATAATTTGTTTACAAAAAGATGCATATTTGATTTTATAATTTGTATCAGAGCAAAGAAACGTAAACAATCACAACATATAATGTGTTAGGTAGAAATTAAATTAAATCTTTTGAGATTAAAAAAAGAAATTAAATTAAATCTTTTGGGATTAAAAAATGTCAGCATTGCAAAGTGGATGAATTTGAAGGTAGGAGTGGTCAACATCTACAACTTATCAATGCGAATTAGAGGATTCGATTGCTTACTACGAAATTATTTGGAATTGGAAGTGCAATATCTAGCAAGAGGGGATGAGTTGAACATAAAATGTCAAAAGTTTAAATTTCTAAACAATTCAATAAATCTGATGGCTTTACATATTTCATAAATATTATTTTACAATTTACCACAATCAATTTCAAAGCCTGACACAATACTAAAAATTTTAAAACACCAAAAACTATTAAATCGATTTAAATGAAAGCAAAATAACTTTTTCAAGATATATTTATTTTATTTAAAAATTTATTATATATATAAAATGTAAGATCCAAAATACGATAATGTAATCCAACTGCATACAAATATAGGAAAAATGAGAAATGTTTAATTAAATTATTTTAATTGCATGAATAAAATGTGGTAGACATTTTTACATATTTAAAATATGGTTTTCTATTAGAATGCATAAAACTGTGTTTTAAAGGTTATTCGAGACGCGATTGAGGAACGGAGACCAAAGACCGTAAAGGAAAAATATTTGTATTAAATGATTATTTTTAATTATTTAATATATGATATATTTAATGTAGTATTTTCGAAAATGATGCTTTTGAGATGTTTTTACGCGCCGAGTTGTATTTTAAACCGGTAATCGATTTTCGACGAAAATAAAGATTTTTTGAGAACTCGGCTAATATTTTTGAAAACTTTCCTAAATTAAATATTTTACCTACTATCTTGTAGTGCCCAAATTTAGTACACGTATAAACCATGCATTTATTTAATTATTAAAGCATTTATTAAATTTTTTAAAATGAGTCTTAGTGGTGCATGATTTATTTAAATGCATTATTCTAAATTATTTACGTTTATGTGATGCACGTTAAAATGTATTTTTCAAGTTTCATGTTTCAGTCGATTATTCGATGCGAGATCGAGGAACAGAGACCGGTAACGATGTTGGCAAATATTTTTACGTGGTATTTTATTTTAAATTAGGATTGGGGCATTTTAAATGACTTATAAGTTTTAGTATTTTAAAGTCTAATTTATTTATTTAGTGATTGAAGGGTTTAAAATTTTTAAAGTTTGAAGCATGTGTATTTTATTTCAAATGTAGGAATGCTAGTAATTTAGTGGAGAATGAGTATTTTAATTATCATGAAAATTGCTTATTATTTATTTAATTAAGCTAATTAGCCCCTAATTACACCTAATTAATCACACACACACACACGTCACACACACTCACACACACTTACATGTTTTTACACACACATGTCATTCTATCTTCTTTCAATTCCTTGAGAGCAAAATACTAGGGTTCCTAGAGCACCAAGTGCAGCCGCCCCTCTCCCCTATATTTTCCAGCAAATTTCGTTGATTTTCTTCAAAGAAAATCGAGCCACCATCGTCCCGGATCAACCTTCGCTCCGTCTCCGCGTCGGTATCGTCGTTTCGGTATTTTTAAATATCAAAAGGCACGTATATTCTTTCGTTTATGCATTGATCTTGTCATATTATGCGTTGTATTGTTATTTATGCGTAAAAATACATGTGTGATGTGTGGAAGTTTGAGCAGTGATGTTTGGATCAAGTTTGAAAGGGTTTTTGGATCACAAATCATGTTTTTGCTGTAATTTTAAAAACTGTGATTTTTCGGTAGAGTTTCTGGAAAAACTTTCAACATATAAAACGTAGTACTCTTTGATACCTTCGATTTGATATAAAATTTGTAATTTTTGGAAGAGAAACGAGTGAGTTATGGTTGTTTTTGTTTGACTGCTCAAACCTGCGATCTTATGAAAATGATGTTCATCATGTTTTGAAGTTTTTGAGTTGCAGGCTTCGTTGGACACCGCCGGGCTTGTGCTACTGCATTTAGATATGTTATGGGATGAGTTTAGATGTTATTTGGTGGTTCGTTTGGGTCGGGATTGGCTTGGAATATAAGAGAAGTCGTAGGAAGCGAAACGATGTCGGATTATGGGTTATTGTTGTATTGAAGTTGCTTGTCAATGCTTGGGGATGTTTAGGGTGTTGTTACGGGTTTGAATCAATTTAATAGCATCCTAGGATAAGTCTCGAGGTGTTGGTTCATGGTCCTTAGGCTTGGATTGAGAGAATGAATGAATAAGATAGCGAATTTTCGTGAATGTCCAAGTCTAGAGGCTACCCGGACCCCGACATGGAATCTGTGTACCTCTCTTTAAAGAAAAATATTTTTTTTTTAAATATGAATATAAAGTATAGGAAGTGTTTTGTGGTTATGAATATAAAATATAGGATTTGTTTTGGGGTTCTATTTCATGGTTTAGTATGATGATTAAACGAGGTCAAGTCCCGAGTGCTTTAGAATGTCATAAGCTATTTAATTACTTCGGTGGTGAGCACAAGTACCTACGTCTAAGCTATGAAAGTTAAGTGTTTGAACTCACGTTAGTATGTTGCAGCAGCGGCCCCAAACGAGATCCAACGAATCCCTCAATGCCAAGTAAGTATGTTCGACGTGCAAAGAAAATATTTTCAAGTTTTTGAGATATGCTAATTGTCTTGTGACCAAATTATGTTTAGGATTGGAAAGCGTTTAAATTATGAACGGGGACCAATCCGCCCGTTAAATTATGAACGGGGACCAATCCGCCCGTTAAATTATGAACGGGTTTAGATCGAGATTGGAAAGCGTTAAATTATGAACGTGGACCAATCAGCCCGTTAGGTGGGGACCAAAGAGCAGGCTTGGACTGAGCGGGAGGCTAAACCCGAGGACCGCCATGTTTTAAGTTTTATGAAAACATTTATTTCTTATGTCAAACGTTAAATTTCAAATCTTTTGTTGCAACAACTTGAGAGACGTACAGTTTTACTTCTTTTATCGAATTTTTAATGTTCACTTTTTATTTAAGAAAATTTTAAATTTTTCCGCAAATTTTAAGTAGTAAAAGTACGGTACGTTATATATCTAATGAGCCTATTATACCTAGGTTATTGAGCCTAAATCTTTGTCGTGATATTTTATATTCAAACTAGAGTTTGCAGACCCTTAAAACTACATCATAACTCACACATACAAGAACTAGACTCCTAGGGCTTCACTCCCCATCAGCACACACACCACACACAACACATCAGCACATTCACGTGAATTGAAGGGCAAAAAAAAAAAAAACAACATGCTTCATCCCCCATCTCTCCGCCAACGTCCCTCGCGTCAAGGATTGTTTTTCGTGCATGAAACACGTAAAGGCACGCCTTAATCTTCCTTCAATCATCGTTCATACCTGCATAATATGTGTTTTATACATGTTTGCATGAAAAATATGATACTTTTTCAATTATTTTCGTTTTTATAACATATACATGTTAAAACTTTTATTTTCATGCTTTTGTTGCACAAAGGGGCTGCCATAATAGGGCTATAGGAAGGGAAATTTTTCAGCATGATTAAGGGTCCATAGAGGCTTGGCTAAGGGCTGGACAAGAGGGGAATCATGCTGAATGAAATTTGGGTTTGTAGGAGAACTACAGTTTCGTTTTTGGTCCTTGAAGGGTGAGGCTACTGCCTACTGTTTGGGCACGTCCATGGGTCTTAATATAGTCTAGTCAAGGTCCTAGATAGCTTGAAGGAAGGTCGGTGCAAGGGCTAGGGAAGGAGCGTGCGCTTTGGGGTCGTTCAAGGCTTGTAGGGGCGCGGGTTATGGTTACGAGTGTGTGGGCTGTAGGGATCCAGTAGGGTCTAAGGGGTTGGGTTAAGGTCCCAATAGGGTCATCTAGGGCCTGGTTGGTTCGGTCAAGGGCTAGGGTCAGAGGGGGTGCAAGGTTATTAAGCTAGGGTTTCGTGGGTATAAGGGAAAAAATTTCAGTAGACTTCTAGGCTTGTTCAGGGGTTCTAATTGGCTTGATTTGGGTTGCATATAGTATGGTTAGGTGTTAGTAAGTTATGGTTAAATTTTGGTTAAGTTTCGAATTGATTCGGGTTAAAACCGAGACGTAGGTTCAAGTTTTAAAACGGATTGTGAAATTAGTCGAGGAGCTTAAGTTTACATCTAAAAAATTTTTATGGGTGTATTTTAAGGTGTTATGTTAAGTTTGAATGGATTTGGGTCGTCGTTTTAAGGTCTAAGGGTAAATTGAGAAAGTTAGGGTTTCAGGGGCAAAACGATCATTTTACACCTGAAAAATGTTAAAAATCCTGGCAATACCCTGAATGCTGAAATGAATGTTAAAAATGTTTATTTTGAAAGGTTATAGAATTTTTTGATAAAAAACGATAAATGTTAAAAGACGTGTTGCTTGCTTGGTTTAAAAGAAAATGATATTATTGCATGTATTTTTCTAAAGTGATGGAAACGAAGAAGAATGTTTGGAAGGAAGTGATTTAATTGTGACGGTAAGGAAATGAGGATTCGTGAGGGATGAATCCCCAGTGGAACCCGTTTATGAGACAAAGTCCCGTGGGAGCCTTACGATCGAATTTCCATCGAAAAGATATGATAGTATGTAAGACCAAAGCTCAGTTGACGGATGAGAGTGTCGCTGATGTCCTCGCCGATTATAAGCCAAGGCACATAATGGAAAAATGTTTAATGTTGCCTCGCTGCCTGGTACCATGGTTATAGCTGAGATTGATCAATCGACCGAATGATGAAAGGATGATCACAATTAATGAAATAAATTCACCTTAAAGGGAATGTATATGTATAAGTTTATGATGAAAAGAAAAGGACATGATGAAAGGAAAAATGTTTAAAATATGCATATTCATAAAAAGCTATTTTTATTAAAATTATTTTCAGTGTCGCATGTGAATGTATATGTATTACTTGCTACAATGATTAAGGTTTGCTGTGTCATTAGATTCACGTGTGATCGATGCAGGTGAGAATGATTTTGATGATGTTGGAGGACTTGATGGTTGAACTTGCTGAACTGATGGTGCACATAACCCGAGGACTTTTGTTAGTTTTTCGGCATTGGTATGATTTTAAAGATTTTATGACGTTTATGACTTTTGATTCTTTTTAGTGGTTTTGAGAGGATTTAAGATGCTTATACTTTATTTTGAAAAATACTAGTTTTAGGTTTGGTTGACATCCTACGATTTTATGTTTTGCACGCATGTTGGATTTTGAAATAATTAGTCGGTAAGTTTATTTTAAATAGTGCAAAGTATTTATATAAATATATGAAGTATATTCGGTCGAAAGTATTTTAAAAAAAAAAAAAGAAAAAAAATTCTCTAGTATATTTTGAAGAAAACGAGTAATAGACGTTTCATGAAAATACATTCTAATGCGCATAGTTCCAATAAACTAATAAATAAGTTTTAATTTGTGGCCTTTATTAATAGCTTTTTAAAATGAAATTAAACAAATAAAAATATTAATAGCTTTTTAAAACTAAATTAAACAAATAAAAATGGGTCGAATTTGAAGTTAATAGTAGGTCTACCAAACAGGGAATAATGATAAATTAATTAATATTTACCAGTCTTTGTAGTTTAGTATCTCATCTACCATCGATCCATTTCATGATTCCATGCAAGGCAATCAACTCTAATTGTTTGGTTAGTGGATGGATTTGCGATTTAAAATCTATTGGTTTGGCCTATGGATTTTCACTCAAAATTTTAACAGATGTGGAATCTTTCCCGTCAATTGAAATCATCTCCGACTTTCCTCAAGGCCTCCTTTTCTTGGCTGTCATCAACATTCATGGATATATTAGGAGAGCGACCTTGAGAATTGGTGTTCAGGTTAGTTTTCCTCCACTTTTTCTGATGTTTCCTCTTTATTGGTGCGGCTGATATATGGCTGCTTGGTTTTTTCTGGGTAAAGATGCACGCAGGCATGGAAGGGGAGGCTTATTGTAGTGGAATTTGCGTGAGAAGGAAAAAATCACAAAATTTACACAAGTAAGCAAACTTTACATTTGGTCTTATCAGTATTCTCTACTGAAACAATGACTGATTCACAGTTCATGAATTCAAGATCAGTTCTATCTAATGGAGCTACATGCACGATCAAGAAAATTGCTGCAACATGTTTAATAAGAACAAAAATTGAATATTATATGGTCAAATATAAGAGAGAAACAATATGGCAAAGTGTAGGAATTCCATTCATCAAATGCTTATAAGAAAGTGTTGTTGGACTTAGAGGCCTATTGGGCTGGTATCTTTTGAATGGAAAATTGGACAAGCAATGCCTAATAGTTGGTAAGTGGGAAATGTCCTACATAAGAAAATAAACAAAGCTTTGGTGAGTTTATATTGAGCTGTAATTTATGGAGGTGTAACAATGATTGGTCAAGAGGCTCTCTCTCGCGCACACCGGCGCAGAGGAGTGCAAATCATGGGCCCCAGCGGAAAAAGGTTGGACTTGTGTGCAAGCGTACGAGCGCAACCTGAGTGCGTCGAATGTCGGACCGATCAAGGCGAAATTTCCCACCAAGGTTCACCTTTATTTTGCTATTTTTTATTTTCGAAAATTTAAATTATGGACCAAGACCTTTGGTATTTCAGTTGACCTTAGGTGTTCCAACTGAAATGACCTTTGGTGCTCTAGCTGGACTGACCTTTGGTGCTCCAGCTGAACTGACCTTTGACCTTTCGGATGGTCAGCCGTGACTGTCCATATGGAACCAGAGTGCCTATATATAGAGGCAGCCTCAAGTCCTTCACACACTCTCCAGCACACTCTCCTCCATTCTCATATTTTCGAAAGCTTTACCTTGTTGTCTGGGCGGCTGCTGCTTCCACCGGCTGTCGTTACTCTGCCGTCGTGATAAAGTTCAGGTACATTTCAGTTCGCCGTAGTGGTGCCTCGTGCTAAGGTACTGCTAGTTGTTCCGTTGTATCCTGGGAAACAGACGTCCAAGTTCATCCTCGAAGCACATACCGGAAGAGACGAATCTGTTTTAAGGACACTGTATTTCATACAGGCCTCAATTTGATTTATTTTGATCATTGTGCCTCTGTTTGTTCACGATATTGGCTCGTTGGTTTCTCGTGTACCTTTCTGTTTCTTCCATGTATCTTGTACAACAAGTGTAACTTTTTTCAACATTTCATTTAATTTTACAAGTGCCCCTATTCTAGTTTTACACAGACACGGGTTCCCAAACAAGATTTTTTCCTCTTCTGTCAATAATTTTGCTTATGTATTTTTTTATTAAGCAAATGTTCCAACACTGATTCACAAGGGATAATGTTTTTTGTCCTAATCATTACAAGGGTTCTTCAAGAATCAGGGGACAAAAGAAACTAAATACAAGGCACACTATGATTTACCCTGGAAAAAGGAACCAACCAACCTTCCAAACAAGAAATTCCAACAAAATTCTCATTTATTTTCACTCACACTTCTGTTGATTGGCCACAGCTTGCTGAACATCCTTTTAGACCTATTTGGAATCAATGTAATCTATTCTTAGTCAAGCTCTAAGGTAATTAAAACTAGACTAAGTGTATATGGTTTCTTAAAGATGTTTGAATTTGCTAGTTTATAAATTTCAGCTCACTTCTGACAAATTTAAACCAAGAATTTAACTTAAATTTACGTGCTTAGCTAGTTTATATATTATTTTGATTAATTTATATTAAACTTGTTGACCTGGAGTTCTATGGTAAAAAAGGTATTTACTTCAAATTTGATTTGCTTGCTTCATAAATCAAGAATAAAGAGAATGAGGCGTCTTCAGCATGTTAATTTGCATAATTTGGTACTGTGTATGAAATCATCTACGTATATTTTAGGGAAATAGAGGACTGAATGATGCATTTTGTTGGGAATTTAACTAAAGTCCTACATCGGAAATACATGAAGAAGATCATGGGTTGAGTTAGGGGTGTCAATCGGGTCGGGTGGGTCGGGTTTCGGGTCAACCAGTGAATTTTTTCCCCGAACCCGAACCAACCCGAAAACCCCCAACCCGAACACGAATCCGTCTAATCCGACTCAACCCGTCTATCCCACCAAATCCGAATTTTATTTATTTTTTTTAAAAAATTAATGAAAAAAATTCGAAAAAATAAAAAATAATAATAATATTTTAATTTAAACACATAATAACAAAATTTTCGATTTAAATTTGAAAATTTAATTGTAGAAAATTAAAAGTATATTTACTAAATCAAATAAACAATTGTTAAAAAAAATATATATCTATAAAATAAATATTAAATGATGAAAATTTATCATATAAATATACAATAAATTTGTTCAAACATACAATATATAAAAATATAGGTAATATTTTCAAAAAAAAAAGTTTTTGGGTCAACCCGCGACCCAACCCGAAACCCGTCTAACCTGGCACTAACCCGAACCCGAAAAAACCTAACCCGAACCTGATTTTTTTCGTGTTGGGCCATGTCAGGTTGACGGGTCGTGTTACATTTTGCCACCCCTAGGTTGAGTGAAGTCCAAAAACAAATACATGAGACTTTATGCTCAAAGTGGACAAGATTGTCCCATTGAAGAGATATGCGAGTTCCATGGTTTAAGAAGTATTATCAGAGTCATGGTCTAGATCGAGCCATGTAGCTGAAATCATTAGATACTTAAATGAATGAGGTGATGGCTCCCAGTAAATCCATGATGAGATCGAAGCAGGTGGTGCCTCAAGCATTTCACCTAAGACGTGTGTCCAATGCAGTGAAGAGGAGTCACCTCGATTGGAATGTATGATATCCAATTGGAGAGGATGGACGAATTGACCTGATGGGAGACCCAGACCATGAGAACAATGATGGTCATTCGTTTGAGGGGATGATTGTTGAGAATTCAACCAAAGCCCTACATTGAAAATATATAGGGAAAATCATGGATTAATAAGATGAAATGATATCTCCGTTGGTATGATGCATTTTGAGTGAAGTCCAAAAACAAATCTATGATGGTTTACGCTAAAAGTAAACAATATCGTACCATTGTAGAGATATAAAAGTTCCATGGTTGTACAAAATTTGAAATATTTATTTATCTTTTTGTATGTGTGTACTATTAATCTATATTCATTGTATTTATTATAGCATTAAAATTTATGGCAAATAGATGTTGTTGAGAAAGGCGTACCACCGAAAGAAAGTGTTCACAAGATGAATTTGAAGAGAATTATGGATAAACAGAAATGATCATGCTATCATTGATTCTTCTTATTGGAATTATTGAGATTTGGTATCATCGGAGATACATACTCAAAGACAATATGTCAACAAGATATGAAAATGTAAAGGCTTATCAATAGGGGTGTTCAAACTTTGGATAAAATAAAAAAAATCGAACACCAAACCGAACCGAAAGCCGAATTTTGTAATTTGGATATAAATGTTAAAATCGAAGTTTATTTGGTTCGGTTTCAGATTATATATGTCAAAACCGAAAAAACTGAAAAAACTGAAATTTCATTAAATTAATAATTTTGTTTATATTTTTATTTATATTATATATTTTGATATGATATTTAGTGAATGAAAAACCATTTTGAATAATTTTAAGTTGATTTTTGTTTGTTTAATTCATTTAGATCTTATATTTAAATATTTTACAAAGAAATCATGTAAAAAGTTAACATATTATATTTTACAATATATTTATATTATTAATTTAAATAATTATACCAAAACGAATTAACCGAACTGTTGTGGTAGAAAACCAAACCGAACCGAAGAAAAATGGTTCGGATATCGGATTTTATATATTTAAAACCGAAAATCGAAAAAACCGAAATAAAAAACCCAAAACCGAACCGAACCGAACCGAGTCGACCGATGAACACCCCTACTTATCAAGGGTCAATTTGGATGAAATTTTTATGTCATGAACCTACTTGTATAACCCAATTACGTGCAAACATTGGATAATTTAATAGGTTGTGCAATATATTACGTTTTGAATGTGATTTAGTTGTTAAAAAATATGATGTTAGAATAAATTGTGACATCTTTCTTGCACATTATTGGTCATGGAAATAAAAACATAGTACTATTATAGCTATATTTGAACGTTCCGGAAAAACTGTTAATTGGTAATTTCATACATTTTTGTAGGCAGTATTGAAAATAGGAAAGTTTTACATCAAGCAGTAATCGAGTATAATATGTCATGAGAGAGATTTTGAGAAGTGGAAATGGTTCACAGTAAATTCAAACTTGTTGTATATTTTATGTATTATATTGTATTCTTTAGACTAATCAATGGTATTTATAGAATGCATCGGGAGCTTTAAATGGATCGGAACATTTGTCGAATTCACAGTTTCATCTCAAGATCGAAGTCGTTACAAGAATAAAAAAGCAAATTTATATAATAATGTCTTAGGAGCATGCGATGCTAATTTAAAGCGTCTCTATGTGCTACCTCGATAGAGAAATCTACATCATATGCTCGAACTCTATGTGATACGTTAAATAGACATAATGGATTAAAAGTTAATAAAGATATGTAAAAAATGCTTGAGTTGACATAAATTTTTTTTTGGGTAAGTTTGCAATGTTTAATAAAATATTAAATGTTATTTTGTTGATATGGGATATACAAATAGTCTAGGTTTTCTTTCCCTTTTAAAGGAATTAGTAATCATCTCAATGTGTGGAGAGGAGATACTCCAATAACTTATAAAGAATTATTCAATCTTTGGCACGAAATGCAATAGAACGAAGTTTTTGTTTGTTTAAAAAAGATAGGCAATTTTATCGATGACTAAATTTTATATTTTAAAACTAAAATTAGAATAATTAATGCCTTTTGTATTTTGCATAATTTTATGCATGACATTGTTGGACGATGTAGATCGAGAATTAGAACACAAAATTGTTTTTGGTAATGCAAATGCTTGAATAATATCGGCTCGGCGAGGAACTTAGTTATATTTGAATTCATGTGTTCTTTTCGTTATCTTAAAATTGTTGTTTGACATTCACCTGAAAAAATTGTCGTTTGAAACTTTTCGTTACGTTAACAATATAATTTCTTGAATCTGCTTTATTTTTTAGTGATGTTACATATATTTCGATATTTGCACATCAAATTTTACATCACTACAAATTAATGAAAAAATTCAATCTGTCAAAATCTCATTATGTTTTGAATACAAAATTTCATGATATAATAATAAAATTTCACGATATAATTGATGTAAATATGTAAAATATAATAGATGTACTTTTATCATCATATCCTTATTTTGTATTGTACTTGTGTATTTTATTAATAATTGTTGAATTTTGGAATATTGTTAATAATTTTTTTTTTCTTTTTATCGGTATTTGTTACTAGAATTTTGATTTTATTAGAGAGTGATTGCTTTATTGAATTAATTTTTTATGATGACTTTTTTTTTGATGACCAACACCATGAAAAAGTGGATTAGGTCTCTTGTGAGACGGTCTCATGAATCTTTATCTGTGAGACAAGTCAACTGTAGAGGTCTCTTAATTCGTACTTAAAAATTTGCGAAAAAATTTAAAAATTTTCTTTTTCATCAATTAAAATGCCTCATTCATAAATAAACTGATAAATAAAGTTTGATGTTCAAAATAGCAGCGGAAGTAAATGTTTGTTTGCAAAATAATAATTTAAAATAATTCAACAACGAGAAAAATGTTTGAGCCCTAAAATAGTAAATGCTGAAAATGAGGTCCTCGGGTTCCACTACTGCCGACCCTCGATGGCTCACTGGTCCCTGCCCTCGGTCCCGAACTCATCAGTACCTACAACAATCAAGTCTAGTGAGTCTAAAGACTCATCATACATATATCGTAAATAAGAAGTAATAATAATAAAATCGCATGCGAAGGAAAATATCATGTCATGATTAATTGTAATGCGTGCATCATTGAACTGAAATCGTATCATGAATAATTAATATTACGTGCATAACTGAACCGAACTGAACTGAAAGTAGTAAGTGAAATGTTTGCTCCGTAGAGCCCTGTCATAAAATAACGTGTAATAATTTTCTATTGAGATTATGTTACACGCAAGTGGCCCCCTAAACTGCACTGAACTGAACTGACCGGTAACTGACGACCGGGTTAAATAATGTATGTCTGATCAGACTAATGCCACAGTATACTGGGTGGGACCGGTAAGTAGACACAGGGATGAACTGAACTGAACCGGTAAGTGACCACCGGGTGAAGTAATAATAACAGCGAAGTGGCCCCAAGCAATATCACATAAATCTCAAAAATGAATATTTTACATTTTTGCACATAATATAATTAAATATGTAATTAAATATCCTGTATTAATTTTACTGTAAGGGTTGGACCGTTCCCAGGCTCGCTGCGACCTAATTATGTCATGAAAAATATGCAAATGATTTACTTGACCAAACTTTGTAATTGAATCCAAAAACGAGACAATTACGCCTACTGACTTAGTATTTAATCATGACTCCGAGCCAACCCGAACCAACACCGAACCAACATTCAGTCATGATTAAAAATACTCTTAAAATGATGAAATAATGCTCTTAAAGTTGTACAAGTCGAAATCTTGGTGAATGGAGGCCAAAACATGAAACGCTCTTTCGAGAGTCACTTTGGCACATTGCACCGTAAATCCTTGTACGACCTCTAAACTTGACCAAATCACAAACCGCAAAAAACATGACTTTTCTAACATGATGAGGTACTGTCCAGTCCAAGGCCATAGGCTAAAAGCCAACCAAGAACTTAAATGAGCCTCTGAACCGAAGCAGCAAGTTGCTGTCCAGAAATTCCAGCAACCGCACTTGTACTTACATCGCTTCGTTTGCGAGACTATTGGCCATTGGGGCTTGAACCACCGACCAGAGCCTCTTCCCAACATCCTAAGATATGGCTTGAACCATGGCTAAGGGCCTTAGGCCAACCACAATCCAGTCCAACACCTAGGACAACACAAAGCCTCAACCGAGAACTTAAAAATCTGTACCGTGATGTTTCTGAAATTTTATTTTGTTGCTGTCATGCATCGTACCAATGGCCATATGGTTGACCATTGCTTGATCTAGACATCCTGAGGTATGGTATGAACCATGGCTAAGGGCTACAGCGCCGACCAAGATCCACACCAACACCCAAACCGAGAGGACACAAGCAGAATTTTAAAAGGGGTCGAAGGGGCTGTTCTAGTTGTTGATTTGAACACCGATTCACCATGGACCAAGCCTCAAAAGGGCGACTTGGTCACGTCTTAGATATGATAGGGAGGTGTTCTAACCATGGCTATAGGCCCTTAGGGCATCCAAGATCAGAAACACTCCCTTGACAGCAAGCAACAGAAATCGATGCACAATATGGCACTAAGGGTGAGTTGCTGTCAAAACTGAATTTCCAGCGTGCATGGGCTTGAACTATTGGACCAATATGATCCTAACATATCCTAGTACATGTCTAGATACAGCCTTTGGGGCCTAGGATCGAACCACACCCTGAAATAACCAGAAACAACCAACTCGTGAGGTACAAAGGAAAAACCGAAAAATTCTACATGTTCATTTTCTGAAAATAGGTTGATGTATTTCGGTTTTGGTTGAAAAATCATGATCATGTGGTGTTTAAAAATCATAATACGACTTGATTGAAGAGCAAAGAAGAATATATACATGCCTTGGTTTTTGTTTTGAAGAAAACAAAAAGAAACGACGACGCGGCGCGGAGGAGGAAGAGGAGTGCTCTTTTCTATCTTCTTTCTCTCGGTTTTTCTCTAGCTACCTCTCGATTATTTTATCTCAAAATATTCTGAAATTTCGAGTATGGTGATGGAGAGATGGCTAGGGAAAATAAAATGGGAGGTTGCAAGATTGTGGGAGATTAAATGGCAAGGTAATTCTTTTCTATATTAGAGATTGAGGGATAAGGAAATGGTTGTGATATTATTTGATATCAAGGGATTATGAGGGGTATTAAGGAGTGCATTTGGACGTTTTTATGGTCTAGGGACAGGGGAAACAATTGCTTAAATAAATTATTGGTTGGAGATTTAAAGGTGGGGAGAATATCTACCTAGAAAAGATTAAGGAGATAATAAAGAATGAGTTGTCAACTAGTTTAAATCTTTTAAAAGAAGGGAGAGGGGTGATCGATTTTATCAATCAAGGGAGGGTAGGAAATTGTTTTAAATAAATAATTATTAGAGAATTAAAAGGTGAGGGATTTATCTCCAAAAAATGGATAAGGAAAAAAATCAAGTGAAGGGTGGCCAAATATTTTTAAATTAAATAGGAAGAGTGCCGAAATTTTAAGCCAAACATGAGGGTAGGGAATTGCTTGATTAAATGAGGATTTAAATTGAGGGAATTATCTATCATGAAAAGGTTAAGGAAAGATAATAAAAAAATGATTTGTCAAAATAGTTTGAATCTTCTAAATGGAGGGCCGAAAATTGATGATTAAAAGAGGCATAAATATTGCTTAATTATCAATTATTGAAGATTTAGTGTGATATAATTATCTCCCAAGAAAATGGATAAGGGAAGATATTAAATAATTGGATTGACAACTATTCTTAAATTAAATAGAGAGGGCCGAAATTCTTAAGTAAAATAAAGGGAAAATATTTCTTAAATATTGAATTTTAAATCTCTATTGTTTTATCTACCCATTAAATATTTTAGGGAATTAAGGAATTAATTATTGAACTTCATTTACTACTTAACTCAACTTATTTAGATAATTCCTTAAACTTCTTTTACATTAAATTCCCTTATTATTTGACTTAAATAAATTCTAGGAATATTTTCTAAATATTAAAATTTATCTCTTACTCCAACTCCAGTCCGGCTTCACTTAATTAACTGAAAAGCTAATAATTAAACTACCACATGAAATAAATAAATTTAAAGAAAATGATTTAAATATTCATGCAATAAAATCATTTTAATTTAAATATTAGTATTATGCATGACTTATACGTAGTCTGATTTACGGGTTCTACATCAACCCTACCGATATTCACTATAAAAAATAATATTCTTAGCATAAAAAGTAATTTTTTTTTTTATGGATGACCCAAATAAGAGATCAGTCTCACAAAATACGACCCGTGAGACTGTCTTACACAAGTTTTTGCCGAAAAGTGAGCGTCAAAATATTTATTGATTTGATATTTTTATAATAAAACACAATTGTTTAAATATATATATATATATATATTAATTAAAAATTATTCAATATTTTGTTGTAGGTCTAGCTATTCCTCAAAAACTATTCAATATTTTGTTGTAGGTCTAGCTATTTCTCCACAACCAAGAGTAAGTTTCTATAGTAATTTATCCAATTTAAATAAATAAAAATTAAATTTATTTTACTTTGAATTAGACATGGTTATTTTGTTATTACATATTAATATTTTCAATTTCAAAATATATGTTGAATAATAGAATTATTTTTTTTCATTTACAATTTGAAATTCTAAATTTTGTAGACAAACAACATATTTCAAAGTAGTAGATTTAAAATCCATTTTGAAAATTCAATATTCATTCAAAAAAGAGATTCCATGTGTTAGAATAGATGTCCTGTAAGCCAACTGTTAGCTGGGGAATTTATTGATTCAAGTGTAATAAACAATCTTTATTTTAATATAATTTACTTTTTAATGATTTCGTTTTACTTTATCTGTATACCCATGCAAGCAGCATAGATAAAGTCCTGTATTATGCTTTAATACAAATGAATCGTAATTCGATGTTGAAACTCATTTGTAAACACTGCATATTCTAAATTCGTTCCTAGTCGATTCAGCCGCCTAAAACATGGATAAAGGTCGCTTGAGCTTGAGACTAGCATCTGTGATGTTGTGTACTGCGTTTCTTGATAAGAGCGTAAAGATGTCCAAACATGCAGATGAGTAGTCATATGATGATTATATCGAACAACCCTCCCTCGGACTTTCCAAGTGTTTATCATTCATCGAGAGGATAAGTCCGTGGTTATGGTTGTACACCATTAGTCCATACGACCCGGGACAACACTGAGGCTCTATATGCTAGGGCTGTGCTTTGACTCGTTTACCGGCTCCAGGAGAGTCATCAAGTGGTGAGGTGGGGTATAGTTGCGACACAGATAGGAGCCAGTGCATTGTAGTCGGGGATTCACCGCTCACCAACGGGTGTGGATATCCTATGTGATCTGATGTAATGATAGTTCATGGAATCTCTGACCAGAGTATGAGATGTACGTTGGAGAATGAGTTCTCCAATAGTACACGCGTTGCAACTATTAAAGTTATCACATAGTTATCGAATTAATATACAACCCTCGATGAACCAATGATTGCAGATTCGATCTAGATATATGAGATGAAGGGACCGTACTGTACGTTAATCATAATCGACTGGTTCTTGCAGGCACTATCAGTGATACCTAGGGGATCATGGGGCGATGTTACTAGACGCTCTTACCATGATCCGATGGGTGCAATCAGAAATGAGTTCTGACATTCTTGATCAAGGTGTTGATGAAAAGAATGAGGCTAACTAGGGTAAGCCCGAATAAAGGAAATTATCCTGAATCACAAAGAGTTGTGAACCCACGGCTAGCTGTATCCATGAACCATTGAGGGTCACACAAGTACTGGATTATTTTGTCCCCGTTGAGATAATAAATTCAAGAAGTTGAATTTATGAAATTTGGAAAGAATAAATTCAAGGGTTTGAATTTATAAAATTTAAGGATTTAATTTATTAAACTCAAAAGTTGAGTTTATTAAATATTAAATTAAATATAGTGGGAAGTATGTTTAATGGGCTTGTAGGAGACAAGTCCAACATACTAATTAATTAAAGTTCTTAATAGACTTTGATTAATTAATTAAATTAGTTTGACTAGCCCAATTAATTAATCAAGCCCATTAATGTTAATTATGATAATTAGGTCATGGAATTTTTTTAATTTTAAAATTTTTGACCTAAAATCATAGCCTCCACAAAAATTGGATTGTCAGATTTTCGAGACTTATGAGATGCAATTTTTTGGAATCATTAATTAACTTAATTAATTTGATTAGTTAAGTAAAGTAATGATTAGAAATAATAATAAGGATTATTTTTCTTATTAACCAAGAGGCATCCGAAAAGTTTAGAAGTGAATTTCAATTTTTTCGGCTTCTTCCCAATTTCAAAAGACGCTCTCAAAATCCCTTTTCTTTTTCAAGAAAAATTCGGCTTATAGTACTGAGTCGATTTCTTTCGTGTTCTATCTCTACGCAAAACATCTTCCAATTTTCCAATGCAAATTAGAAGAGGAACAAATAATCCGGTCGTGGACATGATTCGGAAATCGAAGAACGTTCGTAGGGATTTACAACAAGAGCTACGTCCGCTAATACCGATGTAGTTGGAGCCAAGTGATTTAATTCACAAAGGTATAATTTTCTAACTCTTTATGATTATTTATTTAATCTAAACCATACGAATGCTCCAAATATATCTTGAATGTCAAGATCTAAAAATTATTAAAACTTCCGCTGCGTTTTGGGCACGAGAAAACCGAGATCCAACACCATGAACAGGAGATTTCAAATCCATTTATTTGAAATCCACTCTCAAATCCAAATCACTCCATCAAAAAACAAATATTCCCCTGTTTGATGCTCAAATATATTATACATTAACATGAAAAAATCGCAGAGTTTACACTTTGAAGAATAAATAATGATTATTGAAGATCATGATTCGAATTCGATGATATTCATAATCATTTCGTGAATTATAAAAAGACAGCTAACATGATAAAACATTGAATTTACATAAATTTGCGACAATATTTTCTTGGATTTCATTTAGTTAATGACCATGTTTATTCGTCAGTCACTTAATATGTATCATTCAATTTTCGTCATCAACTCGGTTTATTTGAATTCTTTCATCCCCACAAAAATGGAAACTCTTCATGAATAGAAAAAGATTAATATGAAAAAAAAATCCAATATTTTGGAATTTACGATTTTTTAAATGCAAACAACATAAAGTTTATCAATTTATTTAAATTTAAATATGGTAATAATATAAAATCGTATTAAAATATATTTCATCCAATTAAATTCAATATGTTGATATAAGAATTATCTATCAATCCACTGCCATATGTCCCGACGTGGGCTTTGGCCCGATGATGTGAATGCAGCCCCAAACGCACACCTCTAGCTTCCAAATATATATCCTCTACAGTACAGCTGCCCAAATTTTCTTCAAAATCGCTCTAACTTCCAAATGAGGAATGAATTGAATAAATTTTTTTTATCGTATAGTTAATAAAGTTGTTGAATGCAGTCAGCAATTTTAAGTGTTGGAGTAGTTGACCATAGATCATTTTTTGTTTCCCTGTTTGTGATCATGAACAGAGTGATAAAATCAATGTGACCTATGTAATTGGATGGACTAGTGATAACACTGGATCTGGCATCGCACGTCGATTAGCTATAGTTAGATTAACGTTATTTTACTTCGTCTTCCTCTGGGTATTTTGTCTGATGTGTGCATGACTCGATGCTAAGTTCTAAAGACTGATCTCAATATCGTCCTTGCTTGTAATCTTCCAAAGAATAGCCTAATGCTTGAGGTTAGCTACCTCTCTTAGTCTTAACCCTCCCCAGTTTATATTAGTCTTGCAAATTTTTCTTTCTAATGGTCTTTAGTTTACTATATGACTATTTTCAAAGTTGTTGCTACTTGGTTGATCTCATTACTGGTCCTTCTGCCTTTGTCATAATTGTTTCTCTTGTCTTCTGTAATGGGGTGTTAAGGCAAAAGCTGAGAAAATCTTGATGCAAAAGCTAATAAGCCTGGGTTACACAAATCCAAAAATCTAATGGACCATCGATCTTCATCGAGGAAGGGCATATTCAGAGTATATATGATTGGCTTTGTTTTCCTAGCATCTGTATCTCTATCAGCATGTGTTTTTAACAGTTGGCATATGTTACATTTTCTTTGCAACACTTTGTCATGAAGACAGTCGATCATTAATTGTGCCGTTTAGTTATTTTTGTACCTATAATTGAACTATATATAATGGTCTTCAACTCTTTACAAAATGTTTTGAAAATTATAAGCACTGTTGAAGTTCAACTTGCGATGGTATTTTTGTGGAGCATTAGCAACCTGTTGGGAATTACACCGAAGAGATGTCGATCACGATGATAATAGTACCCAAATATTGCGGAATAAAATAATCAACAAGAACACAAAGATTTATGTGGTTCACCCAATATAGGCTACGTCCACGGAGCACTGCAACTTTTATAACTGAAAGAAATATTACAACAAGTGTATACACCAATATATTCAATATTTCTCACACTCCCAACCCGAGTATACCGAGAAAATAATTTCTCTAACTCACACAAGAGAATTCCCGCACTCAAGAAAAAAATACACTCTTTTTTTCTATGCACTCTCTTTTTATCAAAGCTGAAAAGCTTTTGATTTTGGGATACAATAACTGAAGGAATTGAGCCCTATTTATAACTAATTCCCTCGTCCAGCTTTCAGATTCTTTCGATGTGGGATACAAATTTTCTTAATTTTTTATTTACGTGGGCCCCATTTCTCACCTAACAATTCTCCCACTTGAAGACTTGATTTCAATTACGTCTTTACATCATCATTGCAGCAGCTCATATCTCCTCATTTATTCTTGCAGTCCAACTTTGAACACAACTTCAGTTTGTCAATGGTTACCGTCTTCGTGAGCATATCGGCTGGATTTTTACTTCCAGGAATCTTCTTCAGCATCAAGACTCCATCTTCCAGCACTGATCTGATGAAATGGTACCTAACATGTATATGCTTTGTCCTAGCATTATAAACAGGATTTTTTGCTAAATGAATAGCACTCTGACTGTCACAGTGTAATGTGCTATCTTCAAGCTTCTGACCCAATTCCTCCAGAAAGGATTTCAACCATATCATCTCCTTGCTAGCTTCTGTAACTGCAACATATTCAGCCTCAGTAGTCGAAAGCGCAACAATCTTTTGCAGCTTAGACACCCAGCTTACAACTGTACCACCTAATGTGAACACATATCCAGTAGTACTTTTCCTGCCATCCAGGTCACCACCCATATCGGCATAGACAAAACCCTGTAAGCCAAATTTTGATCTCATGAAGCATAAAGAACAACTAGCAGTACCTTTCAAATACCTGAGAATCAACTTAACTGCTTCCCAGTGTTGCTTTCCTGGATTACTCATAAACCTGCTCACAACTCCCACTGCATGTGCTATGTCTGGTCTTGTGCACACCATTGCATACATGAGGCTTTCGACAGCAGAAGCATAAGGAACCTTATTCATATAAGCCTGCTCCTGCTCCGTCGATGGTGATTGTGCTTTAGTTAGTTTGAAATGACTAGCCAAAGGAGTACTCACAGATTTAGCTTCATCCATATTAAATCTGCTAACCACCTTTTTCACGTACTCTTCTTGAGATAACTTCAAGAATCCGTTCACCCGGTCTCTAAAGATCCTCATTCCAAGGCTTTTCTTTGCAGCACCCAAATCCTTCATGACAAATTCCTTTGATAAATCTTTCTTGAGTTTATCAATTTCTTCCAGACAAGCTCCAGCTATCAGCATATCATCTACATATAGCAGTAGTATGATATAAGAACCGTCAAACTTTTTCACATAACAGCAGTGATCATCTTGACACCTTAGGAAACCATTTTCACTCACGAATCCATCAAACTTCTTGTACCACTGTCTTGGAGCTTGTTTGAGACCGTACAAGCTCTTCTGAAGTTTGCACATCATTCTCTCTTTTCCCCGTACTTCAAAGCTCTGTGGCTGCTTCATATAAATTTCTTCATCTAGGTCACCGTGCAGAAACACAGTCTTTACATCCAACTGCTCCAAATGTAAGTCTTCATTCGCCACTAGTCCAAGTACTGTCCTGATAGTGGTTAATTTAACCACCGGAGAGAAAATCTCGGTGTAATCGATTCTTTCCTGTTGTTGGAAGCCTTTTACAACAAGTCTTGCCTTGTACCGCTTGCTACCATCATGCTCTTCTTTTAACCGGTACATCCACTTGTTATGTAACGCTTTTTTGCCTTGGGGAAGTTCTGTCAACTCCCACGTCTGATTGGATGACAGTGAATCCATCTCATCTTCCATGGCCAACTCCCACTTGGTTGAACCATCATTTTGCATTGCCTCTTCATAGGTCTCCGGTTCACCTTTGACTGTCAGCAAAATATAGTGAAGTGCAGGGGATTATCTATCAGGTGGTCTAATGGTTCTCAAAGATCTCCTGAGTTTAATCACAGGAGTTTGTGGGTCATCATCTTGTGCAGTTTCTTCTTCACCTTCCTGGTTACTGGTTTTCGATTCATTCACAAGAATATATGTCAATGGCACTTCATCAGTCTTCTTGACTTCAGGACATTCATCTCCAGCTCCAATGTCTGACTTGTCCTTGTACAGAAGTTGCTCACTAAAGATTACATCCTTGCTCCTAATGATCTTCCGATTTTTGTCATCCCCGAAACGATAACCAAACTCATTATCTCCATAACCAATAAAGAAGCACTTCTTTGATTTCGGATCAAGTTTTGTTCTGCTTGCTGAATCAATATGAACATAGGATAGACATCCAAACACTTTCAACAGAGAAAGGTTTACTTCTTTGCCGCTCCAAACCTCTTCGGGTATTTTGTAGTCCAGTGGTACCGAAGGTCCTTTGTTGATCAGATATGCTGCAGTGTTAATAGCATCAGCCCAGAATGATTTTGGCAATCCAGAATGCAATCTCATGCTCCTTGCGCGTTCATTCAAGGTCCTGTTCATCTTTTCAGCTACACCATTCTGTTGAGGTGTATCAGGAATGGTTTTCTCCATCTTGATCCCGTTCTGTGCACAATATTTCTTGAACTCATCATCTTCATATTCTCCACCATTGTCTGACCTTAAGCACTTCACCTTCAAGTTGGTCTCATTTTCCACCATGGCTTTCCACCTTTTAAAGGTCCGTAAACATAAGATTTATTTTTTCAGAAAATAAACCCAAAATTTTCTACTCAAATCGTAAATGAATGTGACATAGTATCTCGAGCCTCCAAAGGATGTCACAGGAGATAGTCCCCATACATCAGTATGAAAAAGCTCCAACTTTGCTGCTTTCGGTTCTCTACCGTCTTTTGAAAAGCTCACCTTCTTCTGCTTTCCAAAGATACAGCTTTCACATAGTTGGTGTTCAACAGTCTTTAATTCTGGTAGCTTTCCTTTTAACACCAACAGCTTCATTCCCTTCTCACTCATGTGTCCAAGTCTATAATGCCATAGACTTGAATTAGCTCCAGCATCCACAGCTGCTAATGTGTCTCTGCAACTGGAAGTCATATACAGTGTTCCGGTTTTCTTTCCTCGAGTAACAATCATGGCTCCTTTGTTCACTTTTCAGGAACCATCACCGAAGGTCATATTGTGGCCTTCATCTTCGAGCTGTCCTACCGAGATCAGATTGCATGTCAATTTTGGTACATGTCTGACCTTGTTGATTTTTCAGACAGATCCATTTGACATCTTCATCCGTACATCACCCATACCAACAATTTCCAAAGGTTTTCCATCAGCCAGAAAACCTTTTCTGTAATCGCCAGCGATGTAATTATCAAATACATCGCGATCACCAGTGGTATGAAACGAAGCTCCCGAGTCCATAACCCAAGAATCAACAGGGTTTTACATGGATAATAGCAGAGCATCATGTACTTCCTCTGTAACGCCCCGAAAATTTTAAGGTCCACGCAAACAACGTGCATGTAATTATTAAATTCTTTTGTATTTTAATTAAATGTTTTAATTGCACTAATTAATTATGTTGTGCATATTCGCATGTTTAAAATATATTTTTAAAGGTTATTCGAGTTGCGATCGAGGAACGGAGACCGAGGGCTGAAAAATTGTAAAATATTTTTTATTAAATAATTGTTTTTAATTATTTAAATTATGGGTGTTGTTTTTATCATTTTTAAAAATATGGGGTTTTGAGGTGATTTTATACGTCGGGACGTAAATTTTATCGGTGTTGGTTTTTCAACAAAAATACGAACGTTTTAGCAACCCGGCTAATAAATTCACATATTTAATTAAAGAAAAACCTTTTTAATGTTTTAATTATATCCTAATCAAACACTAATGGGCTTAATTTGAAGCTTAAAATGCCTAAAGCCTAGTTAGTGGAGTAATTAGTATAAAAAAAAAAAACACTAAAACCCTATGCTTGCACACAAAAACTCACGCCTCACAATTTTAAAAATTCAGAATTCTTCCCAAGTGCACACCACTCACGGCACATCACAAACAAAAAAAAATTCAGAAGTCTTTTTTCGAAGGGTTCAAGAAGGAAGCAAGCCTTGGTTTCGATCCGTTCTTCGTCGTCAACGGTTTTTCGTGCGTTTAAAACGCAAAGGCACGCCATACATCTCCTTTTCTCATCCATCATATCATATATTGTTTTAAATATTGTATGCTCGAAGAACATGAACTTATTTTCAGTATTTTCGAAATTGTGGCATGAACAAGAGGAAAACTCATGATCCCATGTTTTAAAATCATGTTTTTATATTGTTTAAGGGGCTGCCATGAATTAGGATGTTAAGGGGCAAGTTTTACACAAGTTTTAAAGGTCTAGAATCACACCAATAGGCTGCACAAAGAAGAGAAAACAAGCTGGAACCACCGAGAAAAAAATACAGAAAGGGGCCGAAGGTGTTGTTGTATTTGCAAGGGGCATGGGGTCGGTTCTTTTGCATGGGGCTTAGGGGCTTGACCAGGTCTTGAGGAGGGCTAGTTTGGGACGGGGCTAGGTCCTAGGAAGAGTCCTAGCATGGCTAGGACTCGTGCATCAGGCTAGGGAAGAGTCCACGCAGTAAAGGACTCTTCCCGTAAATTGATGGGGGTTGGCCGAGATTTGCAAGGGAATGGCTCGGTTGATGGCTGGGCTAGGTGGTCTGGCCATGAGTTGGTGCAGGGTGGCTCGATGGGGCTCGAGCCAAACACAGAAAACGTGAGGGAGAAGAATTTGGCAGAAAGTTGAGCGTGAGGTTGCTGTCAAGGTTCAGTGGCTTCGCTGCTGGGTTTAAGGGGATGAGCTGGTCTGGGCTAGGTCTGGGCGTGGCCAGGGGAGGTTAGGGTCATGAGGGGTCAAGTGGTTAAGGGCTGGAGGGATCCTAGTTGGCTAGGAGTCCTAAGATAGGCTAGAAGGCACTCACGCACACATGCAGAATATTGGCTCAAGTTTCAGCAGGTTTTGGGAGTGGGCCAAGGCTGTTTTTTTTGGGCTGGGCTTGCACAGTAGGGTCCCTAGCTGGGTTGACTAGGTTTTGGCTCAAGGTGGCTTGGTCGCGGCTGGAGTAAATTGGGAGATGGCTCGGTGGTTTTGATTAGTGGTCAATATTTCGAATTTTAGAACAAAAATTGAATCCATGGGTCCACGGGGGTGGCTCATGACTTAGAAGAGTAGAATAAATATTAAAAATGCTATGTTTAAAATTTGGGATCAAAATGATGAGTTATGGATTTATTCGGGATTTAATCGCCGCACGAAACGCTAATTAACGAGTTAATTGAAAAGCCTAGTTTAAGTTTTATAAAATTATGAAAAATTATATTTAAGCTTAAATAATTATTAAAAGTCTAAGTTTTTAATTTATGAATTTTATATTAAAGTTTGGGATTTTTCGGGATTAAAACACCGTCAAAACAATTAATAGATGATAAATGAAAAAGTCTAATATTTAAGCTAAATAAAATTATGGGAAAATTAATTTAGGTTTAAATAATTATTTGGGACATGTTAGAGTCAATGAATTCAAGAAAAAGTCAAATGCAAAAAATTTCGAGTCCAGGGGTAAAACGGTCTTTTTACACCTGAAAATTAGTAAACGTCATGGCAGTGCCCTAAATGCTATTTTCATGATATATGATTATTTTTAAATGTTTATGAAATGTTCATGATTAAATTATGATTTTTAAATGTCTATGGGATTTTATGATTTAAGGAAGACATTTAAAATACATGTTGCATGCTTGGTTTCAAAAATGAAAAATGTAAAGGTTATTCATGATTTTCATAAAGTGATGTGAATGAAAAATGTTGAAGGAGGTGAAGTGATTGTGACTAATTCGTTAATAATGGCGATGTCGTGAGGGTGATGGTCCCAATGGGAGCCCGACGATCGTGTTTCCATTATTGCGAATATGAGGTTATGAGATTTGAGGAAGAATGGGAATATCGTGAGGGAGAAGGCTCCAGAGGGAGCCCATTTATGGGAGAAGGCCCCAGAGGGAGCCCCGACGATCGTATTTCTATTCGATCATGTTAGGCCAAGGCTCAGTTGACCGGTGAGAGCGTCGCTGATGTCCGCGCCGCCCAGTACTGTGGTTATATTTAGATGGATCCATCGATCATGTTATGTGAGGAAAGTCACAATTAACGATCTGAATTCAACAAAGGAAAAGGAAAAGAAAAATGTTTATGATCACGAAAAATGTTTTATGTTATGTCATGTTGAGGAAAAAAGGAAAAAAGTTAAGGTTTATGTTATGCATGTCATGAAAATGTTTTTATTTAAATTTTTTGCATCATGAAAATGTTTAAGAAAATGTTCATGTTTAAAGTTTATGCATCTTCATGAAAACGATATTTTAAGTACAAGTAATTTTCACTGTTGCATGTGGTTTTATATGTATTATTTGTTATAAAGATTATGGTGTGTTAAGTCTTTAGACTCACTAGGTGTGATGGATGCAGGTTATCATGATAATGCTAATGGAGGTCTTGATGGTTGATCCGACTGGACTGGAGGTGCACATGACCCGAGGACCGACTCTAGTTTCCGCATATATGTTATGATTTATGTTAAAAGATTTTATGACTTTTATCATGATTATGAGTGGTTTTTGAGAGGCTATAGTATGGGCTATACTTTTCAAATGTTATTTTTAGATTTAGAAAAATGTTAGTTGGTTGTTTATTTTAAAATGATGTCAAAAATATTTTATGAAATTTTATGGTTCGGCTGAATGCTATGTGAAGTTAAAAAAAAAAAATTCTAGTACTTTTAAAGCAATAAGAAAGGGCAGGACGTTTTATCCTCAGTGATAGCATTGGCATTATTCTTCGTTGATCTGCAGTTCTTTTTCAGGTGATCAGTCTCACCAAAGCTCCAGCGCTTCATATTCTTTTCAAAGATGTTTTTGTCTTTTCCATTTCTTGACTTGGATCTACCGCGTCATCGGTTGGAACTCCTTTCACCACTCCTGTCTCTACCTCGGTTATTAAGATTTAGAGCAGATCTCGATGATGTTGCTTCACCCGAGTCTTTCCTGCGAACTTCTTCAGCAAGGATTTGATCTCTAACATAATTGAGTTGTAGTTTTCCTTTTCCAACAGAGTTACTAACCGCTGCCCGCATCGGTTCCCAATTGTCTGGTAAAGACGCCAGAAGAATAAGTGCCCGAATCTCATCATCAAATTTGATGTCCACCGATGTCAACTGGGAGACAATCGTGTTGAATTTATTTATGTGTTTTGCCACCGAAGCATCTTCTCCCATCTTCAAGTCGAATAACTTCTTCAAATTGAATAACTTCTTCATGAGATGTACTTTGTTGTTTGCTGATGGCTTCTCGTACATGTCTGATAGAATGGTCATCATCTCCTCCGTGGTTTTGGCCTCCGCCACGTTATGTGCCACGTTCTTTGTTAGGGTCAATCGTATGACACCTAAAACCTGTCGGTCAAGGAGCTCCCAATCATCATCCTCCATCTTTTCCGGTTTCTTTCCTGATTGAGGTTGATGCAGCTTCTTACTGTACAGATAATCTCTTATCTATAACCACCAGAACGAAAAATCTGTTCCGTCGAACTTGTTGATTCTCGGTCCCGATCCATCATTTCCGGCCATCACTTCTCTAGCCTTAGCAAAAAATCTAAAAAATCTTTTCTGATGTGGAAGATCAGACAAAGTTGCAACCACAGAGCATACTCAGAATTCTTAAGAATTTTCACATCAAGGCTCTGATACCAGTTGTTCGGGAATTACACCGAAGAGATGTCGATCACGATGATAATAGTACCCAAATATTGCGGAATAAAATAACCAACAAGAACACAAAGATTTACGTGGTTCACCCAATATAGGCTACGTCCACGGGCAACTTTTATAACTGGAAGAAATATTACAACAAGTGTATACACCAATACACTCAATATTTCTCACACTCCCAACCCGAGTATACCGAGATAAATAATTTCTCTAACTCACACAAGAGAATTCCCGCACTCAAGAAAAAAATACACACTTTTTTTATGCATTCTCTTTTTATCAAAACTGAAAAACTTTTGATTTTAAGATACAACAATTGAAGGAATTGAGCTCTATTTATAATTAATTCACTCGTCCAGCTTCATATTCTTTCGATGTGGGATACAAATTTTCTTAATTTTTTATTTACGTGGGCCCCATTACTCACTTAACACAACCACATGGCGATTGACATACCTCCGCATCTATTAGGCAGATGTTTTCCATTAGCAACCTGTAAACCTTTACTTCATTGATTGAAATAACCATGAGAGTCGGAAGATGAGTCAGCTATCCATATATTGTGTTTGATACGCCGAAGGAGCGTGAAGCTAAACCAATATTTAGTTGCAGGATAAGGGCGAAAGGGTTTAAGTTCGGTCATCACTGTCATGATCATCAGTTTATCTTGCAGGATAAAGCCTTCACACGTTGATGTTGTATGTAAATTTTTCTATGGCATTATTCTTTTGGAGGAGCCAAGTAGGGTTGTCGCAATCACTATGAAGCCTTGAAGAGAAGTATGCTCGAAAGATGTCTTCTAAAGATAAAGTTTAACTCCATTAAACTGAAATTTAAAAATCGTACTTCATAAAAAGATAAGATGGAAAAATATCCAGGTCACAAGAACCCCAAACTTTTCTTAAAAATAGAACCGTCAAAATGGGCTAGACCTCAATGAGGACCCACTCACTTAGCTAAATGGTGGGTTGTGGACTAGTCCGTCTAATAAAACTAAAAACTGGTGGTCAACCTGTCACCCACCAAATATAAGGTTGCGAGCTAGTCCGTCCCCGCTAGCCCGTTGGCTCTATTATAAATTCAAATCTGATCGAGTGTTTGTTGTAAATAAAATATCAGCTAGTTAATTTTTGATGCAACTCCCGTCAAATAATAACTTCTTATTAACTGGTGTCATGTTTAATTATTAGATGTTGAATATGTCTTTTTTTGGAGGAATTCATTGCACACCATTATCATCTTTCATGAATTGTTGAATTTCATGTGCATTAATTATCATAGTTCTCAAGCCTTTGTTTCATTCACTCGAGTTGACACTAATCCTTTGCGTAATGAAAGTTCACGTATTAAAACTGCATAATTCAATGGTTCAATCGTACACGGTACAACAACAAATATACAGAACAAATAAACATACAAATTCTACTTTTCTTTAGTATTTCAACTGCACAAGAAACGCATCTAAATAGGCACAACCACACACACAAAACAAACATTTGATTATTCGCGACCTACCCTATTTCGGTATTTTCTTGGACAAGGAGTAAACAGAGAGCAAAACAAGCAACACGAGCACGATGGATCCGAACAAGGATATGGCGATAGAAGCTCCGACGTGTCTGCAGAACTTTCCATATTTGTCGCACACTTTCATCCAAAAAACATGGGAATCGCCCTTCAAACCAATGTAAGCAACTCCACCGGCAGCTCCAGTTGCTGAAGCCAAAATTCCTAGCAGCAACTGCAAACACAAACATTGTCACTTTTGTTGCATTCATTATTACCTCAATTCTTTTTCTTTTTGATAACTAATGCCCTGACTCCAATGGCCCGTATAAGCCAAACTCGACACAATGATAAACTATCTTGTATCCATACTCGCAATTTACCACTCAAATTCCTGAGTATATCGATTGTAACATCTTATAAACTTAAGAGAAGCTCTATGTATGACAGACGTCAGACGGGTGTTGTGACAAAACTTACCACATCCAGTATGACAAAATGAGACAGCGCCTTTGTGAAGCAGCCAGGCTTGAGTAGAGAGTAGAAGGATAATAGCGTCGAGATAATGGCGTAAAAGCCTGTAACTGAGAGTGCTGCAACTAAGTATCTGCACAGAGTTCAACATCTTAGTTTTGAAGTAATTTTAAAATCATTCCATGTCTACGGACACCAAGTTTTCAGATGCTTGGAGCGAGATTTCGAGATCCAATTGTAACAAATTTTGTCTCAAATTTAAAAAAAAATCCATAATTTTTACATATTTTTTAGTTTTTTTTGAGTGAGAATATATTATATATACATATATTTATACGTACTCCATGAATGCCAATCAATCGAAGGGTCCCCATTGAAGAAAAAAGTCTTGAATAGAAAGGTCGAGTAATTCCAAAGTTTATTTGCGATATTTTTGGGTGCACATGTGTCTTTTCATTTCAGGTGATGGGAATATTTTGTAGTGGAATAAAGTTTATATTTAGGGAAAAAAATTGATTTAATTATGATTATTATTACATTAAAAATTTATTTTTTATTTACCATAAATTAAACTAGTCAAGCTTGATTGAGTAGTAATGAAATAAATAAGATGAAAATTCAGCTTATAAATAATTTTAAATTCAGAAAAATAAATATTTAAGATTCGAACTCAAATCAGGAATTAAACTACATAAGCTTGTACTTTAATCAAATCATAATGGGCTAGTAAAGAATATTTATTTGGAAAAGATTGAATAAATACTGGCAGCCACCAAGGAAATTTGTCAAAGATTTAATAAATCTTTGGTGGGAATATACCTTTTCTGCACAGTAACTAAATAAATTATTGCAGATTCGAGAATATATATCAAGTTCATTTAATTGTGACAAATTTTTCTTTTGATTTTAAAATATATATATATAAAATATGGCAAATATAATATTTCAAAAGTCATAATAACGTATTTTTATTAAATTTTTAACCAAAATCTAATCGTACAGTTTATACTTTACACACTAGTTTGCACATATACAAGTACTTAAGAATCAGATTCAACTCCATTAATTTTTTTTTGTAGTTGGGTGAAGGGTTTGTTACTGGTATATCTTGAACTTGAAACCTCGTCTTAAATTTGAGATCTTGGTGTCGATTAAGCTACAATCCATCCGCATGCCATGCAGATTTTAGACGAAATATAACTTACATAAGAGCTGGTGAGTGGTTGAATTTGGCAACCCTCGTAAACGGTATTGGAAATTGAGGAAACAGCAATATCTTCGTTTGCTTGCTAGTGACGAGCAACACAACAGCCACAAGCGCCGAAGCAAACAACAATAACCTCAACACAACCTCAACCAAGGCAAAGTACTTGGTAGCCACAGCATCTGCCGAGGTTTTTGACTCCGATGGTGGTGGTTCCGCCTTCTCGGACACTAGCACCACCTTTTCCGTAGTCTCTGTGGTTGCCATGGAAATATCTGTGTTTCTTGTTCTTAATGATTTATTGCAGACAAACTTTAGTTGGATAACAAAAGTTTTAAGTGTGAAAGATGTTATGTTTATTGGATAAGAATATGTGTGGTATTATATAGAAAGGGGTGTGTTTGATTGGTTGGAGTTTCCCATACGGCAAGCAGCAAGTTGATATACCGGACTGAAAGATTGTTATAACTTTACTAAAAGTTACCAAGTGATAATAGTGTAATTCTAATCTTTTAATTTATACAACAAATCCAAACGTCACATGTTGCTTAATATTTTCCTCACTTCAAAAAATTTGTCTTAAATTTCCTTTTAATTCAGACCATAGCCATTTGGGAATTTGCAAGGGTCTATATATAATTATATATCCACTTACATATAAATATATCATTTCCAATTGTGAATTTTCTTATATGTCCTTCTTTATCTAGCTTAACAAGTTGTATTCTTATATGGGTTAACTTGTAATTTTTTTGCTTATCTTAAATAACTATAACTAATTACTTATTATTAACATAAGAGCATTAATATTCATTGAAAACATTAAATTCATTTCTACTTTTTCCGTCTTGTGGTTCTACATGACTTCTTATTTTTTTCCAAAGTTCGGTTAATTATGGTCACTTTTCACAAAATTTGAAAATTATATCTTGGTCTCTAAGGATTTATTTTGATGGTTATTTTGAATCCCTCTATCCAAATTATATAGTCTATATTTATTTTACTTTTAATAACCTTGCGATTCTACATGGCTTATTCTTGTTTTTTTTTCAGATATCGGTTAATTTTTGTCACTTTTCACGAGATTTGAAGATTATATCTTGGTCTCTAAGGATTTATTTTGATGATTATTTTGAGATCCTCTATCCAAACTATATAGTCTATATTTATTTTACTTTTATTACATTAATTTGTTTAATGCATTGGATCTTTTAGTGTTTCATTTTATTTTAGTTATTATCTATTTTCTCCTTTCTATGAGTTTTTTTACTTAATTATTTGATGTTACGTTGGTTTCTTTTATTTAATAATTCTTGTCACTTTTCACAAAATTTGAAGATTTTATCTTGGTCCCTAAGAATTTATTTTGATTGTTATTTTGAACTCCCCTATCCAAACTATATAGTCTATATTTATTTTACTTTTATTACATTAATTTGTTTAATGCATTGGATCTTTTAGTGTTTCATTTTATTTTAGTGATTATCTATTTTCCTCTTTCTATGAGTTTTTTTATTTAATTTTTTGATGTTATGTTAGTTTCTTTGATTTAATTAGTTTAATTTATCGATGGTTCGTGTTTTGTTACCGTTTCTTTTCCTTCATCTTTTTTACAGTTCATTTAATCTATATAATATATTTATCATTTTTCACAAATTATGAGATTATATTAGTTTCCAAAGATTTATTTTGATAGTTATTTTAAGTTCTCCTCTTCCGAATGATATATTAATCTATATTTATTTTAGTTTTATTATATTAAGAACTTTTAACCTCATTGTTTAAATATTACTGATGTACCACACCACATTAACTAAGTCATGATTACTAATAAAAGTATATTATTATTATTATTATTATTATTATTATTATTATTATTATTATTATTATTATTATTATTATTATTATTTGTTTGGTGCAATAATTTTCCCTGCTTGGTAGAGCGATCGAGCCGTGGTGCTTGAGCAGCTGTGCGGTTTAAAAGATTTAAGTTGCACCATTACCACCAGCTATAGCTTTTGGTAAAGCGGTAAGCACTCGGTCCTACATTATTGCAACTCAACGGAGCGTATGTGTGGGTAAATGATTGTCACTGTCACCTCCACTCAAAATTTTTCATGATGAAATAGTTGAGATAAAGTGTGGTTAGGATAGTATATCGGTTTGCTTTCGGATGAGATCATTTGATTTGTGATCGTGTATACCTCGATTAATATTATGTTAATTTAACTAAATTAATAACGTGTTGTAAATTATTTGAGAAAAATAAATTTAAAGATTGAGATTGAAAATGATAGTAACCTTATTTCATTATTTGGTTGAATTAACGACAAATATTACAAAATACCTTAATATGATACTTTATTTTATTTTAATTTCATAAATTATGATATTTAATTAATATCTCAATATTTATCTCAAGCTTACACTTTTCTACAAGTTTCATTAAAATCGTGTCAGTAAATGTCATTTTTCTTATGATATTTTTCCAATAAAAATGAACACTACGTGCATGTAAATTCTATGTGTTTTTTTGCAAAAAAAATTTATATTTTATTTATATTATAATTTGATTAGTTTGATTTATTTCAATTTTATTCAAAAGAGAAAAAGTAAGGATAAATTAAAAAGAATGAAAATTACTTTCTACTTTTGAACAAAATTTATGATATAATCTTTAAAAAAAATTTAATCAATATAGTCTTTATAATAAATATGAATTATCATTTATTATATATTACAATTTTACATATAATATTTTTTAACTGAGTATTATATGTTATTTTATTTATATTTGTGTTTTACTATACATATTTATTTGAGTGATAATATGTTAAAATTTTATTTCACTGAAATTATTAATCACTAATATTAATTTAAATGATTGATTCTGATATAAAATTAATTATCTATAATATGTATTCTTAAAAAAACATAGAAATTAAATAAAATCCGCAATGAGTTAAAATTTAGCAAAAACAAAAGTGATATTTAACTTAATAAAAATTTTAATGGTTTTATTTTAACATTATTATGATAATTTAGTAACTTAAGAGAATTTTATTTGACGTTTGTCTATGTGTATTCCATTTAAGTACTAGTTTTGATTTTGGTATAATTCACTATTCTGTTAATTTTATTTTTATTGTTTTTCATTTTGAATGATAGTTGGATGAAAAATATTTTTACCGATTTATCATTTAAGAGAGCTGTCATTATTCCGCAGATTGAAAAATGTCATATAAATAAGTGAATATATATGATTTATTGTCATGATGTATTTTTATGTATNTACAGACAAAAAACTCTGTTCCTCCCTCCAGCAATCTGATCTGTTTTCGTGCAACTTGCAATTATACCACAATCGCTGTAATTTGGAGAGGTATCCTGAACGAACCATTCGTAGACATAACATAATCGTTGCATTTTGGCTTATAATCTTTGTCATCAACATTTTAACTTCAAAACATACAAAAACATCCTATATAAATCATCAGACAACCACGTTTTGGTTTAGTTTGTTTCCAAATCGCTGTTGTTCATTTCCTACTCTGATCCAGATCCAGAGTGATCTGCTGCACCTGTAAAATGTTGAGGTTGACGCTAAGAAGAATGCTCATGTTTTATGGCTGCCGGTCTTGGGGCGTGAAAGTAACTGCATTTTTTGCATAATCTTATTGTGATAAATGTTTAAAACTTAATGATGTGTGAATATTCAAAGCCTGATATTCCTTATCTCGATCACAGATTAAATAGTTTCCTCAAATTTTGTCCGATTATTGGAAATTCACACATTAAAAATGCACAATCCAGTAGTTGAAGTTCAAGCAAGTACTTGATACGTACGTCAACAAATATACATAACAAATAAATTAAACATACAGATTCTAGTTCTTTTCATTCTTCAACTCCACAAGAAACACATATAAATATGCACACTGACACACACCACATGTTCGATTATTCGCGACCCTATTTCGGTATTTTCTTGGACAAGGCGTAGACGGAGAGCAAAACAAGCAACACGAGCACGATGGATCCAAACAAGGAGAGAGCCACAGAAGCTCCAAAGTGCCTGCAGACCTTATCATATATGTTGCACACTTTCATCCAGCCAGCATGGGAGTTGCCCTTCAAACCTATGTAAGCGACTGCACCGGCCGCTCCAGTTGCTGAAGCCACAATTCCTAACAGCAGCTGCAAAACAAAACATCGTCGCATTTGGTGCATTCATTTCCACTATTTTTGAACATCTCATCAAGAAAATAACTAGTAAATAAACGAGAAATCTAGCTCCCACAATTTTTTGTTTGATTTAAACTTATGTGCTAGCACCTTAAATTATATTTCTTTTGAGTAAAATATCTGGCAGCTATACATAACATTTTATAAACTATTTCGTGTCCGTGTTCGTTATATAACGAAAAAATGTATGTCAAATGATTGTAATTTGTACATCTTATAAACTTTTTCAAGATCTTAGTAAAGCAGGGGCATTGAAATTAAACTTACCACGTCGATTATGACAAAATGAGAAAGTGCCTTTGTGAAGCAGCCAGGCTTGAGAAGGGAGTAGAAGGATAATAGAGTGGAGATGACGGCATAAAAGCCTGTAACTGAGAGTGCTGCTACAAAGTATCTGCACCGAAAATAATATTCCTAATTAAAACAACCGTGACGGCCCGTTCAATTCCGTGAAGGCACATAAATAAATATGTGATATTCCAACAATAACAGCGTTCCAGTAACTCACTCGTTTTAGCATAAAACTTAGACACGACTGCGATACTCTTGTCACACATCTTAAAAATTAAATATTTAAAATGAGTTTATAATGGCTTACAATAGACTTCTATAGCAACTTGGGTTAATCATTTTCATAAAGCGAGGACGAATACGAAGTAGTTGCTATAGGGGCCCATTGTGCAGTCACGTAGTTGCTATAGGGGCCCATGGTATCAGAGCCGGTCACCGGCATGGAACACCGGGAAATAAGTGCTATGCGGGGCAAAATGCTACGTGTATGGGAGCCACCTCTTGAATCTGCAAGGCAAAGTGCTACATGACGGGAGCCACCTCTTGATCCTGTAGGAGTCACATCTAGATTCTCGGTGCTGGTGGATCGAGGGGTCAGGCCGCGACAAGGACGTCGCGTTCTGAAGGAGGGATGATTGTGATACTCTTGTCACACATCTTAAAAATTAAATATTTAAAATGAGTTTATAATGGCTTACAATAGACTTCTATAGCAACTTGGGTTAATCATCTTCGTAAAGCAAGGACGAATACGAATTAGTTGCTATAGGGGCCCATTGTACAGTCACGCAGCCATGGGCCTGGGCTCGGGGCGTGACAAAGACAGTTGTTCCTGTTCCAAAGCGGCCGTCCCGCAACGGCGATGAACATGAACCATCGCTATGTGTGTGTATAATAAATGTGTATTGTATAACAAATCTGTTAAGTAGAAAGGTCCCTAGACAGTCGTGAATGTATATGACAAGTTTTCAGTCTGTTACTGTTGTCTTGTCATTTTAGGTGATGCCAATATTTTACGGATTAAAATGTTTTTTCTCGTATGCAAGAATTGATTGAATTATTTGATAAGTAAAAATTTGTGTGAGACGGTCTCACGAGTCGTATTTTGTCAGACGGATCTCTTATTTGGGTCATCTATGAAAAAGTATTATTTTTTATGCTAAAAGTATTACTTTTTATTGTGAATATCGGTAGGGTTGACCCGTCTCACTAAGATTCGTGAGACCGTCTCACAAAAGACATACACTCTTATTGATATAAGCATGGAAATGCCTATTATTCGATTCAAATTTATTTTTATCGACCATAAAAGGAATAGTTGGAATACTTTTATATTAAAAAAAGAATAAAAATAAATAAAATTTATTATTTAAACTCGACTCAATAATTAGCTACGTACGTAAACATTTCAAAAATCTCGTAATTCATTAATTTGGCACCATTAATAACTTTTTTCTCCACACTAACTAATCAAATTATTGAAAGATCAGAATCTTTCCTTTTTCAAAACTCTTTTCTTCATCAGTTGAAATTTGTGTCATTCTTCTTTAAGGTTCCTTTAATTATTCTATTACTTTTTTCAGAGAAATTGTAAACTGAAAAAAAAAAAATGAGAATTGTTATCGACACTCCAATGTTTATTCTCACTTCACATTGTTATTGGGATTTCAAAAATTTATTCTTAGACTCCACTTTCATGGTTTAAATACCACACAAAAATGATAAAAGCTTAGTGTAAGAATAATTTTTTGGAGTGCCTTTAACAATTCCAAAAATATAAATAAATAAATAAATAAATAAATAAATAAATAAATATATATATATAAAATAGAGATTACGATTGTTTTAATATTTAATTTAGAGTTTGATAGTTTTAGTGCACTCTTACCAAAACTTGAATATTTTTCCATAGAAATGGTCAAACAAATTATTATGTCCAACTGTTAATTAAATCCATTTAATATTTCAAAAAATCAACGGACTGGGTTCATAAGAGAAGGAGACGGACAAATTAGCTATGCAAAAGAGAATTTGAAATTAAAAATTCAGTAACATTTTTCGTTAACGACTAAATTAAGGAAAAATACGCGAAGAAACGGGTTTTGATCTCAAATAATATGGACAAAACAAATAAGAGTAAGTCTTCTAGGAGACAGTCTCATGGATTTATATTCGATAGACGAGACGACCTAGTTTATACATACGATGAAAAAATAATATTTTTACATAAAAAATATTATTTTCTCATGAGTCGATCAGATATTTGTCTCACAAAATTGATCATTGATTAAAAATATGATTTATCTTTCATGTATTTTTAGATGAAATATATGTATATATATTGAAAAAAACTTACATGTATGCTGGGGATTGATTAAATTTCGCATCCCTTAGGGCCAAAGGAAATGGCGGAAATGGCGATATTGGAACCAGCTCCGTTTGCTTGCTTGTGACAATCACCAACACAGCCACGAGTGCCGAAGCAAACAACAAGAATCTCAGCACAACCTCAAGCAATGCAAAGTACTTGGTAGGCACCGCATCCCCCGAAGTTTTCATCTCCGGCGGCGGCGGCGCAACCTTCTCGGGCTCTTGCGCCACCTTTTCGGTTGTCTCTGTAGTCGCCATGGAAATTTTTCTGGGTTTTTTCGTTTTCCTTTCTGAGTTACTTCGCTCAAAATTTAGTTGGATAATGGAAGTTAGTGTGAAAAATTTTATGATTATGGGATAAGAATATGTATGTATTATATAGAATGCGAGTTATGTCTTGTGTTTATTGTTTTTTGGTTTAGAGTTTCCTGCACGCCAAGCTAATGATTTAAATAAATAAAATACAATGATTTGATTTGAAATTCGGTGCATTTTATTATCACAATGTAATTTACGGTCGTTTTCTTTCGATGTGTATTGAGTAAATCTCGGATTAACGTAGTAGTCTATAGACTACACTCGTGAGTTACTGGACAAATATTGTGTGATATACTAACTCAATAAGGACGTTGAATGGAGAATCAAATCATTTATCATTGGTCAGGTAAACTTTCTTTCTTTTGAATTTGGATAATAGGATGGTTGCGTGTGAATGTTTAGTCTAATCGAAGCAATAGTTTGACATTGGAATATCTTTGAAATGCATATTTTTATAAAATTGACTTATATTTAATCATTGGAAGTGGTACATTGAAATTGTCATATTAAAATTTAAGAAAATAACCACATATAACTGTTCATACAAACAAAAAGTTGTTTTTTTTTAAGGTGACATTGGATTGAATATGTATTTGATTTGACCTTTTATCTAATTAAAACCCATCATAACTATTGTTGAAATTATGTGACTGGACATGGATTGGACTCGAAATTGTAAAGACTACCAGCCACATAATTTCAATAATAATTACAACAATTTTTACTATATCAAATCGACCTGTCTCAAATAAATAGATCCGTGAGATTTTCTAATTCACTTCAATTTTTCCATCAAAGCAAATCAAAAAAGTTGAAATTCATTAATAGAAGCACAATGTAATTCCCTTTTAGCTCTTTTCAATTGGTTAGCATTCGATCAGTTTAGTTACCGATCTAATCGAAATTTTTGAACTATCCAAAATTTGCATCCTAGTCGAAATAAATAAATTGATTCATTCAAGCTACATAATCAACCTAGCCGAACACAACTAAAATAGTGAAAGTAATTGAACCAAAATATGTCTATAATAATTGCCCTTCTTAAATTTGGTATATTTTGATTGTTCTCTATATTCGATTACTTTTTTTCTAAAAAAAAAATGGTACTAAATCGAAGATATCTATTTGTTTGGCCATTTGTTGTAGTATTCCGTCATATTTTAACTCATGGGGCAGTTCAATTTTAACCCTTAGAATTCACATGTCCTAAAATGGATATACTCTTTAGCCAGAATTCACATTTATTGAACTTAGCATAGAGCTCATTTTATCTTAAGGTTTGAAGAGCAAGGTGGAGGTGCTCTTTTTGAACTTTCTCGTTAGGGCAATAGACGAGGATGTCGTCGATGAATACTACTGTGAATTGATCCAGGAATGATTTGAATACTATGTTCATCAGGTCCATGAATGCTGACGGCGCGTTCGTTAGGCCAAAAGGCATCACTATGAATTCATAATGCTCATACCTTATTCGAAAGGCCGTTTTGGGGATATCTTCAGCCCTGACCTTCAACTGGTGATAGCCTGTCCTCATATCCAGCTTAGAAAAGACTGCGGTTCCCTTAAGCTGATCAAACAGGTCGTTTAGCCTCGGTAGAGGGTACTTGTTCTTGATTGTGATCTTGTTTAGTTCTCTATAGTCGATGCAAAATCTCATACTTCCATCTTTCTTCTTTACGAAGAGTGCTGGAGCTCTTCATGGGGACATACTCGATCGAATTTTCTTTTTATCTAGAAATTCTTGAAGTTGTTCCTTTAGCTCCTTGAGTTCGGCTAGTTCCATTCAATAAGGTGCCTTAGAAATTGATACAGCACCCAAAACCAGGTTGATTTCGAACTCAACTTCGCGGTCCGGGACTATCCCAGAGATTTCTTCTGAAAAAACACCTAGGAATTCTCGTACTATCGAGATGTCTTCCAGTTTGAGTTCGACTTCCCCCTTTACTTCGCCGACCATCGCTAGATAGATATCTTCTCCGGATTTCATGGCTTTCCATACTTGGGAAGCGGAAAAGAGTGAATTCTGTTCCTTGGATTTATCATGATACTCGACTTCCTCCTGATTTGGGGTTCAAAGTTGAACTCTATTTCCTTTAAAGTCTACCATCACATTGTTTCTTGCTAACCAATCCATCCCTAGAATGATGTCGAAATCGGTCATAATCAATTGTATCAAGTTGGCACTGAAGGTCTAATTACCGATACTGATTTTACAATCTCTGTGAATTTCATGAATTTCAATGGCCCTACTTGTAGGTCTGGATATTCGAAAGGGATCGGTTAGTTTCTCGGGCTTACGTCCTAAGTTCTTAGATAACCTCTTAGCCATAAAGGAATGTGTAGCATCATAGTTAAATAACACATAAGCAAGCACTTTCTGAATTAGGATGGTACCTGACACGACTTCATTGGCGTCGTCTGCCTCTTCCTATGTCATGGCAAAAACTCTGGCATTAGGTGTGTTATCCTTCGGCTTGTTGGGGTCCGCTCCCCCATTTGGCCATGTTCCTTTGTTGGGCCCAGCTACTCGGTTGGCGGCTTTAGGACACTTTGCAATTTGGTGCCTCGGTTTCTCTCATCCAAAGCACATGTCGATGGCTCTTCGGCACTCTCGGTGTGTCCAAAATGATATTTTGGGCATGACCTGGGTCCTTGATAGTTCGTGGTGGGAAATTGCCCTGTGGGAGGTCTGTCCGAGTGATTGGGCTTTTTGAAATTCTGTACGCCCTGAGAAGGTTGACCGATAAGAGGGCATTTATTTTTGCTTTCCCCCTCTTTTCGTTGGATGTCGGTTTCGGCTTGGATAGCCGTGCCCATCAGATATGAAAAATTGGTTGACTGGTTGGCTGGTAGACTGCTAAAGCCGAATGGATTTGGCTGTTCAATCCTTTCTTGAAGCGAAATTTCAAGACCTCATCTGCCATGATTGTCAGGGCATATGATCCAAAGGCATTGATCTAGGAGATGTGGTCTACAACTGACAGATCTGGGGCTTGAGTGAAAATTTTAAGCTCACTCAATTTCTGCAGTTTGACCTCGGCTGGATAGTATTGCTTCAGGAAGGAATCTCGGAAGTGCTGCCATGTGACTGGTACATCAGCGGTCATGGCTGACGAGATTGCTTCCCACCACTTGCCTGCTTTTTCTTCTAGGAAATACACGACCGCATCCTCCTTAAGTACCTCGGGGACTTCCAACAGTCGCATCTGAGTTTCTATAGTTTTTAACCAACTCTGGCCAACTTCAGGATCAGCGTCCCCTTGAATGTTGGGTATCTGTTCTTGCGAAGAGATTCATGGTGGAACTTGATTCTATTCAGCGGTGGAGGTGGAGGTGGAGGTGGCTAATTGGCGTTCGGATTCACTAATCCTTGCAGTGTTGTTGCCACTATGGAAATCAGATCTGCTTGGTTCATGTTGAATGCTGGCGGAGGTCCATTATCCTCTTCGTTGCTACGGTTGTATTGGCATAGCGGGGGTTACGATTCTGCCTTGGTGGTCTGCCGACCATCCTACAATTCAAAGGTTTATAAGAATTTGTTACACGAATTGACAGCTTAAAATTAAATAAAATAGGCAATCTGAATGGAATAACAAAAGTAGTACTGAAAACAAAATGTGCGAAAGACAATGACAATGAAATAAACGACAAAATGTGGAAAGAAACTCCTAGTACTAAAAGTGCGAATGACAATGACACTATACTCTACTCTCTCCATTCCCAACAGCTTCTATGGGTTCCGCCTCTATCTCTACAGATTCTTCATACTCAAGCTCTTTTTTCTGCATCTGCTCCATCAACCGCATGAGCTAGGTATTTTCTCTTGTGAGTTGTGTCACCTGCGTCTTCAACCCTTGTATCTCTACATTAGCCTCATTGAGCGATTAACGGGTGTGTTGATTCTGATTCCTTAGTGCCTCAGATTGCTTGATCAAGCGGTGGGTGACGTCCGAGATATTATTCATCGCATCACATGATTCCCTCAATCTCTTTTTATCCTTATCATTCTGCTGTTTCTCCTTGTCCAAGTCTGTTTCGTATCACTCCAAGTCCTTACGCAGCCTCTCTTCTAGGTAATTATTGGTCTCTATGTCGTCTCTCAGAGCTATGTTGTCACCTCTCAATTGTTCATATTGGTGGATTGTATTATTTAGCCATTCAAGCTGCTCTGCTTTGGATGCGGCCCGTGCTTCGCATTCCTGCCTCTCTTCCTATAGTTGGGCTCTAAGGCGCTTGATCAGGCCTTTTTGGCACTTGAGGTCAAGCTCTTGCAAACGGATGACAGCATGTGCCCGAGAACGGGTCGTAAGGGAGTTGATGAAGCTATTTCTTGAAATCATAAGAAAAAATGGAAAGGCTCAGAATAAGTTCAATTATATAGAATAGAAGAGAGTAAATACTGATATATATATTTTTCAAAAATTTTCCAAAAATGAAAAGTTTGGAGATACACATATGGATTTGATGCATATGTCTACAAGATTCTAGAACAATCGACAGAATCAAATTCGAAGTTTCCTACGAAAAGTTGTAGGCTTTACAAAGTTTTCCTAAAATGGCAAAAACGCAAATTTGGATACTTAAACGAAAGATGTTCACGATTCTGACCCCTACCTCATGATAAAAGTGGTGAAAATCACTCGTTGGGCCGTTTTGGAGGGGATAACATTGGCCTTGATCCAAAATTTGACCGAAATTTTTTTTGTAAACATTTTTCCCCAACTGGATTATGAACAGAAGCCAGGTGGTGTGCGGTATGAAAAAGAAATTTGAGACATGAACTGTGGAGGAGAATTCATCAGGACTATGGGTGAAATTTTTGTCTCATTTGATGAGGAAGAATTGGAGTAAAAGAAAATACACTAGAATAAGGTAATGACTCATCATTCAAAAATGACATGTCGACTGGTATAGACCTGTTCACGACTGTAAATCAAGACAAGGATATAACCTTTGTAATTTGGCCGGCTCTGATACCACTTAAATGTCACGTCCCGGGACCGGGGTTAGTCAACACCAGCGTTTTTTAGCAATCACACAATGGAAAACAACAAGTCTCATAGTACAGTATAAACCAAAACCAATTTATATCATATTTTCCAAAGAAATAACATTGTCTTTACAACAAAGTAACTGAAAACGATAGAAATATTGCTGAAACGTTTTACAACCTAAATAAAACGTATACTTTAAGTGATATTCTCGCATATCACCAGCAGAACTGGTCCGACTCTTCTTCTTCAATCTATTCTGTAGACTAATTTGGAAATGGATATTAAGAGGTGAGTGATATGGTCATCACTTAGCAAGTGGAGGTCGTTCGAGTACATACATAACAATATATATACATTTAAAAAACACAAACCATGCATCACATGATTCATATCAACACATTTTTTATCCAAGAACTGAGATTCCTCTACTTTTCATGGTTTACTGATATTAGTTCTTAATTTTTACTCATCTAAGGGGGCGATGCCATATAACCGTTACAATCCCACTATGTAAAGGCCATAAACATGTCATATTGGGATTCTCACCCATATCCAATCGAATCCTCATAATACATACACAAAAAAATACGATAATCGTATCAAGAAGGGGGTAGAAGAAAAATTTGCATTCGACCGAATTTTCGAAAAATGAAAATATGCATAACCAAAAATTAAATTTTAAAACAAGTTCACTTACCTCAGATCTGAAGAGAAACGTACTTCGAATTTCCTTCTGGGTCTGAACTGCAGTAGAGCTTCGCTACTTGACAGAACTCGGAGAGCAAAATTTCGAAAATTCTAGGAAGAGTTTAGGGAGAATTTCGAAAATTTTGAGATGTGACTGTAGAGCCCGTAAATTTGACTACGTATAAGTCATGCATAATTCCTAGTATTTAAATTAAAATGATTTTTATTGCATGAGTATTTAAATGCTTTTCTTTAAATTTAATTATTTTACGCAGTAGTTTAATTACTACATTTTCAGTTAAATAAGTGAGGCCGGACCGGAGTTGGAGTAAAGAGATAAATTTTAATATTAAGAAAATGTTCTTAGAATTTATTTAAGATAAATAATAAGTCATTTTAAAATAAAAGAATGTTTAGGGAATTATTTAATTAACTTGAGATAAGTAGCAAATAAATTCTTTATGTCCAATAATTTAATTAATAGCCTAAATTAAAATATGTGACCAATTGAGATAAGTTAATCTAGACTTATTTTAGTTAAGAAATTATAATTTAACATGATAGTAAATGTACCTTTAAGATTTAAAGATCTAGCCATTCATGCAAGATAATGTTATTCCTTAACTAATTAATTAATTCACTAAAATATTTAATGGGTAGATAAAACTTTAAATATTTAAAATACATGAATTAAGCAATATTTCTACCTAATTTAGCATTCAAAATTTCGGCCCCCTCATTATCCAACCCAATCTTGATTATTTTGGCAACTCTCCATTGATATCATTTCCTTAATCATTTTTTGGTTTGATAATTCCTACACTTTTAATCCTCATTAATTGATAATTAAAAAATTTTCCTACCCCATTTATTTAGTAGAAAAAAATCGGCCACCCTTGTTTTAGGATTTAAAAATATTTGACAACCCATTCCTTTGATTCTTTCCTAATCCTTTTCTTGTTAGATAATCTCCTAAACTTTTATTCACCAATAATTAACATTTAAGCAATTTTCCTACTCATTAACTAGCAAATAATCGGCCATCACCCCATTTAAAATCTCCTTCAAATCAAATCATATCATCTCATTTCCTTATCTCCAAAACTCAAAAGATAACAAGATTCATTCCTCCCTTTTATCTAGCACCTTCCCTCATTTCTCCCTAACCATTTTCTCCCCACCATTTCCACCGAAATTCAGTAGGTTTCAGAGAGAAAATCGTGTGAGGTTGAGAGAAAAACAAGAGAGAAAATTTGTAGAAAGAAACAACTCCGTCTCCTCCGCGCCGCGTCGCCGTATTCTTTCGTTTTTCATTCAAACGACATCAAGGCATGTGTATATTTTCCTTTTCTCTTCAATCAAGCCATATAGGTATTTTTAAACATCATATGTACACGATTTCATGCAAGAAAACCGAAATATGACAGCAAATTTTTGTAAAATTCTGCACAGATTTTTTTAGCCTTCCTTGTGCACTTCACGTTTTCTGCTGTTTTGATGGTTCAGGTGGTTGGCTCGATTCCAGTGGCTCGGCGCTGCATCTAGACATGTACTAGGACATGTTAGGGTCATGTAACAACGTTGGTTCCAGCCCCTTCACGCTGGAGATAGAGTTTTGACAGCAACACCCCAAACATGTCACTTTGTGGATCGAAATTGGCATGTGTATTGTCAAGGGTGATGCTTCTGATCTTGGCTGCCCTAGGGGCTATAGCCATGGTTAGAACATCTCCTTGTTATGTCTAAGACATGACCAAGTCGCCCTTTTGAGGCTTGGTCCACGATGGAATCGGTTTTCAAATAAAAGAAACAAGAACAGATTTTCGGCCCCTTCATTTTTCCTGCATGTGTAATTTCGGTTTTGGTGGATGGTGTGGATCTGGTTTGGCCTATGGCCCTTAGCCACGGTTCATACCATACCCCAAGATGTCTAGGTCGTGCCATGGTCAATGAAATGGCCACTGGAACGACACGAGACAACGAACAAAGCAAAACACCCCTCACGCGCGCAAGGGTGCTATCGGGTGGAACTTTTCTGATGTTGCTGGAATAATTCGAATGGTGGCTGGCCTAGGGCCCTTAGCCATGGTTCAAATCATTCCTTGGGATGTTGTGGAGAGGCTCTGGTCGGTGGTTCAAGCCCCAATGGCCAAAAGTCTCGCAAACGACGCGATGCAAGCGAAGTTGCTGCTGCTGGAATTTGACAGCAACTTGCTGTGTCGGTTCGGAGGCTCGTTTGAGTTCTTGGTTGGCTTTTAGCCTATGGCCTTGGACTGGACAGTGCCTCATCGAGTTAGGAAGGCCACGTTTTTGGCCGTTCGTGATTCGGATCATTTTTGAGGTCGTACGAGAATTTACGGTGCGATGTGCCAAATTGACTCTCGAAAGAGCGTTTCATGTTTTGGCCTCCATTCACCTAGATTTCGGCCCTCACCATTTTAGGAGCATAAATTCATAATTTTAAGTGTATTTTAATCATGACTATACGTTGGTTCAGTGTTGGTTCGGGTTGGCTCGGAGTCATGATTAAATACGAAGTCGTCGAGCGTCATTGTCGCATTTTTTTTACTTAAATTGCATAGTTGGTCAAGTAGAAGCTATTGCATATTTTTCATGGCATATTTAGGTTGCAGCGAGCCTGGGAACGATCCAATCCAGTTGGTAAAAATAATACAGGATATTTCATTATACAATTTAATTATATTACGTGCATGAAAATAGAAAATACTTATTTTGAGATTTATGCGATATTGCTTGTGGTCAATTCACTATTTTGGGAGCACTATTTACTCGGTCGCCAGTGACCGATCAGTTCAGTTTGGTACCACCCGGTCGCCAGTGACCGGTCAGTTCAGTTCAGTTTGATACTCCCCCGGTAGCCAGTTACCGATCAGTTCAGTTCAGTGCAGGGGCCACATGCGTAGACCATAATCTCAACAGAAAATTATTACCAGTTATTTCAGTACAGGGCTCCAAGGAGCAACATTTTTACTACGATTTTAATTCAGTCATGCACGTATTATAATTGCTCAGTACAGGTTATTTTCAGTATGCCCCATGACATGATATTTTATCCCATGCAAAATTTTACTAGTATTTACTCGTTACCTACGATATATGCATGCTGAGTCTTTAGGCTCACTAGACTTGATTGTTGTAGGTACTGATGAGGTCAGGGCCGAGGGCGGGGACCAGTGAGCCAGCTTGGGTCAGCAGTAGTGGCACCCGAGGACCTCAGTTCAGCATTTATTATTTTATTTCTCAAACAATTTTTATCAGTTGTGGGATATTCTTAAATTGTTATTTCGCATACAAATATTTTCTTCCGCTGCCATTTTGAATATAAAACTTTGTTTATCGGTTTATTTATGAATGAGGCATTTTGATTATTTAAAAAGAAAATTTTTAATTTTTCCGCAAATTTTCAAGCAAGGATTCATAGGCCTTCACAGTTGGTATCAGAGCCTATGATCTTGTAAAGGGTTGCACTACTACTGACCACGAGAAGCTCACGAAGCCACGTCTTCGGTCTGTAAGTTTTACATTTCAGCATTTTATTTAAAGCATGAATTACTTTGCCAGCATGTTTCCATGAAATGTTTTACGATCAAATCTTTTCAGTATTTCAGTATTTATTTAGAATAAATTATGGAATTATGCATGTTAGTTACGTATGGGTTATGTATGGAACAGTATGCCTCCTAGACGCCAGGTTGGACGCCCGAGAGGTAATGATGAGCGCCGTCATGAAGACGGTGAGGATCAAGGACAGGGGGGATTCGGACCTCCACCTCCTCCACCTCCACCTGACATGAATGCCCAGATGCTAGCTGGGATGACTAGGTTCTTTGCACAGTTTGCAGGGAACAATGCTGCAGCCGCAGCCAGGCCGACAGGGCCCGAGGCTGTCTATGAGAGGTTTATGAAGATGCGTCCGAAGGAGTTTTCTGGGACGTCTGACCCCATGATTGCCGAGGGATGGATCAAATCCCTCGAGGTTATCTTCGAGTTCATGGAGCTTGGAGATGCAGACAGAGTCCGATGTGCCACCTACTTATTCAGTGGAGATGCCCGCTTATGGTGGGAAGGAGCAGCAGTAGCCCTGAACTTGGCTACACTGACTTGGACACGCTTCACGGAGGTTTTCTACTCCAAATATTTTGCTGAGGAAGTGCGCACCAGGTTGACTACCGAGTTCATGAGCTTGAGACAGGGTGATATGACGGTTACGGAGTTCATCCGTAAGTTCGAGAGGGGCTGTCACTTTGTGCCCCTGATAGCAAATGATGCCAGAGCTAAGATGATGCACTTCCTGGTGGGTCTACGGCCGATCTTGCGCCGTGATGTTAGGGTGTCTGACCCTGCTACTTATGAGGTCGCTGTCTCCAAAGCTCTAGCCGCAGAGCAGGATCAGCGTGATATCGAGAGAGACCGTCAGGGCAAGCGCCCAGCCCAAGTACCACACCGCCCTCCTCTTCAGCAGCATCAACAGCAGAACAAGAGGCCTTTTCACAGGCCGCCTAGAAACAGAGGCCAGCAGCAGCAGCGGGGACGCCCAGCCCCGAGGACTTTTGAGCACCCAGTTTGCCCTAAGTGCTCACGTCGCCATCCTGGAGCATGTATGTTTGGCTCAGGAAAGTGTTATAAGTGTGGTAGTCCAGACCACTTATTTCTGCAGTGCCCTAAGAGGAATCTGCCTGTCCAAGGCAGAGTTTTCGCTCTCCATGCTACGAAGACGAACCCAGAAACCATGCTTATGACAGGTATCTTAACGCTTTGAGTTATATTTGAAATTCGATGTTTTGGGAATCTAGGTTAATATTTTTTTGAACTTTAGAATTGCGATAGGATTGCATGCTCTACTCAGTATTATTTTCGGGAATTAGGATAGAAGAACTCTGGCTTTTGCATGTCTATAAGTTTAGTTCTTATAACTATTGGGTTCAACTTCGAGTTCCGATCTTTCAGGGAGAATTTTTATATCTGGTTCCACTACGAAGGCCTTGATAGATTCAGGGGCCACCCACTCATTTATTTCGGAGGTCTTTGCTAATTTCCTCAAGGTCCAGACCGTTAGGCTAGATGTAGCCTATTATGTAGTATTGCCTTCGGGTGAGGAGATGGCAGCTACCAATGTGATCCGAGACATTGATCTTGAGATCCATGGCAACCTTGTTTATGCGGATCTGATTGTTTTGCCGATGCCAGAGTTCGACATCATATTATGCATGGATTGGCTATTGCGTAACAGAGTGTTGATAGACTTCCAGCAGAGATCTGTTCTAGTCCGACCGCCTGGGATGACACAGTTCTTATTTGAGCCGGACAGGTACTTTCCCTTACCACACATTATTCCTTATGTTAAGGCTAGGAAGCTCATGAATAGAGGGTGTCGGGCATTTTTAGCAACTTTTATATCTGTCCCCGACGCACCCAGTCAGTCAGCCGCAGATGTTCCGATCGTTAGAGACTTCTTAGATGTTTTTCCTGAGGATGTCTCTGGTATGCCACCCGAGAGAGAGGTGGAGTTTGCTATCGAGCTTATGCCAGGTACGACTCCAATCTCCAAAGCACCGTACCGACTAGCGCCGACAGAGATGGCAGAACTTAAGAAGCAGATTCAGGAACTTCTTGACAAGGAGTTCATTCGCCCGAGCTTTTCACCATGGGGTGCGCCAGTCTTGTTTGTGAAGAAGAATGATGGCTCTATGAGACTATGTATTAACTACCGAGAGTTGAACAGGGTGACAGTGAAGAACAAATACCCACTTCCGAGGATTGAAGATCTATTCGACCAGTTGCAGGGAGCTTCGGTATTCTCCATGATTGATCTGAGGTCCGGTTATCACCAGTTGAGGGTGAGAGATGCTGATGTTTCCAAGACTGCTTTCAAGACTCGTTATGGCCACTACGAGTTCCTTGTGATGCTGTTTGGTTTGACGAATGCGCCAGCGATCTTCATGGATCTCATGAATCGCGTATTTCAGCCGTACCTTGATCAGTTTGTGATAGTATTCATAGACGACATTCTCGTCTACTCGAAGAATCAGGAGGATTACGGCAGACATTTGACCATAGTGTTGCAGACCTTGCAGAAGCACAAATTATTCGCAAAGTTCAGTAAATGCGAATTCTGGTTGGAGAAGGGGGTGTTCTTAGGCCACATTGTTTCTAGCAGTGGTATTGAGGTAGACCCAGCGAAAGTTGCCGCAGTCAGGGATTGGGTTGTGACGCATAATGCATCAGAGATCCGCAGTTTTCTTGGGCTAGCAGGATATTATCGGAAGTTCATTAAGGGGTTCTCCTTTATTGCCGTTCCACTCACATCATTGACCAAGAAGAATGCTAAATTTATGTGGAGCGAGGAATGTCAGAAGAGCTTCGATACTTTGAAGCAAGCTCTTACCTCAGCACCAGTTTTGGCCGTGCCATCAGGGCCCGGTGAGTTTGTTCTGTATACCGATGCTTCGAAGCTCGGTCTTGGCGCAGTATTGATGCAGCATGGGAAGGTGATAGCGTATGCTTCTCGACAGTTGAAGACTCATGAGAAGAATTACCCTACCCATGATCTAGAGTTGGCCGCCGTAGTTTTTGCCTTAAAAATTTGGAGGCACTATCTGTATGGAGAGAAGTGCAAGATCTTTACCGACCACAAGAGCCTCAAGTATTTCTTTACGCAGAAGGCGCTGAACATGCGTCAGAGGCGTTGGTTGGAGCTTGTGAAAGATTATGATTATGACATTAGCTACCACCCGGGTAAGGCTAATGTAGTTGCGGATGCATTGAGCAGGAAAATTGCAGTGATGGCCCATTTGACGATTCCGAAACCTCTTCAATATGAGATGCAGATGTTTGATCTAGAGGCATACCCTCAAGGTAAAGTCCCCTGCCTATCCACCTTGACGATCCAGTCTTCTCTCATTGACCGTATTCGCAGTGGTCAGCCAGCAGATGAGCAGTTGGCAAAGTGGAAGCAGCGAGATGAGGCCAAGGACAGTGTCTTGTATACAGTTAGTGACGGCATTGTCAGATATCGAGACAGGATATGGGTTCTTAGCAGTGGTTCTATCTGAGCATATATTCTGTCAGAGGCCCATATGTCGCCGTTCTCGATTCATCCAGGGAGTACGAAGATGTACAAAGACCTGCAGTTATTGTACTGGTGGACAGGAATGAAGAAGGATATCAGACGTTTTGTATCCGAGTGTCTGACGTGTCAGTTAGTGAAGGCAGAGCATCAGAGACCAGCAGGGTTGCTCAAGCCTCTTCCTATTCTTGAGTGGAAGTGGGAGAATGTTACCATGGACTTCGTGACCGGTTTACCGAAGTCAGTCAGAGGATCAAATGCTATCTGTGTGATTGTTGATCGTCTTACCAAATCAGCGCACTTCTTGCCTATTAAGATGACTTTCACCATGGTTCAGTATGCAGAGTTGTATATCCAGGAGATAATCCGACTTCATGGTATTCCAGTTTCTATCATGTCTGACAGAGACCCCAGATTCACCTCCTCATTTTGGAAGAGTTTGCATTCGACGATGGGTACGAAGTTGCTGTTCAGCACAGCTTTCCACCCTCAGACAGATGGGCATTCAGAACGAGTCATTCAGATATTGGAGGATCTTCTCCGTGCTTGTGTTATCGATTTCTCCGGTAGTTTGGAGTCGAACTTGCCATTAGTGGAGTTCACCTATAACAACAGCTTTCAATTGTCTATAGGAATGGCTCCGTATGAAGCATTGTATGGTCGCAAGTGTAGATCTCGTGTTCATTGGGATGAGGTAGGGGAGAGAGCCGAGTTGGGTCCAGAGATTATTCAGCAGACTGTCGATATAGTAGCCCAGATCCGTGACCGGATGAGGACTGCTCAGAGTCGACAGAAGAGTTATGCGGACCGGCGGAGGAGAGATTTAGAGTTCGCCGTGGGCGACAATGTCTTTGTGAAAGGGGCACCTATGAAGGGTGTCATGCGATTTGGGAAGAAAGGGAAGCTCAGTCCGAGATTCATTGGACAATTTGAGATCCTTGACAGAGTTGGGACGCTAGCTTATCGTGTTTCTCTTCCGCTGAATCTGGCCGGAGTACACGATGTGTTCCACGTCTCCATGCTGAGGAAGTATATGGCAAATCTTTCGCATGTCTTGAATTTTGAGCCGTTGCAGCTTACTCCGAACCTGTCTTATGAGGAGAGACCAGTGCAGATCCTAGACAGACAGGAAAAGAAGCTTCGGAACAAGCTGGTTAAGCGAGTTAAATTCAAGCGGCTTAACCATTCAGAGGAGGAAGCTACGTGGGAGTCTGAGCCAGAGATTAGAAGTCGGTACCCCGAGTTATTTTGGTGACTTTTAATTTCGAGGACTAAGGGGGGAAGGATTGTAGAGCCCGTAAATTTGACTACGTATAAGTCATGCATAATTCCTAATATTTAAATTAAAATGATTTTTATTGCATGAGTATTTAAATTCTTTTCTTTAAATTTAATTATTTTACGCAGTAGTTTAATTACTACCTTTTCAGTTAAATAAGTGAGGCCGGACCGGAGTTGGAGTAAAGAGATAAATTTTAATATTAAGAAAATGTTCTTAGAATTTATTTAAGATAAATAATAAGTCATTTTAAAATAAAAGAAGGTTTAGGGAATTATTTAATTAACTTGAGATAAGTAGCAAATAAATTCTTTATGTCCAATAATTTAATTAATAGCCTAAATTAAAATATGTGACCAATTGAGATAAGTTAATCTAGACTTATTTTAGTTAAGAAATTATAATTTAACATGATAGTAAATGTACCTTTAAGATTTAAAGATCTAGCCATTCATGCAAGATAATGTTATTCCTTAACTAATTAATTAATTCACTAAAATATTTAATGGGTAGATAAAACTTTAAATATTTAAAATACATGAATTAAGCAATATTTCTACCTAATTTAGCATTCAAAATTTCGGCCCCCTCATTATCCAACCCAATCTTGATTATTTTGGCAACTCTCCATTGATATCATTTCCTTAATCATTTTTTGGTTTGATAATTCCTACACTTTTAATCCTCATTAATTGATAATTAAGCAATTTTCCTACCCTATTTATTTAGTAGAAAAAAATCGGCCACCCTTGTTTTAGGATTTAAAAATATTTGACAACTCATTCCTTTGATCCTTTCCTAATCCTTTTCTTGTTAGATAATCCCCTAAACTTTTATTCACCAATAATTAACATTTAAGCAATTTTCCTACTCATTAACTAGCAAATAATCGACCATCACCAGAATTAAAATATCCTTCAAATCAAATCATATCATCTCATTTCCTTATCTCCAAAACTCAAAAGATAACAAGATTCATTCATCCCTTTTATCTAGCACCTTCCCTCATTTCTCCCTAACCATTTTCTCCCCACCATTCCACCGAAATTCAGTAGGTTTCAGAGAGAAAATCGTGTGAGGTTGAGAGAAAAACAAGAGAGAAAATTTGTAGAAAGAAGCAACTCCGTCTCCGCCGCGCCGCGTCGTGTTTTCTTTTATTTTCTTCAAAACAAAAACCAAGGCATGTGTATATTTTCTCTTGCTCTTCAATCAAGTCATATTATTATTTTTAAACATCACATATGCATGATTTGTATAGCAAAAACCGAAATTATGCAGCAACAAGAACAAAAAATTCTGCACAGATTTTTCTGTTTCCCTTCATGCTTCACGTTGTATTTGTTTTGATGGTTCAGGGTTTGGCTCGATTCCAAGGGCTCGAGGCTGCATCTAGACATGTACTAGGACATGTTAGGGTCATGTAAGTCCGTTGGTTCCAGCCCCTCTACGCTGGAGAAAGAGTTTTTACAGCAACTCTCCTCATTGCAATTCATGAGTCTCGAAAATTCTGGTTGGGGATTGTTCAAGGAGGTTCGAATCTTGGTTGGCTTTTGGGCCTGTAACCATGGTTGGAACCCTTCCTTGACTAGGACGTGGCCAAGATGCCCTTTCATGGCTTGGTTCACGTTCCATCGGTTTTAAAAATAAACAAGAACAGCCCCCATCGGCTTTTAAAATTCTGGTCGTGGTCGTGTGTGTTGAGTTTCGGTTTTAAGGTGTCGAGTGGGTTGTGGTTGGCTTCTAGCCCTTATCCATGACTCATACAACACCTTAGCATGTCTAGCATGGACCATGGTTAACCTCATAACCATTGGATCCTTCATTTGACAGCAAAACAAACAAGACGTCCCACGCGTGCAGTTTTGTTCTCGGTTGGAAGCGTGGTGATGGTTCGGGTGTTGCTTGGATTGTGGCTGGCCTAGGGCCCTTAGCCATGGTTCAAGCCATACCTTAGGATGTTGGTAAGAGGCTCTGATCAGTGGTTCAAGCCCCAATGGCCAATAGCCTCGCAAACGACGCATGCAAGTGCAAGCGCTACTGCTGTATTTCTGGACAGCAACTTGACTCTTTGGTTCAGAGGCTCGTTCGAGTTCTTGGTTAGCTTTTAGCCTATGGCCTTGGACTGAACAGTACCTCATCAAGTTAGAAAGGGCATGTTTTTGGCCGTTTGTGATTCAGATCATTTTAGAGGTCGTACGAGAATTTACGGTGCAATGTGCCAAAGTGACTCTCGAAAGAGCGTTTCACGTTTTTGGCCTCCATTCACTAAATCTCGAGTACTGTAAATTTAGGGGCATTATTTCATAATTTTTAAGAGTATTTTAATCATGAATAAACGTTGGTTTCGGTGTTGGTTCGGGTTGGCACGGAGTCATGATTAAATACGAAGTCGTTGGGCGTAATTGTTTCGTTTTGGATTCAATTACAAAGTTTGGTCAAGAAAATCATTTGCATAATTTTCATGTTAAATTTAGGTCGTAGCGAGCCTAGAAACGATCCAATCCATGTGGTAAATAATACAGGATATTTAATTATGCCATTTAATTATATTACGTGCATAAAAATATAAAAAATTCATTTTTGAGATTTATGCGATATTGCTTGTGGTCATTTCACTATCATGGGATTATTATTTCATCCGGTCGTCAGTTACCGGTCAGTTCAGTTTGCACCACCCAGTATACTGTGACATTAGTCTGATCAGACGTACATTATTTCACCCGTTCGCCAGTTACCGGTCCGGTCGCTAGTTACCGGTCAGTTCAGTTCAGTGCGAGAGCCACTTGCGTAGACCATAATCTCAACAGAAAATTTATGACATGTTATTTATGACAGAGCTCGATTGAGCAAGTATTTCACTTATGATTTTTAGTCAGTTATGCACGTATTATAATTGCACATGACAAGTTATTTTTACATTATGCCTCATGACATGATATTTTTATTCCCATGCAACTTTGTTATATTATTTACTCGTTATTTACGATATATGCATGCTGAGTCTTTAGTCGCACTAGACTTGATTGTTGTAGGTACTGATGAGGTCGGGACCGAGGGCGAAGACCAGTGAGCTAGCGTGGGTCTGCAGTAGTGGAACCCGAGGACCTCATTTACAGCACTTGCCATTTTTATGTTCAAACAATTTTATCAGTTGTTGGATACTTTAACTTGTTATTTTGGCGAGTAATGATTTCTTCAGCTGTGATTTTGAACTTCAAACTTTACTTATCAGTTTATTTTATAAATGAGGCATTTTAATAACTTTAAAAAGAAAATTTTAAATTTTTCCGCAAATTTTCAAAGTCGAATTTTCGGGCCATTATAGTGACTTTCGAATGGGAGAGTCCTCCTATTTATGTGAGTGAGGTGAAAATCTTACCATAATTCGGTTGATATTTCTTCCAAAATTTCGAGATAATTATTGCATAATTTCGAGATATCCATTCTATACTTTAAATTTTACCAAAAAACGTGTATGCCATGTATTGAATTTCGAAACTCACTCATGGACTGTATGGTTGAATCTAGACTGCTTTCTTGTACAGATTCGTAATGTATTTATTAGTTGAGAAAAATTTTGAATACCATGTCTTATTCAATATTTTCGAAATTATTATTATTTACATAATTTGAAAATAATATCATATACATGTCTGTGATAAATAAAAATTTACAACTCCCAAAATATTTGGGTTTTCACAAAAAAAAAAAAAAAAAAAAAAAAAACTCTCTTGTTGGATGCCGTGTATGTAAGTTCATTCGAGACGAAACAAGTAAAACTTATATGTCAGATTATCTCTTCTTGTATTTTCATATTCTCTGAAATTAATCAAACCATACTGGTGTTGGCTTCTTGATTTTGAAACTTCATCGATTGTGCACTTTCTGGGAAAGGTTCTTCATTCGATCATAGGAAGGGTTGATCATATTATCACACAATCTCACAACAAATATCTATGCTATATTATAAATATTCACTAAACTTTTTAAAAAAATTATCACAGAAAACCAATTATACAAGGACACAAAACATGCACAATTGCATTAATTTCAATATAGTTTCTTGTTCAAAGGAATCTGAATGTTGGTCTTAATCTCATTAATGAATCTTTATTTTAAATATATATATAATTAAATATCTCTGAGGAAAAAAATTTGTTTCGAGTACTCAATTTGGGCTCAATGTTAGCTGTCTGTATATGATAGGACAAAATCAGTTAAGCTCATTGCCAGCAACAAAATAGATAATGGTCCCGAATTTGCTGTCTAACTAATTATATAATTTTTTTAATTAAATGTATGAAACAAAAAAAAAATTTATTGGATTTTTGTTCTATAATTCAACTAACTTGTGAGATCAAACAACCAATCAGACCTCTAATGTAATTGTTTGGGCATACCTAGCGAGTGAGTGTACTACATAAAATCACATCAATCAAATTCTTCGTTTAAATGTTTTTGCTGATTAATATATCTCTATTATTATGGTGTGTACCACATATAGTAGATTAATATTCATTAGATAATCAATTTTGGGTCGTTAGATTATGCCTGTATTGAATAATGGCAAAAACTTGTATGAGACGGTCTCACGGGTCGTATTTGTGAGACGGGTCTTTTATTTGGGGCATCCATGAAAAAGTATTACTTTTTATGCTAAGAGTATTACTTTTTATTGTGAATATGGGTAGGGTTGACCCGTCTCACAGATTAAGATCCGTGAGACGGTCTCACGTGAGACCCACTCTTGAATAATTACAAATTTATCGATTTGCTTGAATAGACAAAAATGAATTGAGTTTTAATCCATCTTTATACTGACTAAAAATTTAGGATTCAATTCCAGCAAGTGGCACTAGTCCAGACGCAGGCTTCGAATTTGTCCTGAGCCTGAAATCACGAAGAAGACCGTTAGAAAGGGGCAGAAGGGTGTCCCGACGTTGCTCCTCCGATGCTCAAGTCAGAGATTGAGAATATAAGAGGAGAACAGCTAAGGATGCTGCTGAAAAACAATATATTGAATCTAGGGATGTAAACGATCCAAACCAAACAGTATCAAGCTTGATCTTGGTTTGCTCGAGCTCGATTCGAGCTTCTATTATCAGGCTGAGCTCGGTTTGTATTGAAATTACTTCTCGAGCTCGGCTCGTTAAAAGCTCGTTTAGCATGTTAATCAAGCCAAGCTCGAGCTTGATTCATTAATAGTTTGTTTAGCATGTTTAACAAGCCTGGCTTGAGCTCGTCTCGTTTTCGAGCTCGATAAGCATAGAATGGAGCTCGAGTTTGAGTTTGAATTGAACTTGTTAAAAATTAAATATATCTATAAACTAATTTTAAATTAGACATAAAAATGTAAATTCATTCATAAATAACCAAAACGACACAAATAATAGCTAAAAAAAACATAAATCGGTATATTATTGAACATTCCAAAATCATACATCTAGAATATTCATTATATACTGATATCACCAAAATCATCTAGAATATTCATTAAATATACTATATCGAAGACATCACATCATTATGAAATGAATTCGACATAATTAACTTAAATTATTGATTAATGTCAAATTGCATATCAATTTAGCATGTAAAATTTTTAATTAACCTTCACAGACTAATAGTAAAGTTACTCAACTTGTATATGACTTGGTAATGTAAATTTTTAGGGAAAAAAATAAGTTGATATATTTCTGTTAATTTTTTTTATTTATTATATTTTAAAGAACATTTTTGTATGATGATATGCAAATAAGATTAAAAATGTAATTGTGACTAAATGGTGTGAATTCATCATTTTTTCAAACATGTCTTGTACTCAATTCCTTCCATTGACATTAATTAGTACTAATATTTTTATTTGTCAACTCAACAAATGAGTCAAGCTCAAGCTTACGAGCCACCTAAACGACTCGAGCTCGAGCTTATGAGCCACCTAAACGAGCCGAGCTCGAGCTCGAGCTCACGAGCCTATTATCGAACATGTTTGCGAGCTCACGAGACGAACATCCTTAGGCTTGAGCTTGGTTTGATTAAATTTTCGAGCTCAAAATCGAGCTTGGGCTTGGTTTGAAATGATTAACAAACAAACTCAAACGAGCTTTTTATCGAGCCGAGCTTCGAATAGCTCGCGAACGGTTTGGTTCATTTACATCCCTAATTGAATCCATAAATTAGACACTCAAACCTGATATTTATAAGAAAATACTTGGGCCCGTGATGGGCCTCCCACCTTGGATAGGGATGGGCTAGTGAGCCTATCCAAAAGATATCACACCCCATTTGAAGCAATGCAATTTCAATAGTGAATTTGAAATAAACAAAAGATGGCCATGTCTTGTTGTTCTTATTAGTGTCCATTCTTACATGATGTCGCACATAAGAGTGAAAGTCTTTTTGTGTCAAATTTTTTAAATTTATGGATATTTGTAATCTGTTATGCAGCCGATCGAATATATTTTTAAGAAATATATATACGATGGATGAAAAAATCAATCGATCGAAAAAACTTACAACCAGTGGCGGAGCCAGGTTTTCACTTTTACCCGAGCTAGAATTTTCTAAATCATGGTTGAGCTAATATTGACAAATAGAACCCCGGGTTACCGAAAAATAAGAAAAATTTTATGTATAAAAAATATCGAAAAAAACAAGTCACCCGGGCGGAGCAACACATGGCTCCGCCCGTGCTTGCAACACAGATTGTGTCATAGATGAACACAAATCTTAAACAGACACATGCATGGATTATGGATAATCTGTTCTATCTTCTGCTTCCTTGTATATTATTTCAATTTTGTGTTATTAGGTTTTGGATATTTGAACCAAAATCGAGTCGAAAATTATCAATAATTTTATTTGGAATCAAGATGGAGCCTGACGGTAAGTAATTCCAGCTAAAATTCAAAAATGAAAAGTTAGATACAATCATGTTCCAGTACATGAAGTATTCTGCATGAGTAATTTCACAATTCAGAAATTAAAATAGGTTAAAAAAGAAACACTAAACCCCCCCCTATAAATAATTTTTTTACGCAACTCAAAACCGTTATTTTTCGGATGTACATTGGATAAACTCTCGAAGCTACAAAGTATGTCAATAGAGTTAATCACACTAAGCAAGCCTTGTATGATTACATGTTTGATCGAGAAAGTGTTGATATAGAGAATCAAAACCCATGACTATTTGACACGCGTTTGCCAACTTCACAAACTCGAATTCTTCGTGAGGACATAATCGATAGTATCTTATACAAATAATATATGTAAGAAATTAATTATACAGATGAAACTCATCTGTCTCTCGAGTCTTGATCATCTTATTTTATAAAAATTGAAAGATATGGTTTTATGTACTGTTGTAGCTCATACATTTTAAGATACATGATAAGTTTGCGGTAATAATGTCGCATACTCACGTTGAAAGGGGCAACCTGCTATAAAATGCAAGCGAACAAAAAAAAAGAATATTTGTGTGTGTGTGTGTCTATATATATATAGGGGATATTTAATTTATCAAATATCAGCATGGATTTTTTCACAATATAGAATTTTTATGTCAATTGTGTTTCTACAATTAGTGTATTTTATATATATATATATCAGCATGGATTTTTTCACAATATAGAATTAATTATGTCAATTGTGTTTCTACAATTANATCAAAGTCCAATAATTAGATTACAAGAAGCATGAAGTAATTGACTTTTAACAACTTATAGTCACCCAATTTTCCCATATTCGCAATATTTTTATTTTATTATGCAATCATGTGGGCTACCAAGCAATTTTGCCACTCTTTCTTATGATGTTTAGGCACCATGCATTTTGGTCACACGATGTACGATGAAATATATGTCGATAAATTGAAAGTTAATGATAATATGATTATTTATAACAACTTAATCACCTAAATTTCCATCTCTGGATGAATCAACAAGCATTGTTTTCTTCTGAATACTATTGATGAATTCCATGTTCTGATAGATAAATATCCAAATTTTTGTTAGTGAACTTAGTTCCTCGATCAATTCTGATCCTGATCACTGAGATTGATTTGTCATTTAGAATACGCTTAAGAAATTTAATTAGTTGGGTATTTGTATAATATTTATCACTTAAAAATATAACCCAAGTAAATCTAGAAAAATCATCAATAATTAAAATGTATATTTCATTCTCCCTAAATTGATTATATGTATTGATCCAAAAAAATCCATGTGCAATAGTTTAAGTATCCATCAATCAGTTTGCTACCTTTTTTTCTTAAAACTAGATATGATTTGTTTACTTAATTGACATGCAAAACACATATGATTTTTAACAAATTCTATACCATGCAATCCATCAGCAAGGTTCAAGTTACGCAAGTTATTAATAGATATGAAGTTAATGCGATTCAATCTTTTATGCCGCAACCACTGTTTATCATTGTTAATAGCAACAAAATAAGTTAGTGAGGCTAAGTAATCATTGTTGCAATCAATTTTGTAACTATTACCACTTCAAATTCCAGTTAACAAAGTTTGATTATCAGCATCTTTAATTAAGTATTTACTCTTATGAAACTCAACCAAGTAAAACTATTATCACAATGCTGACTGATGTTGATCAAATTATAACATATATTTTTAAAAAGTAGCACATCATTAATCACACACTACAAGAAATTTCAAAATCAACAACACACATACGACAACGGTTTTCACTAAAACCGTTGTCTTTCGGGAACGATTTTTAGGGTCAATGACAACAGTTCTATAAAACCGTTGTCTTTGAGCGTTTATGACAACGGTTTGTAGAATCGTTGTCTATTAGCGTGTTTTTTTGAAAAACAACAACGATTTGTGTGATCTGTTGCGATATTTAGCGACGGTTTTAACAAATTAGCGACGGTTTAAGGTTTTAGTTAAACCGTCGCTAATTTCAAAATTGCAGCATTTTTGAAATTAGCGACGGTTTTACTAACATGCGACGGTTTTACTAACACCGTCGCTAATTTTAGCGACGGTTTTGTAGCGATGGTTTTAGCAAAACCGTCGTAAAATTTAAACATGCGACAGTTTTGAAAATATCGCCTTAATTAGCGACGGTTTTACTAATAACCGTCGCAAACTGTCTATAAATACCACCATTTTCGATCCATTTTCTTCTACCCTACTTCACAACACTTAAAATTTTTCTCTCATACACAATTTTACCACTTCACAACACTTAAAATTTTTATCTCTTACACGATTTTAGTTTCGATTTAGGGTAAATTTTTTCGTTTTAATTTTTGGTAAATTTTTAAGTGTTAGTTAAGATCAGGAATATTGTTAACATAGTAAGATTGTAATTTTTTTTAGATTTATTAAATTATTAAAAGAAATTTTTTTTATTTTTCGTAAAATATTAGCTACGGAAATCATAAAAAACCGTCGCTAAATTAGCGACGGACTTTATGACAAAACCGTCGTTAATTTAAAAACCGTCGTTAATTTTATTTGCGATGGTTTTTTGAAAACAGTCGCAAATTGTAGCTACAATAACGGTGAAAAACCGTTGTCTTTGAGGGAATCTTTTAACAATAGGTGCTTTAACAACATTTTTAAAAGGGCTACGAAAAACCGTTGTCGTTTGGCATTTTTTTTTTGTAGTGACATTATTTTTCGTAAGTTATCTTACCCTTATCCACAGTCTTAACCTTTACATTGTCACTGAAAGTGATTTTGTGTCCTTCACATTTGAGTTAGTTAACAATTGGGCTTGACTAGTCATATTCCTCGAACAACCACAATCCAATTAACACATTGAATTCTTTATCCCTTATTATTTACTGATATGCAATCAAAAATTAAATCAATTGGTACCAAACTCATTTGGGTTGTGCAAAAAAATATGTGTGTGATGCTCTGTGTGCATTGGAAACAGTATGTTATCTTGTCTTTCTAACATCATTTTTCTGCCTGTATCTTTTTTGAACATGATAGCAGTTGCAGTATCGGTATAGCTTACCTCTCATTGAGTTATGCCTTGCCGAACTGAATATGTTATCAGACTAGTTAGGCTTAGCATTAAAACTCTCATGTTCGTAACCAATACCAAACTGTATGCCCTTGTTCATCGGTTCAACATTTTTTTCAATTTGAACAGTTTGCTCCTAGTGTACATATATCATACTAGAATTAACAAATTGAATGTATTTTCCTTTGCATATGTTCAATTTTGATTGGGTACTGCTGTCAGTGAAGTTGCTATCATTACTTCCGATGCCAAGAATAGTTTTGTCTCCTGATTGCTTCTGCAGCTCTTGTATTTTCTCGAGACTGGCTGATGACTTATTCTATATTTTGATTAGATCAGCTAATTTTTGATTCTCATAAATCATTTGCTGATGCTCAACATGTACTCACTCATTCTCAATCTTGATCTTTTCAATTTTTGCCTTAAGATAGAACATTTCTTCTAACTGCTCTCAGTTATGCTTGGTATCGCTGTCAGTTGGGCTTGCTTGCTTTGATTTGACTTCCTCGAATGATTGAGAAAGTTTTTTTTACTCATTTATCATGCCATGACGTGCAGTGACGAGATCATCTCACATAAAATCAATTGGACTAAAATTAAATACCTCTTCCTTAGTGGATTACAACTCAGCAACATCAACTAGGCCCTGCATCTCCTCTTGATCACTCCACTGGTGGAAAACTCAGATTCGGATGAGTCTGAATCATGGGTAGGATAATAATTTTCATATTCCTTGAGTTTATGTGAAGCATATGCAATTACCCTCCCACGGTGCAATAAAACAACTCCAATCTTTGTTTTGACGCATCTTTGTAAACCATAAAATATTTTGTTCCTTCTATGAGTGCCAATATCAGAGAAGTGGTCAATTTATCCTTCAACATATGAAAACTCCTATAAAAAAATTTTCCCAACCAAATTTAATGTACTTTTTATTCAAGTTTGTAAGTTATAAAGAAATCTTTGAAAGCTAACCGTTGAACTGACGATAATACCCTACCAATCTTAGGAAACTTGGCAATTCAGCTAGTTTGGTAGTAATAAAACATTGTTTTATTGCTTTTATCTTATTCGGGTTAACTGTAATCCTGTCCTTTGAGATTATATGGCCTAAGAACATCAACTATTCTAATTCAAATTATTTTTGTTATAGTTGTTTCTCCCTAAAATTTTGTAATACCGCAGTTAAATGTTCTCGGTGAGTTTCTCGTGTTTCAGAGTAAATCAGAATATCATCAATGAATACTTTTACAAATTTATCCAAGTAGGAATTGAAAATTCTATTCATCATATCCATAAACGCTGCTGGAGAGTTAGTCAGACAAAATGACATCATAAGAAATTCGTAGTGCCTATACCTAGTCTTGAAAGCCGTCCTTGGAACATCGGTTCTTTTTTATTTTCAATTGATGATACCTTGATTGTTAATAAATATATTCCCAAATTCACATCAAATGCAACCATATGAATCACAATAAAATCGACATATAATGTCATATCATGCAATTTACCTATGCACATTCAAGCCCCATATGTCGAATAGATTTATTCCCTCAAAGGTAACATGATATTGTACTAGATGTGATACTCATATGCAATGCTCAATGTGCGCATAAAATTTTCAAACATGAATAAATGTGTGGCTCCTGTGTCAATCAAGGAAATAGTTACTTTTCATGTCCCTTTGCATCAGAAACATATGTTTTATTTTTTCATACAATCCCTTGTGTTTCTATGCGTCAATCAAAGCCATGAAATCTAAAATTTAATATTATCAAGCCTTGATTCAAGGGGGTTCTAGCGTTTTTCAGACATTGTTCTTCTTTTGTCATTGCAACAATCTGAACTAGTCTTTTACCGAGGCTCACTTGAGCAATCATTATCCATATGTCCCATGTCCTTGAATCTATAACATTCATTCGTTTCGTTTATGCATTCCCCAAAATCCAGCTTGCCACACTAGGCACACCGTGGTCTTGCTGCTCTAGTCAATTTTATAGGTGTCGTTGATTGTTGTTCTCGTTCAATTTTATCATATTATTCGTCATGTACCTTAACTTTTTGTGGGGATATTTTACTACATTTATTCACACTCGGCATTAACTACCATCTCTTTTGTTTACTTTTCGCTTAAGATTTTTATCCGAGGGCTAAGAAAATAAAACTATATTTGAAAAAAAAAATTCTCAACAAACTCTGAAAATATTTTGGTTGGGTTAGCAACACTGAAATGTAATTCTTATAAGTTGAGTATCAATAAATCAATAGTTTGTCATTACGCGGAAATAGGATATCTGATAATGCTTGAACACAAAAATGGCTCAAGGCAAGAACAATTAGGCTATCAAATAATGAACAAGAAAAGGCTAAGTAAAAGGCAAATAACACGAGTTTATTTTTGGATGTTCGGAGAATTCATTACTCCTACGTCACTCTTTCTTCTTTGCCGAAGGATTTCACTAAAAGAATTTGAAAATTACAACAATTTTTTCAACAGTCTACTTCAGTAGGACATACACACTGCCTAACTGAAACTCTTAATATTAAGATCGGTTAACACAGATAAAGCGTTCGAAGGAGGGTTGAATAAAGACTTTGGCTTTTTGAGTTCTTTTTCGAATGTGAGTCAGTTATTTGAGGAACTGATCTTGAAATCTTTTATGTCAATATCAATCAGTTAACTAAAATAGTGTGAAAATAAACTGAGAGATAGATTTGAATATTTTGGCTAGGATACTGTAAAAACTGAAGGTAAGAAAAAATGAACATAAGGATTTTTATAGATGTTCGAAGACTTCAAATGCTCCTACGTCACCCCTTCTATCTCGAGGATAGGTTTTCACTAAAGACTTTGATTAATACAACAAGATGTAATAACCTACTTCAGTTTGGACTTAAACACTGTCAAATTGAAACTCTTAGCTTTGCTTAAACTTGTCAATTAATAATTGAATTGCTCAAAGAGTAGCATGATTGCTACGAATAAATCAGTGAAGTGTGAGCTTTAATTTGCGATTTTCAAACTGGATGTGAGCTTTAAAATGAATTGCACTGACTTGATAACTGATTGTTCTTGAGTAGTTGTGTAATTGATATTATCGTGAAGTGGTCTCTTATCCACAACTGAACTCCTTAGCTATTATAGTCTTCGATTCTAACGGTAACATTGAATGCATTTAAGAATGATGTCCATTGAGTCGTATTTTTGCCCACGTAGTCATTCCTCTGACAATAGTACCAGGCATCAAATTTTTTTTCATCGACTGATTTGCTCAGGTACGGAATGTCAGTTTTTCTGCTGGAATTCAAACAGCAACTAATGGCGCGAACAACTGATCAAGAGTCAAACTGATCGATCGATTAGTTAAGTTGGTCTATATTTTGAAATCAGTTCTAACTGATGTCCTTGCAGTTTGAAGGCTCTATTAGCTTCAGTTTGTGAAACGTCTACTATTTGTTTTCTTAAATCGTGCTAGAAATTTTTTTTTTCAAACCTCACTAAATCGGCCGAGATGCATAATCACATGCATAAAATATTTTGGAACCAATTTAAAATAAAACAATCCACTATATATTTGAGAAATACAGCTCATACTATAATCTCTCAAAAACCTCTCAGAACATAAATAAAAAGTAGTAAAATAACATAACTTGAAATCATAAATCATAACTAGTGCGAAAACTATCGTCGGTCCTTGGGTTATGTGCACCTTCGGTCCAGCAAAGTCAACCATCAAGACCTCCATTAACATATTATCTTAATCACCTGCATCAATCACAACTAGTGAGTCTAAAGACTCAACACACCATAATCTTGATAATAACATAATACATATACATATCACATACAACAGTGAAAAATACTTATACTTAAAATATCATTTTCATGAAGATGCATAAACTTTAAATAAAAACATTTTCATAATGATGCATAAACTTTAAACATAAACATTTTCATGAACATGTAGAATCATGAACATTTTCATATTATCATAAACATATCCATATCATCATCAACATATACATATTCATATTCATGTTCATATACATATTTTGTTGAATTCAAATCGTTGATTGTGACTTTCATGTTCATATACATGTTGGGCGATGGATCCATCTACATGTAACCACAGTACTGGGCGGCGGGGACACCAGCAACACTCTCATCGGTCAATTGGGCCTCGGCCTATCCTCATAATATGGAAATACGATCGTTGGGGCTCCCTCGGGGGCCTTCTCCCATAGACAGACTCCCTCTGGGGCCTTCTCCCGAACATGGGCTCCCTCTAAGGCCTTCTCCTGAACATGGGCTCCCTCTGGGGCCTTCTCTCCTCACAACATCTCCATTCATATCATCATATCATCATATTTGTATCAATGGACATACGATCGTCGGGCTCCCACTGGGACCATAACCTCACGATATCTCCAACATATCATCGTATTAGTCACAATTACTTCACTTTCTTCAACGTTTCACATTCTCGTCACTTTATAAAAATCATGCATATATGTATCATTTTGATTTTTCGAAACCAAGCATGCAACATGTCTTTTAGTTTTCATATTAAATCATAAAAATCCATAATCATTTAAACATCATAATTTAACATATAAAAAATCATAAACATTTAAAACCAAAATTTTAACATATAAAAATCCATAAACATTTTAACATACCCAAAATCCATAAACATTTTAAAATAAACATTTTAACATATAAAAATTCATAACAAGCCATAAACGTTTTAAAATAAACATTTTAACATCATAAACCTTTAAAGTAAACATTTAAATCATACACATTTAAAATAAACGTTTTGACATATAAAATCATGAAAAAATCTATAAACATTTAAAATAGTCATATTAGCATATAAAACAGCATTCAGGACACTGTCATGACGTTTACTAATTTCTAGGTGTAAAATGATCGTTTTTCCCCTAGACGTAAAATTTCCCGTTTTTGACATTTTCTTAATTTCATTGACTCTAACATGTCCCAAATAATTATTTAAGCTTACATGAAGTTTTTCGTATTTTTATTTAGCTTAAATCGAGGAATTTTTAAATTAACCTTTAAATATAACATATTAACGCGTTTAAATCCCGAATTAAACCAAACCTTAATTTAAAATTTCAAATTCAAAACTTAGACTTTTAATAATTATTTGAGTTTAAATATAATTTTTCATAATTTTATTCCGCTTAAAACTTGTCGTTTCAATTAATTCTTTAATTAACTTTTCGTGCGGCGATTAAATCTCAGATAAATCCAAAACTCATTAGTTTGATCCCAAACTTTAAACATACATTTTTATTATTTATTCTACCCTTGTGAGCCATGAACCCCACCCGTGGACCTATGGTTTCAATTTTAGCTTTTTAAATTTTGTTTTTGACACATTAATGAACACACTGAGCCATCTCCCAAAATACTCAAGCCACGCCCGAGCCACCTTGAGCCAAACCCATGCCAACTCACTTAGGAACCCTACTGACCAAGCAAAGCCCGAAAAAACTAGCCCTGGCCTGCTCCAAAACCTGCTGAAACTTGACCTAATATTCTGCATGTGTGCGTGAGTGCCTCCTAGCCTGTCTTAGGACTCCTAGCCAACTAGGACACTTCAAGCTGAGCCAACACCGAGCCCACCTGACCATAACCTTCCCTGGACCATGCCCAAACCCAGCCCAGACCTAGCCCAGCCCCTGACCGCGCGCACGTAGCACCTGAATCAGAAACTCCAGATGCGCACCAGCATGCCTGCGCTTTAAGTCTCATAGCCACCCTAGGACTCCTCTAGCCACTTAACCAGCGATCACCTCGGACCCTCATCGACCCTGGACCATGCCAAGACCCGAGCCCAGCCCAGCCCAAGCCCTTAACACATGTAGCAAACAACATGAAGCAGAAGACAGCAGCGCGCTTGGGCTTCTTCACGTTCTGCTTGGCCCTCACTGAACCAAGCCACACCTCCGAACCCAAACCTTCCTAACCCTCCCTGGACCATCCTAGGGTACCGACCAAACCACCCAGTCTAGCCCCATACCGAGCCGAGAGCCCCCCAGCCCGAGACCCACCTGTTCGCGCATGGGGAGGAGTCCCTACCATCGTGGAATCTTCCCTAGCATTTCCCTCGAGTCCTAGCCATGCTAGGACTCTACTAGACCCTCTCCCTGACCATCCTCGAGGCCCTGCCAGTCCTGGCCAAGCCCCAAGGAACCATTCAAATCAACCGACCCCTACAATCCACATGATACCAGATGGTTTCCAGCTTATTTTATTGAGTTTGAACAACGTTTTTGGTGTGTTATTAGGACCCTAAATCTCGTATAAAACCACCCCTTAACATCCTAATACATGGCAGCCCTTTAACAACACAATAATCATGTTTTTAAATCAAAACACAAGTGTTAAAAACCATCTAATATGCATGTACGAAAATCTTCAAGTTGTGTGCCTTGTTTTCTTTCAAAACATGTTCAAATAAATATTATGGTGTGATAGATGTTTGAAAGAAAGAAATATGGCATGCCTTTGCGTATTTTACGCACGAAAAACCGTTGGCGATTGAAGAACGGCGACGAAGATCCTTGGCTAGAAATTTCCTTGAAGCTTTCAAAGCTTTTCTCTTGATTATTGCTTGTGTGTGTCGGGTAAATTTGGTGGGCAGAAGAGTTTGTAAATTATAAAAGGGAGTGGGGCGTGTGTTTTAGGAATTATGGGGTGGGGTTTTAGCTTAAATAATAATTAAAACACTAATAAAAGTTTAGGCCCATTAGGAAAGTTAATTAGGCCCATTAGTGCTTGATAAAAATATTTAAAAGATTTAAAAAATAATTTTGCTTAAATAAGTTTGTGAATTTATTAGCCGGGTTAGCAAAACGTTCGTATTTTTGCTGAAAAACCAACACCGATAAAATTTACGTCTCGGCGTATAAAATCACCTCAAAACCCCTTATTTTCAAAAATAAGAAAAAGCATCACCAATATTTTAAATAATTAAAAACAATTGTTTAATAAAAACATTTTCTATTTTTCAGCCCTCGGTCTCCGTTTCTCGATCACAACTCGAATAACCTTTAAAAATACATTTTAATACAACCATGTAGAAAATATATTTTAACATGTAAATATGCACAACATATTTAATTTATCCAATTAAAACAATTAATTAAAATACAAGAAAATTTAATAATTGCATGCATGTGATTTGCGTGGACCTTTAAATTTTCGGGCGTTACAGTTTGAGTATAATAATTAGCTATATCAGTTATGCGAATATCACATTCAATTATGATCTTTAATTCTAGTTTGTCAATATCTGAATCTTTTCTATTCATCAGTTTTGAGAATTTTTTATAGTTTTGAGAACTTTATTTTATTTACTTCAATTCTACTTAATCCATTTCAGTTTGATAGGTCTTCTTCAGTTCTATGATCAGTTTTGTGCATTCAGTTTATTCACTATTCAATTCTTGTCTTCAGTTCAGTTAAGGGTTGGTTTGTCAAACTCCGAGACTTATAATTTCCCAACACTTAATGTTCGCATACTTAAACAAATGAGCAATAAGAATTCTTACGATCAGTTACAAGTATTTTTCAAGAAATTCTATGCACAAAATTGATCCTCAATGATTGGGTTGGTTTGTCAAACTCCGAGACTTATAATTTCCCAACACTTAATGTTCACATACTTAAACAAATGAGCAGTAAGAGTTCTTATGATCAGTTACAAGGATTTTTCAAGAAATTCTATGCACAAAATTGATCCTCAATGATTAGAATGAACAATTTAGGGTGTGCTTGCTATGATTAGTTAGGCTCTTGAAAATTGCTTTTGACTTCGAAGAAATTTTCTCTGACATTCAACGAACTAAAAAGCTGTTATATGAGATCTTATCCAATCATCAGCCAGGCTTATTCTTCGGGAATGATCAGCAGATGTTCAGAGAATGTTTGATTTACACTAACTGATCCTCTCGGGCAAACAATTCCATGAATTTTCCTTTGATCAACTTGACTTCTTTTCGACGACCCTTTTGTATAAGCTTGATCAGAACTAGAGCTTCATTGTCATTTATCAGCATCTTAAGCTTTGATTCAGACTTTAAATTTAGGAGATGATTTGTAGATCATCGTCTTATCTTTTCAACGCATAATGAATTGCTTCATTTAGATAACCGAGCTGAAACATATGACCGAAATACCGCAATTGCTCAAACCCAACTGATTGCTGTTTAAGTGCAATCAGTTCGGTACTTCAGCGATCAGTTAGACCTTGATAACATCCGAATTTGCCCAACTAACGTGAAATACGACTTGTTTCAAATTGATTTTTATAATCATTCAAGTTGGAGAATTTTCATTTGAAGCATCCAGCTGAGGGATATCATCAAAATATCAATGCTTGCCAGAAATTCAGTTGTGCAGAATTCAGTTTCAGTTTGCTTCTTGTGTTAATAACTTCACACTTGAGTAAATATGATAGAAACACAATAACAAGTTTTGTTAACATCAAAATCAAAATTGTGAACATAAAATGTTCTAACAATCTATCCCTTTTTGATGATCACAAAACTTGGATAAACAATCGATTCAACTAACATATTTCTCCCCCATTTTTGTGTGAATCAAAAAGTCACATTTTTAAAACATTTTGAGCACAAAATTTTCTCCTCCTTAATATTTAAAAGTAATATCTAAATTAAAATTATAATGAGTTCTCCCCTTATATTTTTGAAATTTTGAAAATTATAAAACAAAAGGGATAACTAACCAATTTTCTCCATGGATCATTTCTACCGCAGCACATATGCTCTGCTTTCAATGAATAATGTAATATCCCGATCTTTTTGTCATGTTTTAGTTATGGCGTTATTTATGATTCATGGTGTTAAGATATGGTTTTAAATATTTTTATGGTTATGGTGGGAATGATTATTGGTTATGGTTATGGATGTTTTGATGGTTATAGATATGTTTATTGGAATGGTTAAAATATGGTCATTATTTATGGTTATTGTTTTAATATTATGTTCATATTTGGTGATGATTATGGGAATGAATGGGTAGAATAGAAAGTCGATCTTGAGCCAAACAGGAAATGGAAGTGCAGAACAATAGGAATAATGTGGCAGTAGTTGCGGTTTTTAGTATAATGTTTTGTATATTGATCCGATTGATGTGAGGCCACTTTCATTGGAAATATAAGATATAAGGCTATAACTTTCATGTTTTGAGTTTTGTTCAAATCATTAGGGTAGACGAGCCAAAAGTGGCCCGAAATGTGTCATGTGCATCGTTGCTCTTGTATTGACACATGTTGGGATATTGAGCATAACGTTTTACTCATACCTCTAAATGATCTGAAATTTGGAGAGGTTTAAGAAACGACATAGAGCTACAACTTTCTAGTTTACCACTTTTTCTAATTATGAAGGAAAGAGGCGTTTTGAAAGCAATCTTTGACGGAGCCGTGCGTAGAACGCTGCTGTGGAGTGCAGGGGGCAGCGCTGGGCCATGGCGTTGGCGCCTAGGCGCTGCCCCTTTTATTGTAACGACCCATTACAGGCCCAGTAGACCGCCCATACGGCCCATTACCCCGATCGACCCAAGGCTATCCCGATCTTGGGCTCCCTCAAGGGGCCTTTTCCCTCACGGGCTTTCCATAGGCGCCGTACGGGTTACTCATAGAACTCTCCAGCCCATGCACTGGAGCTTGTGCCTTCCCAGACTCGAACCTGAGATCACATGGATATATAGATACTCAGCACAAATCTGGTACCAATTGAGCTACTAGCTCAATTGTGCTGAGTATCTATATATCCATTCGAGTCTGGGAAGGCACAAGCTCCAGTGCATGGGCTGGAGAGTTCTATGAGTAACCCGTATGACGCCTATGGAAAGCCCGTGAGGGAAAAGGCCCCTTGAGGGAGCCCAAGATCGGGATAGCCGTGGGTCGATCGGGGCAGTGGGCCGTATGGGCGGTCCACTGGGCCTGTAATGGGTCGTTACAATAAAACAACCCCCTTCTCATGCTTTTAAATTTAAAAGAAAAACATGCGCGAAAGCATTTGAAATAAAAAGGGAAATAACAAAATAATATGTAAACAAAACATTTTACCAAAAGAAATCCACAAACTAACATAAGCTTTACCCCATAATTCATTTTACAAAATATGACAATAATTAAACTTCTCATGTTCACCCAAAATAAAATAAAAGTGACATGATCAAAAGTCTTTCCCATTGGCTTTTATATGACTTCTTCCCCTTGGACGATCCGCTTCAATCCTTTTTGTCACCTGCATCACATGACATTAACTGGAATGAGATAAAACTCAGTAAGCAGAAAGCTATACATAACAAGTACATATACATGAGATTGGTTTGAAATATGGATATAGCAATGGCAATAGACAATGAAGCAATGGCAATGGACAATAAATCAATAGCAATGAACAATGAATAATACCATCTTCAATGAAAGATAGGTAACAAAGCAATATGGATGGTATTTCATGGCATGAATTAAAGGAAAGGAAATGATAGTTCTGTGACCTGTGACCTGTGGATAGTATCTCTTTGATATATAAATATATCAAAACTGTGAGAGATACTCATAATCATGTGATTGGCCAATGACATGCATGTAATAACTATCATTCCTTGGCTTTGATCATAGGAAATTTCATTGAGGCAATTATACAAACACTTGGTAGGCACAATGGTGTATTAGCTCCTTGATCAATGAATTCAATGGAAATGCTTGAACAATGAACATATAACAATATACATATCAATTATATACCAATGGAAGGAGCTAATTAACAATAACATGGCTTGATACATATAAAAATCATGTGAGCATTTGAAAAGAAAGCTTCTACTTACAACCAATCCAACAATATGGTGGCTATGATAAACTTGAATGATTCCTACAAACATCAACACAAGAATAACCAACAATCATCAACATTACCCTAAGAAATTCATCCATTCAACTTAACCCTTCAACCATCCAAACCCTTCTAAACTCCGAAATAATAGAACCCTTACCTTACAACTTGGAGTAGAGATTGAAGGAGAGAAAACTAGAGAGAAAATGGCATGAATCGATTATAAGGAAAAGAGAGAAGGTTAGAATGAAGTAGAAGCCTCTAGAATCATGTTATAAGCCTTCAATCCCTTAAAAACGTGTTTTAAAAAAAACAATATCGCATGCTTAGCGTCGCAGCGCCACTTAATTGGCGCTGCGGCGCCTTCTCTACATCGCTGGGAGCGTGCTGCGGCGCCAACGCCACGGCCCTGGCAGCGCTGCCCCCTGAACTCCACAGCAGCGTTCTACGCACGGCTCCGTCAAAGATGACTTCTGAAACACCTCTTTCCTTCATAATTAGAAAAAGTGGTAAACTAGAAAGTTGTAGCTCTATGTCTTTTCTTGAACCTCTCCAAATTTCAGATCATTTAGAGGTATGAGTAAAACATTATGCTCAATATCCCAACATGTGTCAGTACAAGAGCAACGATGCACATGACACACTTCGGGCCACTTTTGGCTCGTCTTCCCTAATGATTTGAACCAAACTCAAAACATAAAAGTTATAGCCTTATATCTTATATTTTCAATGAAAGTGGCCTCACATCAATTGTATCAATATACAAAACATTTTACTAAAAACCGCAACTACTGCCACATTATTCCTACTGTTCTGCATTTCCATTTACTGTTTGGCTCAAGATCGACTTTCTATTCTACCCATTCATTCCCATAATCATCACCAACTATGAACATAATATTAAAACAATAACCATAAACAATGATCATATTTTAACCATTCCAATAAACATATCTATAACCATCACAACATCCATAACCATAACCAATAATCATTCCCACCATAACCATAAAAATAATTAAAACCATATCTTATCACCATGAATCATAAATAACGCCATAACTAAAACATGACAAAAAGGTCAGGATATTACAATCTCCCCTTCTTATAAAAATTTCGTCCCCGAAATTTTCTTACCGTCGAATAAAGTTGGATAACGATGTTTCATCTCCTCTTCCGGTTCCCACGTGGCCTCTTCAATCACTTGATTTCTCCAAAGGACTTTGAAAAGGCCAATTTCTTTGTTTCTCAACACTTTAACTTTACGATCCAAAATTTGCACCGGCCTTTCCTCGTAGCTAAGGTTAGGCAAAAGATCCAATGAGTCGTACCGAAGAACATGAGAGGGATTAGAAAGGTACTTACGTAACATTGAAACATGAAATACGTTGTGAACTCGATCCAATTCCGGTGACAATGCAAGACGATAGGCTCGGTCTCCAATCTTATCAAGAATTTCAAAAGGTCCAATGAATCGAGGACTTAGTTTACCTTTCTTACCAAATCGCATAACTCCCTTGAGAGGAGCTATTTTAATAAACACATGATCACCAACCTCGAAAGTCAAAGGCCGTCTCCGAACATCGGCATAACTCTTCTGTCTGGACTGAGCGGTCTTCATTCGCTCTTGGATCAATGCAACAACATCTGCTGTTTGTTGAACCAACTCCGGGCCCAACATCTTTCTTTCACCTACCTCTTCCCAATAAAGAGGAGATCGGCACTTCCTTCCATATAAAGCTTCATAAGGTGCCATGCCGATAGAAGACAGGAAACTGTTATTATACGTGAACTCTACCAAAGGCATCTTAGAATCCCAACTTCCCGGGAAATCAATCGTACAAGCCCTTAGCATATTCTCCAAAATTTGGATTACCCTTTCTGATTGACTGTGGCTTTGAGGATGGTATGCGGTACTGAAAGTCAATTTCGTTCCCAAGGCTCGATGAAAACTTTTCCAAAACTCTGATGTAAACCTTGGATCACGATCGGAAACTATTGACACCGGTATTCCATGAAGTCTCACAATCTCCTGAATATACGCCTCAGCATATTGGTTCATAGAATAAGTCGTCTTGACAGGAAGAAAATGCGATGATTTGGTTAAACAATCCACGATCACCCAAATCGAATTGAAGCCTTTCTGAGTCCTTGGCAACCCAACAACGAAATCCATGGTTATGTGCTCCCATTTCCATTGCGGTATTGGCAAAGATTTCAACAACCCCGCCGATCTTTGGTGCTCAATCTTAACCTGCTGACAAGTTAGACATTCAGAAACAAATAACATTATATCTTTCTTCATACCTGGCCACCAATAGAGACGTCGAAGATCTTGGTACATCTTGGTACTACTAGGATGTACAGAATAGGGCACTGTATGAGCTTCAGTGAGTACGTCTCGTCGAATGCCATCACCCATAGTAACACATATCCTACCTCGAAAGATCAATAAACCCTCACGGTTCAACCCAAACTCAGAAACTCCTGTCAAATCACTCTTCCTTTTCAATTCTAATAACTGAGCATCCCGCTGCTGTTCTTTCAAAATTCGATCAAATAAAGTTGAGTGAAGAACTAGAGCAGACAATCTAGCAATTGTACCTGAAGATACCAAATTGATCTTATTTTTTTGCAATTCAAGCAACAAAGGTTTAGAAATCATGGAACCCAATAATGAACTCGATTTGCGGCTCAAAGCATCTGCAACCACATTAGCTTTACCAGGATGATAGCTAATGGTACAATCATAATCTTTTACCAGTTCCAACCATCTCCGCTGCCGCATATTCAATTCCTTCTGTGAAAACAAATAACTCTAACTTTTGTGATCCGTAAATATTTCACATTTCTCACCATAAAGATAGTGCTGCCAAATCTTCAAAGCAAAAACCACAGCAGCTAACTCCAAATCGTGAGTGGGATAATTCTTCTCATAGTCCTTCAACTGACGAGAAGCATATGCTATTACTTTCCCCCGCTGCATCAATACGGCACATAACCCCTGCTTAGAAGCATATGTATATACAACAAAATCTTCAGTACCACAAGGAAGTACTAAAACGGGGGCCGAGGTTAACTTATCTTTCAATGTTTGAAACGCTTGTTGGCACGCAATGGTCCATTCGAACTTGGTAGCTTTCCGTGTCAAACTTGTCAATGGCAAAGCTATCTTTGAAAAGTCAGCTATGAACCGTCGGTAATACCCTGCCAAACCAAGAAAACTCCGTACCTCTGAAACTGTCTTTGGAATTGACCATTTCTTGATCGATTCAATCTTTGAAGGAACCACCAAAATTCATTTTTTTGAAACAATATGGCCCAAAAATGCCACCTGCTCCAACCAGAACCCACATTTCTTTAACTTGGCATACAATTGCTTATCCCTCAACTGCTGCAACACAATCCTCAAATGCTCACGATGAAGTTCTCGTGTCTTTGAGTAGATCAAGATGTCATCAATAAAAACAATGACAAAAGTATCCAAATACGGCTTAAAGACACGATTCATCAAATCCATAAAAACTGAAGGAGCATTGGTTAATCCAAACGACATCACCAGAAATTCATAATGACCATACTCGTTCTAAATGCAGTCTTTGTTATGTCCTCTTTTTTCACCTTTAATTGATGGTAACCGGACCGAAGGTCGATCTTTGAGAATATTGCTGCTCCTTGCAATTGATCAAAGAGATCATCAATACGTGGCAAAGGATATTTGTTCTTCACTGTTACCTTATTGAGTTCTCGGTAGTCAATACATAATCGCAGTGATCCATCCTTCTTCTTTATAAACAACACTGGAGCTCCCCACGGTGAGGAACTAGATCGGATAAAACCTTTATCTAATAGCTCCTGCAATTGAGTCTTCGATTCTTTCATTTCAGTAGGAGCCATTCCGTATGGAGCCTTGGAAATTGGAGCTGTACCTAGAATTAAATCAATAACAAACTCCACCTCTCGATCAGGTGGTAATCCAGGCACATCATCAGCAAATACGTCAGGATAATCTTGAACCACATCAATATCCTGTAATTGCAAATTACTTTCCTTTCGCACATCAACCACTGAAGCTAGAAAACCCATACAACCTTTGTGCAACAACTTATTAGCTTGAAGGCAAGAAATAATAGGAATACCAATCGAAAAGCCTAGACCAACGAACACATCACTATCATGGTCATCGACTAAAAACTTCACCGTCTTGCCCACACAATCAATTACCGCACGATAAGCAGATAATCAATCAATCCCCAAAATAACATCAAATGCAATCATCAGAATAACAATAAAATCAGCAAACAGTAATCTATTACCCACTTGTACAGAAAATGCCTTGATAATATGAGTGGGACAAATTTCATCCCCCGAGGGCAGCACAGTATTGAAGTGGAATGGCATAACAGTAGATTCAACACATATGGAATGCATAAATACTTCAGACATAAAAGAATGGGTTGCACCAGTGTCAATCAATGTATTGCTTCTTTGCCGCAGATTAAAATATTACCTGATATCACAGAAGAATCAGGATTAACACTTTCCTTCGTCATAGCAAAAATTCTTCCTTGGACTTTTCCTTTGCCTGATAAGAGAGGACATTTCAGTGCCGTGTGCCCCATCTCCTTGCATCTAAAACATCGTCCACTACCTACCAAACACTCACCCTTGTTTGGCTTTCCACACTTGGGACACAACGGTCGCTCCGTATCTGATGAAGGCAAAGAAGGCTTATTACGTTGCTCCAACTTGCCTTTCCCTTTGAACCCGCCTCGACCAGAAGGACTTGCACCTTGACTCCTAGCCTGAAAGGTTTGTCTTCTCAACTGTCTTTCTTTTTCAATCTCTTGCTCATCAAGTTCAGTTAGCAGTGCCCTCTCAACAATATCTTGATAAGCAACTACTTTAGCCATGTGAACATCTCGCCGAATCTCAGGTCTCAAGCCGCGAAGAAAGTGCTCTCCTTTATCTTTATCGTTCTCGGCAATAAAAGGCACAAAGACACAACCTTCTTCAAATTTGAGAGTATACTCATTGACAGTCATGGCAGCTTGTCGCAACTCGAGAAATTCTTTCACCTTCTTCGCTTTAACCTCTTGAGAAAAATATTTGGTATAGAAAAGCTATTTGAATGCATCCCACTTCAATTCACAAACATTCACTGTAACCTTGGTGGCTTCCCACCAAATACGTGCTGCTTTGACCAACATAAAAACTGCACAACTAACCTTGTCTTGATCATTGAACTTCAAATAATCGAAGATGGCCTCCAAAGACTTGATCCATTCTAGAGCAATTAGTGGATCAGGACCACCAATAAACTCCGGAGGGTTCATACGTCTGAAACGATCATATGCACCATCTTCAGAACTTTCCGTTCTGCCTTGACCTCTTCCTTGGCCATGCCCCTGAGTCGTAGTTTGCATGCTCAATAATTGTTGAATTTGTTCGCCGTGGACTTTAGCTTGTTCTTTCAATAACTTACTGAATTCATCTACCACCTTTGCAGTCTTATCAGTGGGAGGGGTCCTATCATCCCCTTCGATATTCTTTCTCTTGGGAGGCATATCCTACACATATGCTCACTTTAACATAGATAGGAAGAAAAAATACATCAATGGCAATGAAATATAAACAATTCTCAATTGGTACCAGGACTCTTGATATCAATGTACTTATCCTACAGGTCATGGGATGGAGTCCTGGGGAGGCGAAAGAAACCCCTTGGTATGGAGGGGAAGATCCTATGAGTAACCCGTACGACGCCTATGGAAAGCCCGTGAGGGAAAAGGCCCCTTTGAGGGAGCCCAAGATCGGGATAGCCTTGGGTCGATCGGGGCAGTGGGCTGTATGAGCAGTCCACTGGGATTGTAATGGGTCGTTACAAATAAACTGCTTTTTCTCGAGCATAAATAGGCTAAAAATTTTATACCGCTATAATCCTCTACAAGTCTAGTTTACAACGCAAAAGGCGGTTCATCATTTGGACACTCGAGCAAGGAGATATGTCATTTTTCCTACGGTCGCTGCAAGCTGCACGAAAATTCAGTTTTGCATATATATGTTTAAAAAATCTGAAATTTTCGAATTTTAAACATCAAAATCAGTTTCAATGTTCTTTCCATAACAACCCGCTCTGATACCAATTGATAGGATCGGTTAGGGGGGAAAATCGTTGAGCTACAAAGCTCGGTTCTTGAAATATTGAACACCGATGAATTAAATCGAGTTTGATTATAAATCAAGCGAAAGACACTCAAAATAATCCTTCGTAGAAACCGATTAAACATTTTGTAAAACATTTAAAAAATATGCAGGTTGAATGAGTAAAAATATTTTGGTTGAAGCATTTTATCAAACACTTGGTATGCAATATTTTGGTATTTGAATAACACATAAAATGCTTCAACAATGCATCTTCAAAACAGTGGAAATAATAAGTAAATGCAATAAATAAATAGACACGAATTTGTTTATGGATGTTCAGAGACTTCAAATGCTCCTATGTCACCCCTTCTTCCTCTTGTGAAGGATTCACTATAAGACTTTGATTTATACAACTCTTTGTACAAACCCACTCCGGAAGGACAGCAGTCAACTAGAACTCCTAGCACTCAAGATTGTAGGCAGCACCTCACAATCAGCATATTGTTTAATGTCTCATATGCAAACACTACAAACACATTGTTTTATGTCTGTGTGTGAAGACTCACTCAACTAATATTTGAAGTTCAACTCTCTTGTATATGTATGAGTGATTGTGTGTGAGGAATTTATCTTTTATAGTGTACATCTTAAATGTATCCTCACACACGGGCTTGTGCTCTCAACTAGCTGATTTTTGTATGCTAACTGCACATACTTTGAATCCTCTTCAAAAGCTCTTGTTTCATCTTCTAGATGTTGTATTTATAGGTCCCAACAATGATATATATGTTAGACACAAGAATATGACCGTTTAGAAAGTTTTTGTATTGTTTCTGAGATTGCAACGGTCAAATTCGCCTTGCTGGACATTTTCTCGACTGGTCAACTCAAATGGTCATTCAGTTCAACTGGTCAGCAGCTGGTTCAGTTCAGTTCAGTTCAGTTGGTCAGCTGCCGGTTCGGTTCAGTTCAGCTGGTCCAGTTGGTCTAGTTTAGTTTGTCTGGTTCAGTTGATCAGCAGCTAGTTCGGTTCAGTTGGTTAGTAGCTAGTCTGGTTCAGTTGGTCAGCAACTGATTCGGTTCAGTTCAGTTGGTCAGCTGATGGTTCAGTTCAGTTTCAGCTGGTGTGCTGAAATCAGCCTAACTGATTTCAGTTTGTGCAAAACCAATAACTTCATTGTCGTTTATCAGCATTTTAAGCTTTGATTCAGACTTTGAATTCTGAAGATGATTTGTAGATCATCGTCTTATATTTTCAACGCATACTGAATCGCTTCATTTCAATAACCGAGCTGAGAGATATGACCAAAATACCGCAACTGCTCAAACCCAACTGATTGCTGTTTTCGTGCAATCAGTTTGGTAATTCAGCGATCAGTTAGACCTTGATAACATCCGAATTTTCTCAACTGACGTGAAATACAACTTGTTCCAAATTGAGTTTTCTGATCAGTCAAGTTGGCGGATTTTCATTTGAATCATCCAGCTGAGAGATATCATCAAAATACCGAAGCTTGTCAGAAATTAAGTTGTGCATAATTCAGTTTCAGTTTGTTTCTTGTGTTAATAACTTCACACTTGAGTAAATATGTTAGAAACATAATAACAAGTTTTGTTAATATCAAAATCAAGATTGCGAAAATAAAATGTTCCAACAAGTTTTCTTATTGAATCCAGTTTCGTTAAACTCTATAATTACCCATTAGATCAACAGCCTTTTTAAAATCATAAAAACGTAAATGTTCTAACACGATAACATATTTTAATGTTTAAAATTTTGCATATGTTATTTTCAAATTTTACCATATAAAATCTTACTTAAAATGTAATAATATATTCAAATATAACATATTAAATAAGGATAACATTCATTTTGGTCCCTATTGTTTGCCATATTTCTCAAAATGGTCTCTCTTCTTTTCAGGCCACAAAATTGGTACCAAATTTTTGTAATGTTTCCCAAATCCATCCCACTCCTCATATTGACGAGAAAATCTAAAGGAAAAAATCTCATCCCTCTAAAAGTTTCAGATACCCCTCATGTACTTCTCATTTCCCCCAAATCAAAAACCCTAGTTTGAAGAACAACAAGTGGAAGGAAGAATGGAGATCACGAATTAACTTCCATCGACCACCATCATCTGCCACGGCTTGTCAGCAACATCCTGTAGCCACCACAAACACTGTTGCCCAGTTCTCATCGATGAACGAACAAGAGTGATACCCCATAAGGATCCGGGTCATGGATGACCTGGGAAGATAGTTGAGTAGCCAGATTAGAGCCAATGCGCAGGGCACTTTTTAAAAACCCGGGCACTTCTTCTCCTCCCGGGTAATCACCCAATGGCCCGGGCTCTCAGACAAACACCCGGGTACCTTACCAACCGGGCCACCTCGAGAATTGCACCATACTCGAGTATGAGTGATACAGGCGGTTTAATCTGTCAGAACACTTGGACTTGGAGTGTCCAAGAAGTCGTAAGAAGCTATAACTTAGAGTGTCCAAGAAGTCATCAGAAGCTATAGTATGGGCAACCAACTTGCCATACTTCATAAGTGGCACTAGAATCGAGGTACCTACCTATTTTCTACTATAAATAGAAAGTATTAATGTCATTTATAGATTCTGAAATCTTTACTCTCAAGCACACATATTTTCTCTCAAATATTGTTTGTGTTCATCTGACAACCTGCTGACTTTAGCATCGGAGAGGCTACGCCGGACACTCCTCCGGCGCCCATTCACGAGTTTCTTTTCTTGTGTGCAGGTGCTATTACAGCCATTATCTTCACTCAAATTTCCAAACACTATAAATTACTGATTTGATCTGTTGGAGCCCCTTACCCGGCTCATCCATTTCAGCGTGTTCACATCAAAGAGGTTATTCACCAAAAAAATTAATCCATGGTAAAATTCTATCTGTTTCATTCAAGAAAATTCCACAAAATTATCTTCAACTTAATTTTCTAATGGTGGCTAAAAGAAGAAATCTCAGAAATAAACCCAAAGAGATATAACCAAACAAATACCACTGCATTCATTCTCAGATCAAACACCAAGATCATGATCATGATCATGATCAGAAACCAGATTCCTGGGCAACCGCAAGGAGCTTCTTCACATGAAAGTACTTTCAAGCACAACAAGAACAACAACAAATAAATCAGAAGCTTAAACTTACCCATGGAGAAGAGAAAGTGATTCGAAGCAAGAAAAAATACATATCAGCAAGCGAAGAAAGAGAAATCCCTCGAAGAAACTCACAAAAAAACCAAGAAAACGTGATGCTCAGGTTCATTCTGCTGCAACACAAAAGTGACGCAAAGGCCTGTGAACTGAGAAGAAGAGGAGTAATGCTCTGTTAATGGCCTCATCCTGTACCAAGAATGACTCTAATTCTTCAAATAGATCCATGAAAATCTGTAGTTCTTTTTACGGGTCAGTTGTGGTTTCAATTAATTTTGCTTTGACTTCTTCTTCAGCTTTTTCTTCACTCACTCATGTTCTTATTGAGGCTTCTCCTAATTCCATTCCCGGGTCCTTCAGAAACATGGGTTTAGGAGATTATCGTAATGCTATGAGTGCAGAATGGTTGTGGATCATGCTCTTGGAATGACTTGGGATCCTTCTTTGAGAGCTACTATATTTTGATGCCCTTATTCAACCTTTTTCTAAACACATTACTCATATTAATCGATCCTAACGTTAAGGTTTTACAAGATTTTTCACTGTGTTGTGAAATCATGCAAACAATAATAATTGCTCGAAATTGAAAATGTATAATGCACAACGAACCTTCGAAGAGGAAGAAAATTGCCGAAGGAGATTGTTACTCCGAACTTGATGGGATTGGAAAAAACAAGCATGGACTCTCCATTAGAAAGCAAAATCACATATGACTTAGTTTCAACCTAATTAATTTCTTGAATAAGAATCATTAAGCCATTTTAAAACTAAATTCACAGTTTCTTAATACATCAGCAGTATTTCAATAAAATGACAAGAAATTAATAGAATCTTCAAGTCAAGACAAGACAAGACGCATTCAAAACATAAAACACGAGTGTTTGCAACTATGCTAAATTCAGCAATCATTATGCATAAACATGAGACAGAACTTCTTCTATTCAAAATAAGGGCAAGCCACGGGAGAAGGAGATGGAAAAGTAACGAGAAGAAGTGAAGAACGACTAGCATTGTGAGACTTGGTAAATTTGGATACATGTTGAAATCGAGAATGAACTAAATAAATCGAAATAAATTATATTTTTTTTAAAAAAATATATAACCAGAACTAACCTAACCGAATTTCGAATCGGTTCTATCGATTAAACCGAAGTTTTGCACACTCTTGGTAAATAACTTTCTATAAATTACTTCTTTTATCCGTTTTTTTTTAAAAAAAAACAATTTATAAATATATTTATTTATCGTTATCTATATTATTAAATTTAAGATTACTATATCACATCTAATAAACTTTTTTTTATCATGTTTAGATAATTATTTCAATTATATAATCCCGTATGACATAAGGCGTATAAAAGAGCAATGATATCTATACGAACTCTACAATACAATATCATAAAGAATAAGCAACTCATAGAAACTGTTTTAGATATTCCTTTGCGTTTTTTAAACGCACGAAATATCGAAAACCGATGTGAGAAAACAGAGGCCGAACGGAGAGGGTTTGCTGCGTTTTCTTGCTTCAAAAAGGGCTAAATAAATCAAGGAACATTGTGTGATGGTCGGCTTAAGCTACTATTGGAAGAAGAATCAAAAAAATCCAAGCTCTAGGTGTGGAAATTCATGGTCGAACCTAGTGTGTGTGTTCTTGGTGGTGTGTTATTCTTCAACAAATGAACATTTCAATAATACAATGCTTCAAAAAAATTATTATATCATGATGCAACTATTAATATCAAATCCCATAATTGTTTAATTGATATAATGCTTCACTAAAATTATATATTAATTGTATTACATAAAATTTCATTTTTATCTAAAACCAATACAAATATTTGAATGTTTCAGTTACACGATTAACTTGATGGTTTTTGTATTATGAAATTATAAGATGCAAAAAAAAAATTGTAAAACTTTGTGATGCGATCCGGGTGAAATCGATGAGCCGGGTCGGGTGCTCCACCGGATCTGCTATCAAGATAATGAATAGAATAAGAGCAGTGTGAGATATGACTTTCCCTGTGACCTGCAAACAAGGAGATGTACTCGAGAATGGACGCCGGAGATGTGTCCATCGTGGCCACTCCGATGCTTAAATCAGCAGGTGAAGATGATAACCAGTGTAGCTTTTAGAGAAATAAAGACTACTGGTGTAAATATGTGTGTTAACATATGTGTGGGGGTGAATTCTCCAAAAAACCAAAGAGGGATCCAACATCCAACCCCCTTTAAATGGGAAGTATACATGTTATTTATAGGAAGGAAAATCAAGGATTACCTCGATTTGCGCGTACACCTACCACTCATAGCCTTTGATGTTGACTTCTTGTCAAGCCACCCTACCTCTGATAGCTTTTCTGACACGCCAAACCCCTGTAGTTCTGACAGATAAGATAGCACTCGAGTGCGGCATTGCTATCGAAGTAGCCCGGGTGATAAGCTTCTCGGGAGATGGCTCGAGAGCCCGAGAATCTGGTTGCCCGGGGAGAATATGTCCCGGGCATTCTCCTGCCCGACTTCTAAAGAATCCATCCTGCAGATTAACCCAGATTTGGGCTATCCATTTAGCATCTCGGGTTATCCACTTTGTTTTGTTGCGTTTGTGTTATTTGCTTCGCAAAAATGTGAAATGGATATTTTAAAATTTGTAAATTTGTTTAAATTCTTTCAATTTCATTACAATATTTGATGATAATTGTAGAAAACTGGACACAAATCCCTTCCATTTTTTCATTGAATATTACTATTTGTTTGTTTGTAGAGGAACTTCTTTCTTTATCTGTAAAACCCGTTGGATGCATTGCTGATTAATGGCTTCTGAGTTACAGGTGGTGGTGAATCGCCTTGACGGCAAAAACTTGTGTGAGACGGTCTCACGGGTCGTATTTTGTGAGACTGATATTTTATTTGGGTTATCCATGAAAAAATATTACTTTTTATGCTAATAGTATTACTTTTTATTGTGAATATCGGTAGAGTTGACCCGTCTCATATATAAAGATTCGTTAGACCGTATCACAAAAGACCTGCTCCACGTTGACGTAGTGGTAGGAAAAAAAATCATTTTATTTTCAAGAAGAAAATGACTGAAATTTTATGTTTAAAGAAATAATTTTAAATAATATAATAGTTGATATACGTGTACGTTTTCTATTAGTAAATAATAATTAGTTTGGCCTTGCTTCGCTCCTCCTCCAAGCCGTATGCATTAATTTCTAGAACTCTTATTTTTCAATAACTAGAAAAATCAAAGTGTTGATATATGAATTGATTGTTTAATTCACTCAAAAATATAATATAATAACATTAAAAAATTTAAATAATATTTTTAAAAATTACAACGACAGAATTACACTTCATGCATAGTTTTATTTACTTAAATTTTAATATGTATGTATATATTTTGTGCTAAGAATATGAGTATTAATATAAATCATAGAAGAACTCATGACTTGTGGAATGTCACTTGGTGTTGACATTGAGATGAATTTAAACCCGACTTCGTATTAAGTTCGTCCTGTTCAGGGCGGGTTATACCTCATTAAGTGGGTCCGAGACAGGTTTGGAGATGTAATAATCATTCCCCTCCATTATATATGTAATTACTCATATATATTATTAATAATATATTTATATTTTTTGTTATATTTAATAATTAATATATTAATTCTTAATCTTAATTCATAATATTTTACAATTGAAAGAATTTTATTTCATTATGATATGTGTAATATAAATTATATGATTATGAAGTTTATTTTGTTATGAGTTGAATATAAATAAATATAGTTTAACTTGAGATAATATTTTTTTCTTAAATATTATCAATGTAAAGTTGGAAAGTTACTTTAATGATTTAATTTATTAATTATTAAACTTTTTTTTATTGTATAGTGACTAAAATAAAAAAAAATTATATAATTTTTAACTTATCCAGCCAAAGTTGGACCTACCTGGTTTCGAGGAGGGTCTAAAATTGAGGTGCCCTAAGTCCAAGTTTGACCAAACTCGTTTCATATCCCACCCCATTGATATCTCAACTAGCACAAATCTATCAAGTTTAGGACAATACCTCATATTCAAAATCTAATAGTAAGAAACTCTTAAAAAAAAGTGCAAAGTCTCCTTACATCTCCTATAAATTAGTTGAACATATGTATTGTGAAACGGTTTTAATAGATTTATTTCTGTGAGACAGTCGATTATGGCCATACATATAATGAAAAATAATATTTTTGACATTAAAGTGATATTTTTTATGAATCGGGTCAAGTTGAATATTTGTGTTACAAAATTTATCTGTAAATAATTTGAAATCATGGGTTTTTATGAAATTAGTTATCATATATTTAGGCAGGTGATGGAAAAAACATAACATGTTCACATTTCAATTAGGTTTAGCATTACAAAGCAAAACAGACAAATTTCACTTTCCATCTAAATATCCGAAGGGGGAAATTTTTTGTCATAAATACTTTGGGACCTCTAACACAAGAACAAGACATTTTTATTGAATAAATAATTGTAATGTCTAGCTGTCTATATACACGAATAGGGTATTTATATTCTTTATGAATATAATTTTAAATATGATATTTAATATAAACATTAAGTATATGAACATCAATGATGATCGAGTATAGACTATATAGGTTGCGTATGGTTAATGAAATGGAAGTGATCACGATAATGTGCACGAGTTATGACCAATATGACAATGATGAATGGAATATGATGTTAAAACTTGTAACGAACCGATACTTAAAATAGTACTACTTCAATGTTTGTGGAAAAATTTGAAATTTTCTTCTTAAATAATTCATTATAAACATAACTCACAAAATAAAATAACGGTCACCACCCATACTAAAAATAAAGTTAATATTAAAACTCCAACGTTTGAATCCCACATCCATAAAAATTTCAAGTTAAAAACGACCACCATAATTTGCAAAAGTGTAGCATAACTGTAACGTCCGAAAAACCAACCTACGTAAATCACATGCATGCAAATATATTTTAATTGCTTAATTGTTTTATTTAATTGATTTTAAATGCTAGCATGATATTTATAATATAATTAAATGTATGATTGCATGATTAAATGATTATGTGACATGTTTTCATGAAATTAAGGATTTGACCCGAATATTCGATAATAGGCAGGGGAAAGGAGACCGGAGACGATCAAGACAAGAATATGTATTTTTATTTAAACAATGGCAAGACTTTCCAATACGATTAAAAATGATTTAATTTTTCCTAAAAATATTGGAGTTCGAATTATTTTACGAGTCGAGCTCGAATTTTCCCGGGAAGCCAGTTTTGGGCAAACAAAGAATTTTAAAAGATCAAAAATATTATTTTATAGAAACTAATTTTACAAAATTTTATGTTTTAATTAATTAAGTATTATTGGGCCCAATTAAATGATTTAAAGAAGGCCCAATTACCTTAAATTTGCAAGCCCAAAAAAAATCAAAGCCCATTAGCATGTTAATTAATTATAAATAAGTGATTTAGGTTTCAAAAACCTCACAATTACTCACATCATCAGCCATGCACTCCTCACACACACCATCATAGTTTTCGAAAATATCTAGAGGAGAAAAGCTTGTGTTCTTCGCCGTCCGGTCGTCCAACATCGCACCATCGCGAAGATCGAATAATCGAGCGTTATAAACGCAAAGGCACGTTTTCTAAACTTTTTTAAACATCATACAAATCATATTATGTGTGTTTTATTTGATTATGCATTAAAAACACATGGGTTCCATTATTTTATGGTGTGTTACGTATTTTCAAAGTTTTAACGATTTTACGCTTGTTTTGAAATCGTTTTTGAAACCAACGGACACGCTTCCAATACATGATAAAATATGATTGAATTATAGTCAAACCATGATAAATTTAAAGGTTATAAGGTTGGGCAACCGAAGGAACAAACAAAAAAGGAGAAAAAAAGATCAGGCTTCGTACAAAACTCAAGTTGATCGATCACTATGCATGGGGATGAAGGGTTCGACCAGATCTCGAGGAAGGCTCGTGCTGGACGTGGGTCTGGGTCTGGGTCTGGAAGGGCTAGGACCCCTCGCGCGCAGCATAGGAGGAGTCCCATGGAGTAGGGACTCATCGCGCAGGCTGGTAGAAGTGACAGCAGCCAAGGGGGCTTGCTGATGGGGCTGTGTGGCTTAGAGTAGGTTCATTAGGGTCCTAGGGTCATGAGCAGGGGTCGGGTCAGGGGGTGGGGCGGCTTGGGTGGCTGCTGGCTCGAGAGGAGATTGAAACCGTGAGGGACCTTTGTGGGGCCTATTCTTGTGCTTGGTTCAGGGGGTACGTGCGTGGGTTCCAGGGGCTGGATCTGGGCGTGGTCCAGGGATGGTTAGGGTCAGGTGGGCTCGTTGGTGGCTTGGCTGGAAGAGTCCTAGACTAGGTAGGAGTCCTAAAAGTTCCAATGATACTCATGCACACACGCATGCATATTGGGTCTCGGTTCCAGGAGTGATTGGGTGAGCTAGGGGCTGGTTCTTTTGGATGAGCTTGGTCAGGAGGGTTCCTAGATGGGTTGGCTCGGGTTTGGCTCAAGGTGGGTTGGGCGTGGCTCGAGTAAATTGGGAGATGGCTCGGGTGGTTCGATAACGTGTCAAAAACAAAAATTAAAAGGAAAAAAGTGAATCCATGGGTCCACGGGTGTGGCTCATGACTTGGAAGGGTAGAATAAATAATAAAAATGTTATGTTTAAAATTTGAGATTAAAATAATGAGTTTTGGAATTTTCCGAGATTTAATCGCCTCACGAAACGTTAATTAAAGAATTAATTGAAACACCTAATTTTAACTTAATAAAATTATGGAAAATTATATTTAAGCTTAAATAATTATTGAAAGTTTAAGTTTTTAATTTGGAAATTTTATATTATGGTTTAGTTTAATTCGGGATTAAAATGCATTAATATGTTTTATTTAAAGATTAATTTAAAAGTCATCGATTTATGCAAAATAAAAATATGAGAAAATTCATTTAGGCTTAAATAATTATTTATAATAATTAATCTCATGTCATTAAAAGTGAGAAAAAGATAAATTCGAGAATTTTTACGTCCAAGAGCAAAACGATCTTTTTACACTTAAGAAAATCACGATTGTTACGAGGCTATCAATTATTAAGAATTAAGAGACATTTTTTGGATCATCTTTTATTATTATTGAATATTACATTAATTTGTATAAATCATAAATTAAAAATAACAAAATCAATTCTAGAATTCAAAATCCTTTGATATTAAAATAAAAAATTATTAAATGAATAATTAGCCAAAAAATGAAAAGTTTGAGAAGGAAATATAAAAATATATATAGAGATACACTTCGAAAATTTGAGAGAATGATAGAGATAAATGAGAGGGGAGAAGATAAGAAGATAGGTGATATGAAGCGACAGAGAGATAAATAAATAGCTTGTGTATGAGTTAGAAGTTTAAAAAATCCATCCAAATCTTTGGATTGAACCGAATACAATTTTTGACAATTTATAGTTGTATCTTAAGCTTTAATATTTTTATGTTAATGAATTCCATTAAGTTATTAAAAGTCTATTGAAAATTTGAATACTTATAAACTTTTATAGAGTTTTTAAAAGTCAATATTGAATACCACTTTACTTTTTAAAACTCTATGAAAGTCTATTTTGAATACTACTAGACTTTTATGGAGTAAGTAAAAGTCTTAATTGAATACATCTAGACTTTTAAAATCTACAAAAATTATTAAAAGTCAATAAATCTCTTACATTGAATATACCCCCCATAGTTTTCTGGCATAAATTTTTTTTCCTTTTTGGCAATTTTTTTTTTGCGCTGAAGTCTAAATTTTTACTGGTGTTTATCATCTATTCATCTTGGCATTAATATTTTCCACACTTTATGTTTTCTTTAATAATTGATTCCTTAATCGATGTTGATTAAATTTTCAGTATTGAATCAACCGTTGAAGAATTTAAAGTTATGAAAAAACATCCAACACAAGTAAAAATGGATAATTCTTCTACGTCATATTTATTTATTGTAATCATCATATTTATATTTAATGATTATATAAAAAAAACTACTTTTCGTTGCTTTTCTACTTGATTGTTATGAAATATATTGATGGTGAAGCATTGAAAACTTTACGCGTTGTACGTTGAATTCCTTATTTTCAAGTGATTTGTTTTAAAACTATAATTTCAAGTTTTATTTGATTTTTATTTTACTAACTACGTTGAGATGGTTTATTGTTAGTATATAATTATTATATATACGCAAATATAAAAAAAATATGATTATTATTTTGTGTCTCCATATCAATTATTATTTCTATATTGATATTTTTTAATAATCAATTATTCATCATTTTAGAAAAATTGTTTTTGCATCCCCAAAAATTATTTCTCTAGCTCGTCCCTGATCACGTAAAAATACGAGAGACCGACATGATAAAAGAATTGACGGGGTGGGGCTAGTCTACTAACAGGAAGCATAGAAATTAGACAGAGCTCCCAGACCACCCTTGTTCTATTTTCTAACTCCAAGTACTCCACCCCCTTACAATTTTCGTAGATGACAGGTTACTTGGTTTTACTTTATAAGTTGTTAAATATGTCTTTAAAAATACAAATTGCAACAATTACCATACTTGAGTGAATGCATGCACTTCCTAAATGTAAAAGGATCCATCAATCTCAAACTCCAAGTTTGTATATGAACACATGTAAATATATTATTGTCTATATTTTATTTTATTCTTACAAATGCTATCACCTCGAAACAAACATTGTTTACCTGCTGCAGATTGATATAGACATATTTTCTTTCTACCTCAAGTTCAAAGCAATTATATATGGGCATAGATCATTCATCAATGAACATCCTATGTTACATCTCATAATATATAATAGTGTATATCCTATAGAATCCTCAAGTCTGTTGCTTATACTTCATGCAAACTCGCAACAGCTGATCCGCAGCTTCATTCATGGCCTCCTCTTCTTTATTTTTCATCTTCTCACTCAATTCCTTTGCCCTAAGCTTTAACTTTTCACCACATGTCTCTACAATAACCTTATTTATCGCATTTGCGATCTCGTCTCTACTTATATTTCCATCCTCATCTCTTGCAACCTCCACACCGGCACCAGCCTCTACCAAAAGCCTAGCATTCAAAGGCTGGTCGAGTTTCAACGGTACAGCTACAACTGGTATGCCGAAATAAAGACTTTCGATGACAGAACTCATCCCACAGTGACTCATAAAAGCACCTACGCTTTTGTGTGCCAAGATTTTAGCTTGTGGTGCCCATTCCTTCACAATAATACCCCTTTCTTTAACTCTATCAAGAAACCCCTTCGGCATTACCTCATTAATGTTAATTGTTTCTCCGACAGGAGATCTAACGACCCATATGAAGTTAACGTTACAGAGCTCCAAGCCTTTTGCTATCTCCTGCATTTGATCTTTAGAGAAGTAGTTTTCACTTCCAAAAGAAATTAACACAGTTGAAAACTGGGGTTTCTTACTCAGCCATTCCACAATCTCCGCACCATTTTCCTCATTGTTAGATTGTGCAATAAGTGGACCAACAGGGAGCATGCTTTTCTTGCAAAGAACAGACAAATAATCGACATACTTCCCTTCGATTCCCCCGCATGTCTTCATCAAAACAATGTCATCAGATAGTTGAAAGTGGGCAAATGATATACCCTTGTAATCCTCATCTGTTTTAAGTACACCAAGCGCAGCCTCCAACTCCTTCCTTTCGTTGTCTTTAAGGTACATTGCCGGATAAGGGAAAGTTGAATCTTTTCCTGTGAACATATGATAAACAAATGAATAAGCAGCAGCCCCTGTGGTGGCGAAATGGACTGCAGGAATGTTGATGGATGAGGCAATTTTGGCAGCCCACGGTTGAAAAACATCGTAAATCAGCAAATCTGGCTTCAGATATCTGATGATATCATTGAAGCTGGAGATTGACATTTGAAAGGCATGAAAAAGCCTTGGCATGAGATTTGGAGGGATGTATTTAGTTGTATGGAAGTGCGATGGAAGATCAGGGAATGATGGTAATTGGAGTTCAACTAGGTGGATTGAATAAGATTGCTCTTGAAGTGAATTTTTTATTGAATCCAGGTTGATGGCTGTTGAACAGAAGTATATATGGAAGTTCTTGTTTGACAAATTCTTGGATAGTTCAAGATAGGGGAATACATGACCATGTGCAATCCAAGGAAACACAAGGATGCTGAGTTTACTTCCACTTTTTGCCTCCATTAATGGGAACCTTTTGCTCTGTAACTCAGAGTCTGGAAATTGTTCTGGTTTATGGTGTAGTTTTGAGGGTTGATTTATAGGACCGTCTCTTTTGTTTTGATATGTTAGAATGTGTTTTTTTTGGTGACATCATCTACATGCGTAGTGTTTTAGAATTGTGTTTCGTTCAGGAGTTTCTTGTTTTTACGGCAGCAAAATTAGGCTTTTGTAAAAGTCTCGAGACAAACTGCGCCTGAATTACACACGTGTGGTGTCCTGCATGAGATGGGAAGGTTGAACAAGTCATCCGATTTAATTTTTTATAACACATCACCTTTGATTTAAAAGCATAATTAAATTTGAAATCATATTGCGCATTTCACGTGTAATAAATACACTCATGGGCCTCCAAACCAAGCATATCTAGGATGTTATCAATTGTGAGGTTCAATTCAATATTAGGAAAAAAAAAAATTGAGAGAATTGCACCTTTCTAACAAAACATATCTCTTACAAATAGTAAAAATAATTTAATTTATATTGCAATTAATATTCTTAATCTAACTTTCATTTCCAACCAATTCTCTTCTCGGAGCCAGAACAAATTTTAATCTAGCTAACAATGTCGTCGGGGTTTGCTAGTTTTGGTCATACTACCTGCAGCTTTCTGTTAATTTTATGCGTAGTTCAGGCAGATAATCCAGTATGGCATGGGTTTTTGTTCTAAAAATTTAAGGTGTCCGAAAAGAGATGAGGTTTCACAATCGTGAATGAGTTTAGAACTGAACATTCACAAGGAAGTCATGATATGTACCTAATATTATCAGTCCACGTTTATGTGCTGGTGAACCTAAATCCTGAAAAACGCCTGATTTTTGTTTGGACAGAAATTAGTAATGCATACAAAATCCAATGGTGTAGAAATTATACAAAAACGAATATTTCGGAAATTAATAAAAATAGGTATTAGATGATATGACAAACACCAACATGAAAAACATCAAATGAAGTGTACGAAAAATCATATATACATTATGAGAAACAAATCACTCCTTAGAGGAGTAAACTTTCACACTCGGGACTTGATTTCTGTGTTTTAGGATTACACAGACTCTTGAATCAACCAACAAAAGTCTTTGTTCCAGTGATACTTGAGTATAGAAAATTGCTTCATGGTTTTCTTTCTATAATCCAAGCTACAGTTTCGAAATCAGTTGATGTTAAAAGCACGCAGGAAGTTCAAGATACCTGCCATTTGATCGGACAGTTGGTTTTGTCATAGTCAAAGTTGGATGCTCTATTTCCCACGACATCATCCTCACTATCTTCTTGACTGATCCTACACTTCAAGATATCACTCCTTTTATGGTCAAATCTTCCATTGTAAGGTTTGTGGCCACGCCCACACTTGGCAAAGCACTAATCAGGGTAGATATATCATTTTGTAATGCAGCAGCAAATACCTGGGCAAGACGATAAAAACAAACTGTTTCTTATGCAATGATCTTCATCAACTCTTACTGAAATGATTCTATGCAAGTCTTAACTAACATTTTAGTGACAAAAAACAAACCAGGCTTATAAATATATTTTCTTTCCTTTTTTTTCCAGAAACAACTCTGACTTGAAAATAAAGAAGAAAATTGGTGTTTTCAGTCTTAATGGAAACATAATGAGATCGGTGTACCTTTCTGTTCTCTTCCTTTTGATGTTTAATGACTTCCAATGGCCACTCGCTAACTAGCTTTTGAAGTTCAACCACAAACCCTGCCCTCTTTGTGTCAGTTGTACTCTGGAAAAATATGATATGGAATACGTAAGCGAATTTAATGAAATGAGAAAGAAACAAGCAAGTTAGAATGAATGGGGCACCAACCTTGTGATTCATTTCGGGTGTTGGTGTGGGGGTACAAAAAACTTGAAAAAAATTTGTCATCTATTGTCATATAAAAGAACATTTTATTTGCATGTGAAAGTGTTATTAACCTTGCTACTCCATCCTCTATATAAGACAAATGGAACATGGAAACTATTCGGAGAATACAGTACTAAAAGCCATCATGTCTGTCCGTACAGTTGAAAATCATAGCTAAGCAAGATCACAGAAAAATCGAGGAAAAAGATTAAGCACTTGAGCAAGCAATATAATTGCATCTACTTTAATCAAGACCCAGCCACCTAATGTTACAAAGACGAGCTTTTTCCTTCAAAGTTGAGTTTTTAATCAAAATTACCTGATTGATTGCTTGAATGATTGCAGCAGCACTTTCAGGCTTATGATCAAGAAGCAAACCCTGCGAAAGGTACCAACATGAGTAGACTGCTGATGCATATCATAATCCATATCAATATTGCAGAAGCACTTTCAGGTTTAGAACAGAGTAACACTAAAGGGAAAAACACTAAACAGAAAAAAGAACTATACTATAAATACAGGACTGCACGCCAGGATCCATTCCTAATGATTCTAAAATGCCATCCAATCACCTTGACAATTTCAAACCAGTGATCTACAACATACGAATACCTTGGCACATGAAAATCCAGTAGAAAGACTGTGTTGTTTCATAGATTCTGATCTCCACTTCTCGATTTCCCATAAAGCCTTAGTATCTCCTGCAACGGGGGAATGCAAAGACGAGCACTGATGCATTTACAAGCCTTTCACATTATGTAAGATGCAAATTATGAAGGAGTTAACCGGATCTTGACACTTCTATATTAAATGTCCACAATTTAACCAAACACTATAAAGCCACAAAATTTCAGAACACGAAAGAGGTTTTGCAGTAGAGCTAAAACACAAGCACTTTAAATACCTTTTCTTACAGCAAATTCCATCCACAAATCAAAGGAAGTCCGTCTAAGGCTTACTCCTGACTTCACAAACCTTTTCCCGTATTTGGACATCAAACCCCACCTGTCTGCACTGTAACATATGCTGCAAGAAAAAATTAGCAAGAAAATATGATGATTCAATTCAGAAAGTAGCACAGTTAATGAAATAATCCACATTCAATGAGAAAAACAAACTATATGAAAATGCAGAACATGGAACACCACATCAACACTTAATCTCATCAAAGTTTCAACCAATTCCTCTGACTTGCATAGATATCATCCCATGAATTTCATTAAACAAAGAAACAATTAGACAGAGAGGAAAAAAAAAGAAGGAATATCTTTACATAGACACAAATTTGATACAGTTGCAAAACATTTTGAGAGACAAAAAATTGCACATAGGTTATGTTTGCATGCAGCCTAAAGCACAATCACTTGGCTAAGAAAAATTCAGGAATCACAGATCATACATAATAAGGTTCATGAGTTCATGTGAAAAAGAATAGATTTGCGACGGAGCGTGACATGACTGGAACAAGGGAAGTAATAGACAGGGAACCAATATTATTCTGATGAAATGTTGAGTTACCAATGGTCAAGCAAATGCGATAGTAAATTGAATTTTTAAATCCGTTCAGAGAGTGAATGAATAAGTGCAAAATATATAAATTAAATAAAATTAGATGGGAATGATTAAATGAAACACTGAAGGAACCGCTCATAATATGCATACCTGAAAACTATATCTGCTGTACCAGGTCGCAGAGGTAACCCATTCTTCTTCACAAGTTTCATCACTTCTACCATATGGTTTACATCATTATGTTGTTTGGCATGTAACTGAGGATGGAAAGAAAGATAAAGGAAATTTTGCTTCCGATATGGAATCGTGCAACTATACAAATAGACAACAAATCGAATCTCAAACGAGTAACCGGAAACATACCAACAGAAAATGAGCAGATCCAATATCAGGAGTCAATCCATATAAATTGTGCTTCCACAACGCCATCTTACCTGGTGCAAATAATAGTTAGAATTTTACATATATGGATAAGAAAACACACGAAAACTAGAAACAAAAGAAATCAGTTTATCTTCTTGTCAGCCAAATAAGTCAAAGCAATATCACACAGCTAACCATTGGAGAGGATCCAATTTCAAAACAATAGATCCCTCTTCGGAAATAAAAACCAAAGATAAAACTATTTTAATTTCATCAAGAGCTACATCTATGATAAGAATTAAATGAACTCTTGTTTAATTAACTGCCAGAAAGTTCAATGCTGTGATTCTGAATTTAAATTTATAATTAAAGGGATGGAACTGAAAAAGAGTGATACTGAATATTCTCACCAAAATCAATGGCCCCTACCCGCACACAAGCCTTAGTAACATCCCTGCAAAGTGCAATATTAAAATTGTCGGGTATCCTAAGATTGGAGAGTCTCTGCATCCACAAACGAAGTAAATAAATGAATACATATAAAAAGGTGAGGTCTCAACTGTACACAATCAAGCCACATAAGCACTCACAAATCTTCGAAGTCTCTCCAAAATATCAAATAGAAGCTTGATATCTTCATGGGTATCACATTTAGCAACAAGTGACCACAACCAAGCATTAGGAGGTGCAGTTCTCATCTCAGATACACATTTCAGCATCTTTTCATATACTTCCTTCGCAGTCCCTGCATCTAACACAACCATGAATGTCCAATCACTAAGTATCATCAAATTTGAAATTTTATGAGTCATAATTATTCAAAGCCCGAAAACCATTTCCTAAGCTCTAGGAACGCACAACTGAAGCAACTGGCGCAGTTGCAGCCCTTTAGTGGAGGACGCGCCTTGGCCATGAAAACGCATAAATGCTATAACCGTAATTTAAAGAGTATCTTAAATAGAGGGATTGACGATTCATGGTAAAATGCAAGTTAGTGTTCATTCATAGAATCATAGTTAAATAAACACTGGTAAAAATATATTCAATCATTGTTAAATAATCAGTAAAGTACAAATCTAGTGTCATGTGAAATAATTTCCTTCGTACAGAAAAATTTTGAAGTGTATTTCCTTGTGCCTGGGCTACGTTGCATTTGTGAGGCATGTTACCCTCTAATAACAAAAATAACTACCTACCTGATGAATCGTTTTCAACCATGCTAGCTTCTGAAGAAAAAGCTACAGTAGTCCACAGCATTGAAGGCATTTCAAGATTCATAACATTTTGATTATTTAACTGCATTTGAGAATGGTTTCCATGGATAATGCCTGCGATATCAGACAAATCATTGATAAATTTTGCTAAACCGACAATATCAGAAGTACAAACAAGCAGACAAGTGCGAGTAAAAACGTGCATATCAACAGCTACACATTATTCTGGCTGCTGTATGTAAATCAATTCTAATTATGATTATTTGGTCCACAATTTAAGACGGAAAATTTGTAATCGTTATGAAAATAACGCAACAGGATTAACTTGCAATTTTTCTTCAGGAACAACCACAGTCCACATATAAATATAAACACTTCCGAGTGATCTTAAGTTTATCAAGAAATAACAGAAACGCACTCCATTAACAAATTACTGAAATATAAGTACGTACAAAACCTTTGCTTCTTCGTTTCCTTTAAAACAAGTTGAAAAGGTATTTCCATCACAGTCTTATCACTAGTTTGCAATGTTCTACCATGGTGTTCAAATCTTCGTTAACTGTTTTGTAAGACATAAAAGAAGCCAACTTTCTCACTTATCATTACCTAAAACTAAACTTTTGAGGTCTGCATTATCTGCCTTTTCTTTCCCATTGTTCTTTCTCTAGAAACTATAAAGCTCTTCCGGTAATTAAATAAATTGAACATGGCGAATGGAAAGTACCTGACAGAAGGGCGGAGCAGAAGCGGCGGCGCAGAGAGAATGAGCAGTTCAGCTGAGAAGCATTTTCGATCGCTAATTGTTCGATTTGAAACGAGTTGGAAACAATCGGCGAAGGAATATTCGCCATTCTAGCGACACAGCGCAAACTCGATAATGCTCCGATGGCTCGCATTTTCTCGTACATTGCCGTCTGAGAAAAGAGATTGATGCTTAGCTGAGAACGACCTAGTCCCCCAAATTTTCGCCACAAACCCTCAAGCCTCAACTACTCAATTGCCTCTTCCAATGATTTAATTAATTTTATACAAGTAATAATTCCAAAAAATAACCATTTTGTTTCCAAAAAATAACCATTTAATAATAATCATAATAATAATTTATGAAGTGTTATTGAAAAGTCTACTACTCGTTTTTCTTAAAAAATACTAGAATTTTTTTTTATCCTAATAATTTTCGGCCGACTTAAGATATACATATACATATACATACATATACATATATATATATATATATACATATATATATACATATATATATATATATATACATATATATATACATATATATATACATATATATATACATATATATATATATATATATACATATTTTAAAATATCTTGCACTATTTTAAAAATAAACATTCAACTATATTTGAAAACTCAAAGGAACCTAACTCATAATGTAAAATCGTATATCATCACCCAACCTAAACTATCAATATTTCAAAATATACTAACATTACAAACCTCTCAAAAACCACTCAAAATCAACCATAATAGTCGTAAAAATCTTTGACATAAACTTTAAATCATAAATGCGGAAAACTAACGCTGGTCATCGGGTTATGTACACCTTTAGTCCAACAAGATCAACCATCAAGACCTCCATTATCATTATCATCATGTTCACCTACATCGATCACACCTAGTGAGTCTAAAGACTAAGCAAACCATAATGTTGATAACAAATAATACGTATACAATCACATACAACAGTGAAAACACTTTTACTTAAAATAACATTTCATAATCACGCATAAACATAAACATTTTTCATATCATCATAAACATATCAATTTCATCATATACGTATACGTTTTCCTTTCGTTGAATTCAGATCGTTAATTGTGACTTTCGTATTAGGGGTCGATGGATCCATCTACATGTAATCACAGTACTGGGCGGCGGAGACATCAGCGACACTCTCACCTGTCAACTGAGCATTGGCCTTACGTATCTTCGTATCATTAGTCACAATTACTTCACTTCCTTCAATATTTCATATTTTCATCACTTTATAAAATTAAAGCATATAATAATCATTTTTCTTTTAAACCAAGTATGTAACATATCTTTTAGCATTAACGTTTTATCATAAAATTTCATAAACTCTTAAAATAACTGAAACGACCTCGACATTTTTTTTAATTTTTTTCTAATAAACTCGAAAATACTAATTAAAATAACTTAACATTTTCATAAATCATAATAATTTGACATTTAAATATCAAATGTATAAAATATCCCTAAATTATCAATTAACCGAAAATACTACGTCGCCTTTTAAAAAGATCAACTAACATAAATTAAAGCAAAAAAATATCTATAATAAATCATTAACATTAAATCTTTAAATCTTATATCTAACAAGCTAGTGCGGAAACATAAAGGCCCTCGGAAGTGTATTGCTGTACTCGATCCACTCAATCGTCAGCACCTCCCATATATTATCAAATTCAGCATCATAAAAACCAAGTGACTCTAATGACTCGGCACGTTCTAAACATTAATAGCAAATAGTACATATACACTCACATGCATTTAAAAATCATACTTTTATTTAAAATAGCTTTTTGACCATAAGGAAAACATTTAAAAATCATTTAAGCATAAATAAATCATTTAAAAAGCTTTTAAGCATGAATCATATATTATAAATCATTTTAATCGTAAAGCTTTTAATCTTTTATCATTTTGGGTGAAGTTTGATACTTGAAAGTGACTAGCTTTTATCCTTTGGTCGACTGATCAGTCTTCAGCTCCACATGATCTATGGGGGTGGGCACTAGGCTCCACCGTGGAAATACGATCGTGAGGGTCCCTCCGGGGCCTTGTCCCGTAAACGGGGTTCCTCTCTGGAACCTTGTCCTGTAAACGGGGTCCCTTTGGGGCCTTGGCCCTCACGATATCCTCACAAAATTATATATCATATATTTTGTCACAGTCAATTCGCATCACTCAAAATATTTTTCCTTTTCCTTTAAAATCGTAACATATCATAGCTTTCCAAAAATAGCATTTTAAACAGTATAAATTACACAACTTTACCATAAATCATAAAATATCATAATTTTATTAAAATCATCATTTTAAATCATAAAATATCATTTCACATGTGTTATGATCCTTCGAGACGCTGTCAAGCTTTTACGTATTTTCCAGGTGTAAAATTACCTTTTTTTCCCTAAACGTATAATTTTTCGATTTTATTATTTTTCTTACTTTTAATGACATAGGCTTATCCCAAATAATTAATTATGCTTAAATATAATTTTTCATAATTTATTTAGCTAAATTCAAGGCTTTTCAATTAATTCATTACTTAACGATTTGTGAGGCGATTAAATTCCGAATAAATTCAACACTTAATATTTTGATCCCAAATTTTAAACATAATCTTTTTAATACCTAATCTACCCTTGTGAGCCATGAACCACACCCGTGGACCCATGTTTCCAATTTTTCTTCTTATATTTTCGTTTTTGACCCTTAATGGAACATACCGAGCCATCTCCCAATTCCACCGAGCCATGGTCGAGCCATGTAATGCCCGAGATTTTTAGCCTGTTAATCTGAGATGATTAATTGATTACTTGATATGATTATAGACAGACCACTTCGCGATTGGATTTTGAATTATGTGAGTTGGCATGTGGGTGCTTAAAAAATGAGGCCAGAGATTCTGGCGCATATGCGCGCATATGCGCGAGAGGCTGGATTTCAGAATGTTGATTCCATTGAGATTGGCGCATGTGCGTCGAGAGAGTGCGCGCATATGCGCGAGTGGATAAATTCAGAACTTCCGGGCAGAAAGCCAGGCGCATATGCGCGGACCTTGTGCGCGCATATGCGCGCGGCATGCAGCATGGGAATGAACCACTTGTCTTCAGCATGCAACGTGTAAGTATATATATGTATATCACAAGCCTTCATTCTTCAGAATTAGAAGAAGAAAAGAAACGAGAAAGCTCCAAAACCTTACGCCTTTTCCTACTTTAGAATTCGATTTGTTCAAGATCCGCCCGTCCGTTTGTAAATCCGACTTCAGTACCGTGCCCCTATTGACGACAGCTACAACAGGACGTAAGTTGTATCGAATTCTGATATCGTTTGAATTCATGATATTGGGGGAATTGTGATTTGACTGATGTTATGTGTTCTAGACAAAATGATCAGTATATAATCGAAGTCAGATCGAAGAACAGATTGTTTATGTAATTGTTATGATTTTCGGAGTTGATTTGATTGAGATTCGATATCAGATTTGTATTAGCTTTGCGAGTATGAGTTCTTGTATTATATCTGTGATGTTGAGATTGACGGGGTTATTGAGATTGTATTATTATGCCGTCGAAACATCAGTAGATTGTTATTGATCAGATTCAGTATTGATTGAGATTATTTTGTTGTACCGTATGTCGATTGACATTGATCAGATCGTGTTTGATGTGAGTATTGATCAGAACAGGCCTTAAATTGAGTTATACATTGATATTGTGCATATTGATATTGTCATTGCCAGATTGGGTATGGACAGATTGGAGTGCAAGACTTCGTCTTCGTCAGACCGAGAAGACAAAGGTATAAATCAATGTGTATCGGGAGCTCGACTTAAGTCAGATTGGACTTGAGTTTCCCTAAATCACATACTTGTATGTTATCGCTTTTCATACATTTATATCGTTTGAATGAATATGCTTTGTTTATTGATTTATAGAAAAGCATAGAGTAGTAGATAGCTATTGAGTGAGAGTCACGGACAGAAGGGCCAGAGTAGGCCAGAGTTGTTAATGGCCCATTGCACATTGTCAGAGTTAGAGTTCAAGTAGATATACCTAGTCTTTGGCAGAACAGCCAAGACACCGGACGTTTGATCATATCGATGTGCTTAGAAGAAGAGCGACTTCTATTGTAGATAATCGATATAGAGAGGACCAAAGTCCGTAAATAAGAACGTACCATCACCACGATCGTGATAGTAGGTGGGAGATTGTTGCGTTCTTATTCAGATCGGGATCCCTAGATTAGAAATGAGTCGAGTTTGAGTCTGAGAGTCACAGAGTGTGATTCCTTATTTGATATTGAATTATATTCCTGATTTTGGTACTTGTTTAGAGTATTGATTCATGTCTTGATTGAGATACATGTATGTATATCTGATGCATGCTTTTATATTGTTTATATGAATGCATGTATACTTGGTTTGTACTGGGAATTTAATTCTTACCGGAGTTATCCGGCTGTTGTCTTGTTTGTATGTGTGCATGACAACAGGTGGGACATGATCATGGTCATGAAGAGAAAGAGACATGACTAGTTAGCGTGGAGATCCGGGCTCAGAAGTAAATTAGGATTCATCACTGATATGTCGTTGAACCTAGTTGAATTATTAGAGATGATACAAGATTTGTAGGTTTATGTTTAATATGTATTTCAGATTGATTTACATTACGTTTCCGCTTTGTATTTTTTTTTAAAAAAATTTTAGACCCTGTTTATTAGAATTGATTAAATTGTCCCAATGATGATTAAGAACATGATTAGCGTCAGGGTCCCCACAACAAGTGGTATCAGAGCATTAGGTTCTAGAGCAGTAGGTTCTAGAACTGTAGGTTCCTTAGACTGAGATAGAAGAGAATGAGCGGGTTAGATTGAGTTTTCTTTCCTGCTTTTGATTGCTAGCATGTGACTCATTATAATGTTGAATGACATTGTGTATGCTAGCATGATATTATGTTTTACTTCTTTTAAATACATGTTACCTGAATATCTGAGTTGATTTGGTAATGTGTATTATTTGAGAATGAATCAGAACCGATTCTTGATCAGAGGTAAGCTGATCAGAAAGGGGCTGAGACGGATTTGTCTCATGTGATTGCTAACTCTGGTGATCATCAGATATACCTCCTCGAAGAATTCCAGAAAAGGGTAGTACTTCGACTACTCAGATGGATATGTCAGAAACTCCGATGGAAATACAGTTGAAACAGTTTCAGTCATTTCAACCGCCGATTTTGAAGGGTACTGAGACATCTGAGGATTGTGAGAATTGGCTAGATGATATAGAGATACTGTTTGATTCACTTGATTATCCAGATGAACGGAGAATTAAACTAGTTCCCAATCAATTACAAGAAATTGCAAAAAGTTGGTGGATCGCAACCAAAAGAGTATTATCACAGCGGGGTACAGTGATCACGTGGAAAGTTTTTAAAGCTGAATTCTATCGAAGATTTTTCCCAGGATCGTATAGAGAGGACAAAAGAGTAGAGTTTGAGAATTTGAAACAGGGCCAACTGAATATTGAAGAATATGTTGCTAAATTCTCTACCTTATTGCGTTTTGCTCCTCCTGTAGCTGGGAATGATGAAGCTATAGCGGATCAGTTCATCAACGGATTGAATCCTGATATATTTGCCTTGATGAAAGTAGATCGACCCCATCATTTTGCTGATGTTTTGAATAAAGAAAAGAGAGTTGAGGTGAGTCTGATTCGACAAAGAGGTAGGTTGGATGTGATCCGACCACAGACACAGCAATCCCCTCCCAGAATTGATAGTGGTAGTACGAGTGGGAAGCGAGATTTGCTGAAAGCTCGAAAGAAACAGTTTAAGAAGTTAGGAAGCGGACCGAGCGGTGCATCTAGATCCAGTGGTTCTAGCCCGAGTTATACTGGAGTTTATTGTGGAACCTGTGGAGGGAGACATCCCACAGAGCAATGCCAGGGAGTGACTGATAGTTGCCGTATCTGCAGACAGCATGGACACTTTGCTAGAGTTTGTCCACAGAGAGGTTCCCGAAGATTTCAGGGAGCAGAATCATCTGGTTGTAGTGACCGAGGAACAGACCCAGGAGGCACTTGATGATATAGTAACAGGTAGCTGTTCTTTTATGATTATCTTGCGTATGTATTAAGAAATATTACTACATCTGATACATGATTTTGTATGAATTGCATTGAGACATGCTTTATCTATTGGGTCTGTATTTACTGTATTATTGATCTCTTTTCCTTTTGGGGAGAGGATTTGATATCAGTGAGGTTCTGTGACATCTTGTATAATGCAGTAAGATGAGAGTGAAATTGAGTTCGACTGTATAGTACTTGTGTCGTCTGATTTTGACCGCATTATTGAGATATTAGACAAGTACAGAACTATTGCAGATTCTTACCAGGAGATGGTAAGATTCGGACCTGAAATAGCCGAAGAATGAACGATGTACGGTAAGGATTCTTGATTATGAATTTATGTGATATCCGTATTGTATATGACTCGATTGGTACAGAAAAGAGCAGATGGAATCCTTATGTATTCAGTAGACGTACTGAAATCGAGCCAGTATTGGCAGATTTGTCAATGATGTATGAGTTGCTAAAGTGTTCCAGATGAGATTCCAGATTTGCCTCTGATTCGAGAGATAGACTTCAGCATGGAATTGATACCAGGGTATGTGATATCCGAAGATAGAATACCGATTGATATTAGAACAGTTGAGACCGTGATCAGTGGCTGAGAACGACACCGATGTCAGAACTGTCTGAAATGTCTGAAATGTCATAAATTCATATTTGACTGAGTTTAGCAGATTATGGTATGTGACTGTTGTTCTAAATTGCTTGAGAATTGTTATTGTTCTAAAACAGTATTTGAGACAGATTATATTGTTTGGGGGACATTACATTCGAAGATGATATAACAGTTGATTTGAACAACGTTGAAAATGTGATCGGTTAGTCAGAATCGACAGTGACAGTATTGTCAGAAATTGCGTTCTATGAGGTTACTAGATCAGTATTGATGATTGATATTTTGAATCTGATATGATATTGCTGTTATTCTAAATCCGTGTTTGATACAGATTGTTGTATATTGTTGAAATTAGATACAGTTCAAACCGAATAAGAGCATCGATCAGAGTAACAGATATTTCGAATTGAGATCAGAAGCACACAGTAATTGATTCAGTAGGTATCCTGATAACAGCAAAACAGTTTTAATATAAACAGATGAGATCAGTTGTGGCAGAGTTTGTACTGAAATGTCTGAATTGCCGACAGATGAAGATAGAAAGATAGAAACCGGAAGATCTAGTACAGAGCTTGTCTATTCCTGAATGGAAATGGGAGTACATTTCTATGGATTTTGTGACGAAACTACCGAAATATTTCCAAGATTGTGGTGCGATGTGATTGTGATTGATAAATGGCTCAAATCTGCATATATTATTTTGTACAAGATGACGTACAGACATGACCAGATGACATAGATTTAGGTCAGAAAAGTAGTTAGATTGCACAGAGCGCCAAAATTGATTCTATCAGACAGTTGATTTTGTACTTTTGGCAGAATATACAATAACCTCTTTCACCTATCATCTATACATCGACGGATAGTCAGAGCGAACTATCCAGATACTGGAAGATATCTATAGAGCTGTAGTGCTGGATGTTAGCACTAGTTGATGCGATGTATTGTCACTTGGTGAATGATTGTACAACGATAGTTATCATATGAGTATTGAAATAGCTTCAGTCGAGGTATTGTACAGTGAGACACCGGACGTTTGGTCATATCGATGTGCTTAGAAGAAGATCGACTTCTATTGTAGATAATCGATATAGAGAGGACCAAAGTCCGTAAATAAGAACGTACCGCCACCACGATAAGGAGAGTAGGTGGGAGATTGTTGCGTTCTTATTCAGATCGGGATCCCTAGATTAGAAATGAGTCGAGTTTGAGTCTGAGAGTCACAGAGTGTGATTCCTTATTTGATATTGAATTATATTCCTGATTTTGGTACTTGTTTAGAGTATTGATTCATGCCTTGATTGAGATACATGTATGTATATCTGATGCATGCTTTTATATTGTTTATATGAATGCATGTATACTTGGTTTATACTGGGAATTTAATTCTCACCGGAGTTATCCGGCTGTTGTCTTGTTTGTATGTGTGCATGACAACAGGTGGGACAGGATCAGGGTCATGAAGAGAACGAGACAGGACTAGTTAGCGTAGAGATCATGGCTCAGAAGTAAATTAGGATTCATCACTGATATGTCGTTGAACCTAGTTGAATTATTAGAGAGGATACAAGATTTGTAGGTTTATGTTTAATATGTATATCGGATTGATTTACATTACGTTTCCGCTTTGTATTTAAAAAAAAAAATTTTAGACCCTGTTTATTAGAATTGATTAAATTGTCCCAATGATGATTAAGAACATAATTAGCGTCCGGGTCCCCACAAGCCACCTCGAGCCAGACCCTATCCAACTCGTTTATGGACCCCACTGACCAGCCCCAAGCCCATGAACCAGCCTTTGGCCTACGTTAAAGTCTACTGCCCCTCAACCCGATTGCATGCATGTGTGTATGTGTGTATCCTAGTTGCATTAGGACTCCTAATTAGCCTAGGACTCTACCAACCCTTAACCACTGACCACTCATGACCCTCACCGACCTTGGCCACGCCCAGCCTCGTTCCAGACTAGCCCAAGCCCTTGGACCAGCCCCTAAATCCACGCACAAAGCCGTGCTCGAAGACACAAGCTGCGCGCCCTTCCCACCTTCATGCGTTTCTGGAGTTGTAGTCTAACTAGGACTCTACCACCAAAGCAGCCACCGAGCCCAGCACATCCTCTCCATGGTGCTATGAGTTCCTACTTCGGCTAGAACTCCCAACTCGAGCCACCCCCGAGTCCCAACCTTCCTAACCTATTCTGGAACACCCTGATCCACCTCCTAGACGACCTATTCCTGCCCTTAAACCCTTCGAAGCACCAGCTCCTCGGCCGAACAACTCAAGCATGGGAAGAGTCTTACTCCATGAGGACTCTTCACCAGCTGATACCCACTAGTCCTAGCCTTGCTAGGACTCTACCAGGCCCTCAAATATGAACCTCTCTGAGCCCCAGCCAGCCCTGACCGAACCCACATGCATCACAGCCCCTAGCCGAGCCACTTAGAAACCAACCATGTGGATTGCCTCCTAGAAAATCCTAGGTGTTCTTCCTTGTCAAGTTTCGGTTTTCTAGCTTTATTTTCCTTTAAGATTTATCATGTTTTGTGCAACAATCAACCATAGTTGGCAGCGTGTCCGTTGGATTTAAAATATTTTTCATAACGATCGTACAATCATTAAAACTTTGAAAAATATGTATCCTACCATAAAATAATCGAACACCAATATTTTTCATACATAATCAATTAAAACACAAATATTATGATTTGTATGATGTTTAAAAGAGTTTAGAAATACGTGCTTTTGCGTTTATAATGCTCGAATAATCAATCGTCGGCGAGGGTGCGAAGTTAGACGACCGGACGACGAAGAACCCTACCCTTTCTTCCTCCTCAAAATCTCGATTTTTTTAAGGTGTGTGTGTGCTATGTGTTTCAGCTATTTCAAGGCTGAATAATGAGTTTAGAAAGCATATGAGTTCTTATTTATAATTTTATCAACATGTTAATGGGCTTTGGTCTTGGGATTGCAAGCTTAAGGGCAATTAGACCTACTTTAAATAATTAAATTGGGTCTAATAACACTTATTTAATTAAAACAAAAAAGTTTATAAAATTAGTTTCTCAAAAATAATATTTTGATCTTTTAAAACTCTTTGTTTGCCCAAAACCGGCTTCTCGGGAAAAATCGAGCTCGACTCGTAAAATAAATCGAGTCCCTGGTCTCCTTTCTCCTGTCTATTATCGAATATTCAGGTAAAATCCTTCAATTTTATGAAATCATGTCATATAATCATTTAATCAAGCAATCATACTTTTAGTCATTTAATAAATATCATGTAAGCATTTAAAATCAATTAAATAAAACAATTAAGCAATTAAAATAATTTTGCATGCATGTGGTTTACGTAGGTTCGGTTTTTCGGACGTTACAAATCTCCCCCTTTAAAAGAATTTCGTCCTCGGAATTTGGCTTGTCTTGATAAATGAACAGCTTAGGATTCCTCATCTCCACCTCAAACTTAATTCTCAAATCTCGAAATTTGTAATTCTATCCCAAAATTTCTCAATGTTGACTCATAAATTCAGCTCAAGTAGTGCATGTACCATATTCTCCTCTAACTTCCTCATTATCCCAATCAATTCCCTTAACCCATTTTAACATTTCATGCAATGAAAGCATCGTAAAAATGTTAAACAACTAGGTTATCTCGAAAATCAGTGTAGTGTCGGCTCTGCCTCAGCCTCCTCAGCTTGCATCACATAGACCCTTCCAGCAGTGGTTTGCTTGAGCTTTGGGCAATCAACAGTCTTGTGTCCCAACTCTCCGTACTTGAAGTATTTGTAGGTGCCCCGCATGCACTTGCCAAAATGTGGAAGATTGCACTCTTTTCCTAGTGGTTTCTCATCAGCCTTCAGAATATTCCTTCTAGGTGGTTGTCTTTGTGGTTTTGGTGGTTCTGGTTGCTTTGGTGGTCCCACATAAGGCTTCTTATTACTCTGATTGGCTTGCTGAGCACGGTTCCTCTTTCGCTGCATCTCCCAATCTATATCTTTGAGTGACTGCTTGGCTCTAAAAGCTTTGGCAACTGCAGTAGTATAATCAGTAGGATCGCCAAGCATCACATCACGACGGATAGTCGGCCTCAACCCATCTAGGAAGTGTCGTAAATTTTCAGCAGTATCATTGGCAATCAAGGGCACAAAGTGACAGCCCCTATCAAATTTCTGCACAAACTCAGCAACAGACCAATCCCCTTGACTAAGACTCATGAACACTCTCTTGAGCCTAGAACGGACATCAGCAGTAAAGTATTTATCGTAGAACACCCTCTTGAATTCCTCCCAATTCAAAGTGTAGAACCCTTAAATTAGACTGCGTATAAGCCATGCATAATTCTAGTATTTTAAATTAAATAATTTGTATTGCATCAGTATTTAAATTTAATTATTTTATGCAGTAGTTTCAATTTTTATCTTTTCAGTTAATTCAGTAAGGCCGGACTGGAGTTGGAGTTTTGAGATAGAATTTAAAATTAAGAAATCATTCCCAGAGTTTATTTTAGCTAGCTAATAAGTTGATCTAAGTTAAAAAGAAGGTTTAAGGAATTAATTAAGCAACTTGAGGTAAGTAGGAAATAAGTTCATTAAGGTTCCACAATTTTGGGGTTAATTCACTAAATTATTTAAAGGATAGTTAAGGCTCTTAAGGTTTAAAAATTAGCTAACTAAGCAATATTTCCCTTCATTTTTATTTCAAATTTTCGGCCACCCCATAGTGAGACCATAATCCTTTGCCAACTCACCTTTGACCCTTTCCTTATCATCCCTTAGCATGATAATCTTTTCAATTATTAATCACCCTTAATTAATTAATATTAGATCAACATCCTAGCCTTGTATAGCAAGTAGGATTCGGTCATATGATCCCTCCAACAATCATTTGATATCCAACAAATTCAAAATTCAAAAGAGAGGAGACTTGGTCTTGCCATCCCACTTATTTCGCAACCCCTTCCCCTCACTCTCCTAACCACCATTTCCCCTCCCCCATCACCGAAACTGAGATCATTTCAGAGTAGTAAAAAAAAAAACATGAGCCTCATAGCAAGAAATAGGAGAGAAAACCGAGAAAGAAAACAAGGTAGCAAAGCGCTCCGTCTCCTCCGCGCCGCGTCGTTGCGTTTCGTTCGTTTTCTTTTCAAAACGAAACCAGACATATTTATATTTTTCCTTGCTCTTCAATCAAGTCATATTAACATTTTTTTAAAACATTATATGATCATCACTTACATGGCATAACCGAAATATATCAAGAACATTTCGAAAATAAAAGATGCAGAATTTTTCGATTCCTCTTGTGCTTCACGGTTCCTACGTTTTTGATGGTTTCAGGTACTGGTTCGATTCCAGGCTTCCAAGGCTGCTCCTAGGCATGTACTAGGACATGTTAGGAACATGTTTGTGCATTGGTTCTAGTCCCATGCTAGCCGAAATCCAGAGTTGATAGCAACACCCCATTAAGTGTCTTATTGTGCTCGATTTGTGAGTTGCTATCCATAGAAGAGGTTTCTGATCTTGGCTGCCCTAGGGGCCTATAGCCATGGTTATAACACCTCCCTAGCACGTCTAAGACGTGACCAAGTTACCCTTTTGAGGCTTGGTCCATGGTTGCATCAGTTTTCAAATCAAAACACAAGAACAGCCTCTTTCCCCCTTCAGCCTTCTCATTTTAAAGCAAGTGTAACATTCGGTTTTGTGGAATGGTGTGGATCTTGGTTGGCCTATGACCCTTAGCCACAGTTCACGCCCTACCTTTGGATGTCATATCATGCCATGATCAACCAAATGGCCACTGGAATGGTCCATGACAGCAAGAACCACAGCAACGTCCCACGCACAGAAGTTGGGCTCGGTTGGGACGTATGGTTCGTTTCTGGTGTGATGCGAATTGTTGCTGGCCTAGGGCCCTTAGCCATAGTTCAAATCATTCCTTAGGATGTTGGTAAGAGGTTCTGGTTGGTGGTTCAAGCCCAATGGCCATTAGCCTTGCAAACGACGCAAGGAAACCAAAGCACAACTGCTGTATTTTTGTGACAGCAACTTGTTGTGTCGGTTCAGTGGCTCGTTCGAGTTCTTGCTTGGCTTTTAGCCTATTGACTTGGACTGGACAGTGCCTCATCAAGTTTGGAAGGTCATGTTTTTGGCCGTTTGTGGTTCGGATCATTTTTGAGGGCGTACGAGAAATTTCGGTGCGATGTGCCAATTTGACTCTCGAAAGAGCGTTTCATGTTTTGGCCTCCATTCACCAAAATTTCGGCCCTTATCATTTTTGGAGCATTACTTCATCATTTTAAGTGTATTTTAATCATGACTAAATGATGGTTCGGTGTTGGTTCGGGTTGGTACGGAGTCATGATTAAATAAGGAGTCATTGGGCGTAATTGTCTCGTTTTTGGAGTCAATTACAAAGCTTGGTCAATAAAATCATTTGCATATTTTTCATGTTAAATTTAGGTCGCAGCGAGCCTGGGAACGATCCAATCCATGTGGTAAAATAATACAGGATATTTAATTATGCCATTTAATTATATTACGTGCATAACAATATAAAATATTCATTTTTGAGATTTATGCGATATTACTTGTGCCCATTTCACTATCATGGGAGCATTGTATTATCCGGTCGCCAGTTACCGGTCAGTTCAGTTTCACCCAGTATACTGTGGCATCAGTCTGATCAGACGTTCATTACTTCACCCGGTCGCCAGTTACCGGTTCCGGTCGCTAGTTACCGGTCAGTTCAGTTCCGTTCAGTGCAGGGGCCACTTGCGTAGACCATAATCTCACCAGAAAATTTATGACATGCCATTTTATTACAGGGCTCCAAGGAGCAAACATTTTCACTGTGATTTTCAGTTCAGTTATGCACGTATTATAATTGATCATGATAAGTTATTTTCACGTATGCCTCAGGACATGATATTTTTATCCCATGCAAATTTTACTATATTATTTACTCGTTATTTACAATATATGCATGCTGAGTCTTTAGACTAACTAGACTTGATTGTTGTAGGTGCTGATGATGTTGGGATCGAGGGCGGGGACCAGTGAGCCAGCTCGAGTCGGCTGTAGTGGGACCCGAGGACCTCATTTACAGCACTTGCCATTCTTATGCTCAAACATTTTTACCAGTTGTTGGATTACTTTACTTGTTTTTTTGTGAGCAATAATTTCTTCCGTTGCTATTTTTAAACATTGAACTTGATTTATCAGATTATTTGGTGAATGAGGCATTTTAATTATTTAAAAAGAATATTTTTTAAATTTTCCGCAAATTTTCAAACACGAATTTTCGGGCCATTATAGCTGGTATCAGAGCAATGGTTCTGTAAAGAGTTGTACTACTACTGACCACGAGAAGCTCATGAAGTCACGTCTTCGGTCTGTAAGTTTTACATTTACGCATTTCGTTACAGCATGAAATATTTTAACAGCATGTCTTCATGAAATGTTTTACGTCCAGATTTTTATTGTTCACTATTTAAATTTTATTAAATTATATAGAGATTATGCATGTTGGTTACGTATCGATTATGTATGGAACAGTATGCCACCTAGACGCATCCTCGAGCGCACTAGAAATGATGAACCTCGCCAAGAGGACGGGGAGGAGCAGAGGCAGGAGAGAGATTTACCACCTCCACCTCCACCGGATATGAATGCCCAGATGCTAGCTGGGATGACTCAGTTCTTCGCACAGTTTGCGGGGAACCATGCTGTGGCGACCAGGCCGATAGGGCCCGAGGCGGTCTATGAGAGATTCATGAAGATGCGTCCTAAGGAGTTTTCAGGGACGACTGATCCCATGGTTGCCGAGGGCTGGATCAAGTCCCTCGAGGTTATCTTCGAGTTCATGGAGCTTGGAGATGCAGACAGAGTTCGATGTGCCACATATTTATTCGGAGGAAATTCCCGTTTATGGTGGGAAGGAGCACAAGTAGCCCTGAACTTGGCTACGCTGAGCTGGACACGCTTCACGGAGGTATTTTACTCCAAATATTTTATTGAGGAAGTGCGCACCAGGTTGACCACTGAGTTCATGAGCCTGAGACAGGGAGATCTGACTTTTACGGATTTCATCCGTAAGTTTGAGAGGGGTTGTCATTTTGTGCCTCTGATCGCGAATGATGCTAAAGCTAAGTTGATGCATTTCCTAGTGGGTCTACGGCCGATCTTGCGCCGGGATGTTAGGGTGTCTGACCCTACTACTTATGAGGTCGCTGTCTCCAAAGCTCTAGCCGCAGAGCAGGATCAGCGTGATATCGAGAGAGACCGCCAGGGCAAGCGCCCAGTCTAGGTACCACACCGCCCTCCTCCTCAGCAGCAGAACAAGAGGCCTTTTCACGGGCCGCCTAGAAACAGAGGTCAGCAGCAGCAGCAACAGCGGGGACGCCCAGCCCCGAGGACTTTTGAGCACCCATTTTGCCCTAAATGCTCACGTCGCCATCCTGGAGCACGTATGTTTGGTTCAGGGAAGTGTTATAAGTGTGGTAGTCCAGACCACTTACTTCTGCAGTGCCCTCAGAGGAATCTTCCTCCCCAAGGCAGAGTTTTCGCTCTCCATGCTACAGAGACGAACCCAGAAACCATGCTTATGACAGGTATCTTAACGCTTTGAGTTATATTTGAAATTCGATGTTTTGGGAATCTAGGTTAATATTTTTGAACTTAGAATTGCGATAGGATTGCATGCTCTACTTAGTATTACTTGGAGGAACTTTAGATAGAAGAACTTTGACCTTCGCATGTCTATAAGATAGTTTTCGTAATTTTTGGGTTCAACTTGACGTTCCAACTTACAGGGAGAATTTTTATAGCGGGGTCGGCTACGAAAGCGCTGATAGATTCAGGGGCTACTCATTCCTTCATTTCGGAGACCTTCGCTAATTTTCTCAAGGTCAAGACCATTGGGCTAGATGTAGCCTATTCAGTAGTATTGCCTTCGAGCGAGGAGATGACAGCTACCAATGTGATCCGAGACATAGACCTTGAGCTGCATGGAAATCTTGTTTATGCGGATCTTATAGTGTTGCCAGAGTTTGACATCATCTTGGGGATGGACTGGCTATTGAAGAACAGAGTATTGATAGACTTCCAGCGGAGATCTGTTCTAGTCCGACCGCCTGGGAGGGAGCAGTTCTTATTTGAGCCAGACAGGTACTTTCCCTTACCGCGCATTATTCCTTATGTCAGGGCTAGGAAGCTCATGCATAGAGGGTGTCGGGCGTTTTTAGCAACTTTTATAACTGTCCGCGAGGCACCCAGTCAGACAGCCGCAGATGTTCCTATTGTTAAAGATTTCCTAGACGTTTTTCCGGAAGACGTCTCTGGTATACCACCCGAGCGAGAGGTGAAGTTTTCTATTGAGCTTATGCCAGGTACGGTTCCGATCTCCAAAGCACCGTACCGACTAGCGCCGACAGAGATGGCAGAACTAAAGAAGTAGATTCAGGAACTTCTTGACAAGGAGTTCATTCGCCCGTGTTTTCACCGTGGGGCGCGCCAGTCTTATTTGTGAAGAAGAAAGATGGCACGATGAGGCTTTGTATTGACTACCGGGAGTTGAACAGAGTTACAGTGAAGAACAAGTACCCACTTCCGCGGATTGAGGATCTATTTGATCAGTTGCAGGGAGCTTCGGTATTCTCCAAGATGGATCTGCGGTCCGGTTATTACCAGTTGAGGGTGAGAGATGCTAATGTTTCCAAGACTTCTTTTAGGACTCGTTATGGCCACTACGAGCTCCTTGTGATGCCGTTCGGTCTGACGAATGCGCCAGCGATCTTCATGGATCTCATGAATTGCGTATTTCAGCCGTATCTTGACCAGTTTGTGATAGTATTCATAGACGACATTCTCGTCTACTCGAAGAATCAGGAGGATCACGGCAAACATCTGACCACAGTGTTGCAGACCTTGCAGAAACACAAGTTATTCGCAAAGTTCAGCAAGTGCGAATTTTGGTGAGAGAAGGTGGCGTTCTTAGGCCACATTGTTTCTAGCAGTGGTATTGAGGTAGACCCAGCGAAGGTTGCAGCAGTCAGATATTGGGTTGTGCCGCAGAATACATCAGAGATCCGCAGTTTTCTTGGGCTAGCAGGATATTATCGGAAGTTCATTAAGGGATTCTCCTCTATTGCCGTTCCACTCACATCATTGACCAAGAAGAATGCTAAATTTGTTTGGAGCGAGGAGTGTCAGAAGAGCTTCGATACTTTGAAGCAAGCTCTTATATCAGCACCAGTTTTGCCCATGCCTTCAGGGCCCGGAGATTTTGTATTGTGTACCGATGATTCGAAGCTCGGTTTGGGCGCAGTATTGATGCAGCATGGGAAGGTGCTAGCATATGCTTCTCGTCGGCTGAAAATCCATGATAAGAATTACCCTACCCATGATCTAGAGTTGGCCGCCGTATTTTTTGCCTTGAAGATTTGGAGGCATTATCTGTATGGAGCGAAGTGCCAGATCTTTACCGACCACAAGAGCCTCTAGTATTTCTTTACGCAGAAGGAGCTGAACATGCGTCAGAGGCGTTGGAGCTTGTGAAGGATTATGACTGTGACATTAGCTACCACCCAGGCAAAGCTAATGTAGTTGCGGATGCATTGAGCGAAAAAATCGCAGTGATGGCTCATTTGACAGTTTCGAGACCTTTTCAGCTTGAGATGCAGAGGTTTGATCTAGAGTCATATCCTCAAGGTAGAGTTCCCCGTCTATCTACCTTGACTATTCAGTCCTCTCTTCTAGACCGTATTCGGAGTGGTCAGTCAGCAGATGAGCAGTTAGCAAAGTGGAAGCAGAGAGATGAGGCCAAGGGCAGTGTCTTGTATTCAGTCGGCGACGGTATCGTGAGATACCGAGACAGGATGTGGGTTCCCAGTAGTGGTTTTATCCGAGCAGATATTCTATCATAGGCCCACATGTCGCCGTACTCTATTCATCCAGGGAGTACGAAGATGTACAAAGATCTGCAGCTATTGTATTGGTGGCCTGATATGAAGAAAGACATAAGACGGTTTGTATCCGAGTGTCTGACTTGCCAGTTAGTGAAGGCGGAGCATCAGAGACCAGCAGGTTTGCTCAAGCCTCTTCCCATTCCCGAGTGGAAGTAGAAGAATGTTACCATGGACTTCGTGACCGGATTGCCGAAGTCAGTCAGAGAATCAAATGCTATCTGGGAGATTGTAGATCGTCTTACCAAATCAGCGCACTTCTTGCCTATTAAGACGACTTTCACCATGATTCAGTATGCAGAGTTGTATATCTGGGAGATAGTCCGACTTCATGGTATTCCAGTTTCTATCGTATCTGACAGAGCTCCCAGATTCACTTCCTCGTTTTGGAAGAGTTTGCATTCGACCATGGGTACGAAGTTGCTGTTTAGCACAGCTTTTCATCCGCAGACAGATGGGCAGTCAAAGCGAGTTATTCAGATTTTAGAGGATCTTCTCCGTGCTTGCGTTATTGATTTCTCTGGGAGTTGGGAGTCGAACTTGCCATTAGTGGAGTTCACATATAACAATAGCTTTCAGTCATCTATAGGTATGGCTCCGTATGAAGCACTATATGACCGTAAGTGTAGATCTCCTGTTCATTGGGATGAGGTAGGAGAGAGATCAGAGTTGGGTCCGGAGATTATTCAGCAGACAGCCGACATAGTAGTCAAGATCCGTGATAGGATGAGGACTGCTCAGAGTCGACAGAAGAGTTATGCCGATCAGAGGAGGAGAGACCTAGAGTTTGCCGTTGGCGACCATGTCTTTGCGAAGGTAGCACCTATGAAGGGTGTCATGCGATTCGGAAAGAAAGGAAAGCTCAGTCCGAGATTCATCAGACCATTTGAGATCCTCGACAAAGATGGGACGTTAGCTTATCGTGTTGCTCTTCCGCCGAATCTGGCCGGAGTACACAATGTGTTCCACGTCTCTATGCTGAGGAAGTATATGGCGAATCTTTCGCATGTCTTGAACTTTGAGCCGTTGCAGCTTACTCCGAACCTATCTTATGAGGAGAGACCAGTGCAGATCTTAGACAGACAGGAAATGAAGCTTCAGAACAAGCTGGTTAAGCGAGTGAAGGTCAAATGGCTCAACCATTCAGAGGAGGAAGCTACGTGGGAGTCTGAGTCAGATATGAGGAGTCGGTATCCCGAGTTATTCGGTGATTTTTAATTTTGAGGACAAAATTTCTTTTAAGGGGGGAGAGTTGTAGAACCCGTAAATTAGACTGCGTATAAGCCATGCATAATTCTAGTATTTTAAATTAAATAATTTTTATTGCATGAGTATTTAAATTTAATTATTTTAATGAAGTAGTTTCAATTTTTATCTTTTCAGTTAATTCAGTGAGGCCGGATTGGAGTTGGAGTTTTGAGATAGAATTTAAGATTAAGAAATCATTCCCAGAGTTTATTTTAGCTAGCTAATAAGTTGATCTAAGTTACAAAGGAGGTTTAAGGAATTAATTAAGCAACTTGAGGTAAGTAGGAAATAAGTTCATTAAGGTTCCACAATTTTGGGGTTAATTCACTAAATTATTTAAAGGATAGTTAAGGCTCTTAAGGTTTAAAAATTTACTAACTAAACAATATTTCCCTTCATTTTTATTTCAAATTTTCGGCCACCCCATAGTGAGACCATAATCCTTTGTCAACTCACCTTTGACCATTTCCTTATCATCCCTTAGCATGATAATCTTTTCAATTATTAATCACCCTTAATTAATTAATATTAGATCAACATCCTAGCCTTGTATAGCAAGTAGGATTCGGTCATATGATCCCTCCAACAATCATTTGATATCCAACAAATTCAAAATTCAAAAGAGAGGAGACTTGGTCTTGCCATCCCACTTATATTGCAACCCCTTCCCCTCACTCTCCTAACCACCATTTCCCTTCCCCCATCACCGAAACTGAGAGCATTTCAGAGTATATATAAAAAAAAAACGTGAGCCTCATAGCAAGAAATAGGAGAGAAAACCGAGAAAGAAAACAAGGTAGCAAAGCGCTCCGTCTCCTCGGCGCCGCGTCGTTGCATTTCGTTCGTTTTTTTTTTCTAAAGGAAACCAGGCATGTTTATATTTTTCCTTGCTCTTCAATCAAGTCATATTAACATTTTTTTTAAACATTATATTATCATCACTTACATGGCATAACCGAAATATATCAAGAACATTTCAAAAATAAAAGATGCAGAATTTTTCGGTTCCTCTTGTGCTTTACGGTTCCTACGTTTTTGATGGTTTCAGGTATTGGTTCGATTCCAGGTTTCCAAGGCTGCTCCTAGGCATGTACTAGGACATGTTAGGAACATGTTTGTCCATTGGTTCGAGTCCCATGCTAGCAGAAATCCAGAGTTTACAGCAACACCCCATTAAGTGTCTTATTGTGCTCGATTTGTGAGTTGCTGTCCATAGAAGAGGTTACTGATCTTGGCTGCCCTAGGGGCCTATAGCCATGGTTAGAACACCTCCCTAGCATGTTTAAGATGTGACCAAGTCACCCTTTTGAGGCTTGGTCCATGGTTGCATCAGTTTTCAAATCAAAACACAAGAACAGCCCCTTCCCCCTTCGGCCTTCTCATTTTACAGCAAGTGTAACATTCGGTTTTGTGGACTGGTGTGGATCTTGGTTGGCCTATGGCCCTTAGCAACGGTTCACACCCTACCTTTGGATGTCTAGATCATGACATGGTCAACCAAATGGCCACTGGAATGGTCCATGACAGCAAGAACCACAGCAACATCCCACGCGCAGAAGTTGGGCTCGGTTGGGACGTATGGTTCGTTTCTTGTGTGATGCGAATTGTTACTGGCCTAGGGCCCTTAGCCATGGTTCAAATCATTCCTTAGGATGTTGGTAAGAGGTTCTGGTCGGTGGTTCAAGCCCAATGGCCATTAGCCTCGCAAACGATGCAAGGAAACCAAAGCACAGCTGCTGTATTTTTGTGACAGCAACTTGCTGTGTCGGTTCAGTGGATCGTTCGAGTTCTTGGTTGGCTTTTAGCCTATTGCCTTGGACTGGACAGTGCCTCATCAAGTTGGGAAGGTCATGTTTTTGGCCGTTTGTGATTCGGATCATTTTTGAGGGCGTACGAGAAATTTCGGTGCGATGTGCCAAATTAACTCTCGAAAGAGCGTTTCATGTTTTGGCCTCCATTCACCAACATTTCGGCCCTTATCATTTTTGGAGCATTACTTCATCATTTTAAGTGTATTTTAATCATGGCTAAATGATGGTTCGATGTTGGTTCGGGTTGGTACGAAGTCATGATTAAATACGGAGTCATTGGGCGTAATTGTCTCGTTTTTGGAGTCAATTACAAAGCTTGGTCAAGAAAATCATTTGAATATTTTTCATGTTAAATTTAGGTCGCAGCGAGCCTGGGAACGATCCAATCCATGTGGTAAAATAATACAGGATATTTAATTATGCCATTTAATTATATTACGTGCATAACAATATAAAATATTCATTTTTGAGATTTATGCGATATTACTTGTGACCATTTCACTATCATGAGAGCATTGTATTATCCGGTCGCCAGTTACCGGTCAGTTCAGTTTCACCCAGTATACTGTGTCATTAGTCTGATCAGACGTTCATTACTTCACCCGGTCGCCAGTTACCGGTTCCGGTCGTCAGTTACCGGTCAGTTCAGTTCCGTTCAGTGCAGGAGCCACTTGCGTAGACCATAATCTCACCAGAAAATTTATGACATGCCATTTTATTACAGGGCTCCAAGGAGAAAACATTTTCACTGTGATTTTCAGTTTAGTTATGCACGTATTATAATTGATCATGATAAGTTATTTTCATGTATGCCTCATGACATGATATTTTTATCCCATGCAAATTTTACTATATTATTTACTCGTTATTTACAATATATGCATGCTGAGTCTTTAGACTCACTAGACTTGATTGTTGTAGGTGCTGATGATGTTGGGATCGAGGGCGGGGACCAATGAGCCAGCTCGAGTCGGCAGTAGTAGGACCCGAGGACCTCATTTACAGCACTTGCCATTCTTATGCTCAAACATTTTTACCAGTTGTTGGATTACTTTACTTGTTATTTTGTAAGCAATAATTTCTTCCGCTGCTATTTTTAAACATTAAACTTGATTTATCAGATTATTTGGTGAATGAGGCATTTTAATTATTTAAAAAGAAAAATTTTTAAATTTTTCGCAAATTTTCAAACACGAATTTTCGGGCCATTATACAAAGTCTCCATATTCACTCCGCGCTCCGCTCCCTCCCACCATAAGGAAGCGTCGTCCTTCAGTAGATAGGTGGTACAACAAACTCGGCCCGCGTCCGCTATCTCCATGTAACAAAAAATAACTTCCAAATATCGAATCCATCCTTCAGCAACGAATGGATCAGTAGTGCCATGAAAATCCTCGAGGTCCATCCTACTAAAACGCTCATATGCAGCCTATGGTCTAACTTTCGCCCCATTTCCTACGTGTTGCTCTAGTAAACGTGTCGTACCGGCTAGTACACGGGCACTAGCATCCTGAATAGGTGGAGGCTGTGGAATCTCCTCCTCCTATCTCACCTCATCAGTCCTACGCAAAATCCTTCTAAGAGGCATCTCTGTATACGTCGTCCAAATCACGTAACCAACATGCACTTAACATTTTACATGCAACATGCAACTAAAATTTATATCATGTATCATAAAAGTATTTTAAAAAAGAATTTTAGCATATAAAATATAAAGCAGTAAAAACTCACATATTTTAGACGTGACTTCTTGAGCTTCTTGGAGTGACAGTACACAACCCTTTGAGAAAAACCTTGGCTCTGATACCAACTGCAACGACCTCGATTTTTTTTGGCCTTTTCTAATAAACTCGAGAATACTAATTAAAATAACCTAAAATTTTCATAAATCATAATAATTTGACATTTAAATATCAAGTGTATAAAATATCCCTAATCACCAATTAACCAAAAATCCTACGTCGACCTTTTAAAAAGATCAACTATCATAAATTAAAGCATAAAAATATCTCTAATAAATCATTAACATTAAATCTTTAAATCTTATATCTAACAAGCTAGTACGGAAACATAAAGGCCCTCGGGAGTGTACTGCTGCACTCGACCCACTCAATCATCAGCGCCTCCCATATATCATCAAATCCTACATCATACAAATCTAGTGAGTCTAATGACTCATCGCGTTCTAAATATCAATAGCAAATAATACATATACTCTCACATGCATTTAAAAATCATACTTTTATTTAAATTAGTTTTTTGACCATAAATAAACCATTTAAAATCATTTAAAAATCATTTAAGCATAAATAAATCATATAAAAAGATTTTAAGCATGAATCATATATCATCAATCATTTTAATCGTAAAGCTTTCAATTCTTTATCATTTTGGATGAAGTTTGATCCTTGAAAATGACTAGCCTTTATCCTTTGGTCGATTGATCATTCTTCAATTCCACATGATCCATGGGGGGCACTAGGCTCCACCGTGGAAATACGATCGTGAGGGTCCCTCTGCGGCCTTGTCCCGTAAACGGGGTCCCTCTCTGGGACTTGGCCGTCACGATATCCCCACAAAATCATATATCATATATCATATCTTTTGTCACAGTCAAATCACATCCCTCAAAATATTTTTCCTTTTCCTTTAAAATCGTAACATATCATAGCTTCCAAAAATAGCATTTTAAACAGTATAAATTACATAACTTTATCATAAATCTTAAAATATCATGATTTCATTAAAATCATCATTTTAAATCATAAAATATCATTTCACATGCGTTATGATCCTTCGCGACGCTGCAAAACTTTTACGTATTTTCCTGATGTAAAATTACCGTTTTGCCCCTAGACGTATAATTTCTCGATTTTATCATTTTCTTACTTTCAATGACATGGGCTTATCCCAAATCATTATTTACGCTTAAATATAATTTTTTATAATTTTATTTTGCTCAATTCAAGGCTTTTCAATTAATTCATTAATTAATGATTTTTGAGGCGATTACATCTTGAATAAATTCAATACTTAATATTTTGATCCCAAATTTTAAACATAACATTTTTAATACTAACATTTTTAATACCTAATCTACCCTTGTGAGCCATGAACCACACCCGTGGACCCATGGTTCCAATTTTTCTTCTTATATTTTCGTTTTTTACCCTTAATGGAACATACCGAGCCATCTCTTAAGTCCACCGAGCCATGGTCAAGCCACTTCGAGCCAGACCCTAGCCAACTCATTTATGGACCCTACTGACCAGCCCCAAGCCCATGAACCAGCCCTTGGCCCGTGTTAAAGCCCTCAACCAGATTGCATGCATGTGTGTATGTGTTTATCATAGTTGCACTAGGACTCCTAATTAGCCTACTGTTAGAGTAGGTGCCCGTCGAGCCAAGTGTTGGTCGAGGGTTCATGTTTAAACTCTATGTATAAATAATTTTTATTTTAATTATATTTGAAATTAATTTTTTGGCGCATCTTTATCTGTAGACCCATGCTAGTTGCATAGATAAAGTCCTTGAATATACAAATAGTAGAAAGAATATGAAATTCTCATATGATGAGTATCATGAAACTCATATTTGGAATAATGTATATTCTAAACAGTTCCTTGTCGATTCAGCCGCCACTAAGAAGGATATAGGCCGCTTAAGCTTGAGACTAGTATCTGCGATGTGAGTACCATGTTTCATTGGTATGGGACATTGTGATGTCCGACCATGCAGATAGGTGCTCTTTGTAGAGTGCACTGAACAACCTTCCATAAAGGACTTTCCAAGTGGTTCTCACTTATCGAGTGGAAACGTCCTAGTTTATGGTTGTACACTATTAGCCCTTATGACCCGGAAAAACATCGAGAATCTATATGCTAGCGTTGCACTTTGACTTGTTTACCGACTCTCATGGGGTCAACAGGTGGCAAGGTTGGGTGTTCTGTCGAAACATATAGGAGTCGATGCATTGTAGTCGAGGATTCACCGCTTACCTTCGGGTATAGATATCCTATGCGTATGTAGTATGAAATCTTTGATCAGAGTGTTGGTGATAATTATGAAAGGGGTTTAATAGATTACACCATCGATGCGACTATGACATGACACATAGTATCGATTCTTTGACAGCTCTCGATAAACCAATAGTTGTCGAATCGGTCGGGATATATGAGTTGAAGGGACCGTACTGTGCGCTAACCATAATATATTGGTTCTTGTAGGCACTATAATTTGATACCTAGGGAATCATGTAAGCGATGCTGCTTGGCGTGTAACATGATTGGTTGGGTACTATCAGACTTGAGTTTTGACATTCTTATTATCAAGGAGTTGATAAGTAAGAATGGAGCAACTGGGGTATGCTCGTATAAGGATATGTTTAGTCCCGAATCACATTGAGATGTGAACCCACGGCTAGTTGTATCATTGAACCATTGAGGGCCACACAAGTGCTAACTTTCTAGATCCCATTGAGAAGTAAAATAGTTCATTCTGTTGAACGACTTATAAAAGAGTTTATAAGCGTAAATAAAATAGAAGTATGACTTTTATAAGAAGATTATGGGAAATGTAAGTTTTAATTTGTGGAAGTGTTCCTAAATTAAAAGTTGGACAAATAAATAATGTATTTGAAAATTGTGATTTTCATAAACATTATTATGGACTAAATTAAATTAATTCAAGTGTTGAATTAATTAAACACTAGTGGGCCTAGTAGAGTCCAAAAATTTAAATTAATTCAAGTGTTGAATTAATTAAATAATATTGGATCTTGTAGAGCCCAATTGGAAATAAATATTCAACTAGTGGGCTTGAGTAAAATCAAGTAAAGTTTAAATGATCTCAAATGAGTTTGAGATATTTAAATAAAAGTCCGTGGGTATTGTAATTGTTACAAGCTCAAATAGAATTGCATGCATGGGAGGTGAAGGGTTGGATGCTACTTTTTCAATATCCAAGGCATGATATGCACATGCTTACTTTTTTCTTTTTCAAGCACCAAGAAAATTTCCTCCCCTTCTCTCCTAACACACAATGGCCTAAATTTTCCCCTCTATTCTCCCTAATTTTTCTTCTTCATTTTGTTGAGAAAAAACATACACTTCTCAAAGAAAAATCCTCTAAATTTTCTAGTGCAAAATTAGAGTGGATCTTCCTTGTTGATGGTGGGCTTAATTTTTGAGCAAGGTGTGCTCATTGGAAGCTTGAAGATTTGTCTTGCCATTGAAGAGCTTATTTGTTTGACAACTAAGTTGGAGCCATCATCAATCCTTTAATATTGATAGGTATATCTTTAAAACACCTTATGTATGACATTTTGTGTTTTATTGTATTTGCTACACATCTTAGTGTTTAGGGTGCTCGGTTTTCTTGAATGAAAAATATTTTTAAAACTTCCGTTGCGTATCCGGGCACCTTAATCGATCCCCTTTCAAGTTGTATCAAGAGCTAAGGTTACTATTGTAAGGCTCGAGAGTATATCACTGTAATTAGACATGAATTAATTGTCAGAATCGTAAATAGTGAAGATTTCATGGGATAAAGTGCAATTAATGGAATATGAGTAGAAAAGCCTAAATTCAAGTGGGAAGGACATAACTTCGAGCGCATATGCGTGGATGGAGACGCGCATATGCGCGTGCAACCAATTGCGCGACAGAACTTCTCGTGCATAGGCGAGAGATAGGACGCGCATATGCGCGAGCAGTTGAAATGCTAGAATGCCGAGACAGCAAGTCCCGCGCATATGCGCAGAGACCGGACGCGCATATGCGCGAGCAGATGGACTTGACAAGCGCCGAGACAGAATGTCTCGCGCATATGCGCCGATGCTGGACGCATATATGCGCGAGACGTGCAGACTAAAGAACAAGGCCATGTGTCCTTACCATGCATATATAATGTTAATCCTTCATTTTCCTTCAGATTTCCAGAGAAGAAAACCGAGAATCCTAGAAAAAAATCCTCAAAGTTCCTTCATAGCTTAGCAAGTTGATTGGCAAGATCTAACCGTCCAATTTTAGATACGAGCTCATTTTCGTGTTCCTCTCGCCAAGAACCTCAAGAAGATGTAAGTTTTACTGATTTCCTGCATGGTTCAGAATTTATGTATGGGAGAAATTACCATTTGATTTATATTATGTGTTCTTCAGCTAATAAACATCGTAGAATCGAAAACGGATTGAAGAACAGACCGTATATGTAATTGTTCTCATTTTCCAGATTTTATGTGACTGGATTGTACAGATTTTGAGAGTGATAGCTTATGGTTGTTGATGATTATGATTTGTTAGACTTGCCTCTTGTTGTTTGAGTTGACGGATATCTTGAGATTGCGCCGTTACACCGTCGACAGTTAACTAAATTGAGTATTGCACGTCTTGCTTTGAATTGAATGGTGATATTGTATGTTTCGAATGTCCTTGCCAGATTGAGTATTGACAGCTTCAAATTCAAGCCTTCGACTTCGTCAGATCGAGAAAAGAAAAGTATAAATCAATGTTAATTCGGGATTGATGATATTTAAACTCTTGACATTGTATGCTTGTTCTATTGATTATAGAAAGCATGAAATCAAAGATAGATTGTGACAGAGTTATTGGCAGAGGTGCCAAGTCACTGGACGTTTAGTTTATATCGATGTGCTTAGGAGACAGATCAGTCCCATTGTAGATTACTCGATATAGTGTGCCGAAGTCCAGGAATAGGAACGTACCGCCACCTCGAAGGGAGAGTAGGTGGGAGATTTGTTACGTTCTTATTCAAACCGGGATCCCTAGACTAGATAAGAGTCGATAAGAGTTTGACTTAGAGTCGAGTCAAAGATTAATAGTTAAAGAGTTTGATGTACATATTTGTATTGATTATGTTTCGTAGATGATACATGTCATTTGATATATGCTTTATGCTTTTGTATATGATTATATGAAATATATGTATACATTGTTTATACTGGGAATGTATTTCTCACCGTAGTATCCGGCTGTTGTTGTGTTTGTATGTGTGCATGACAAGAGGTGGGACAAGATCAGGGTCGAGAAGAGGATGACAGATCAAGATTAGAATGGTGATTCGGACTTAGAGATAGATCTAGTTGTTCACTACTTGATACTGTAGTTGATAAACACTAGTGTGTATGATTTTCTTTTGAACATGTTTGTATTTTGAACATGTTGTAGCTATTGAACTTGATCTTGTTCAATAAATAAAATGAAGCATAACTTGTTATAATACTTTATACACTTGTTATGATGGGTTCACCTTTAATGAAAAAAAAATTTGCGACCTACTTTATTTAATTGATCCATTTAATCCCAACAAATGATTAAGAAATGAATTATCGTTCGGGTCCCCACAACAGGTGGTATCAGAGCTGTAACACCCCGAAAATTTAAAGGTCCACGCGAACCATATGCATACGAATTATTAAATTCTTTGTGTATTTTAATTAAATGTTTTAATTGCATAAATTAATTACGTTGTGCATATTTACATGTTTAAAATATATTTTTCTACATGATTGTATTAAAATGTATTTTTAAATGTTATTCGAGTTGCGATCGAGGAACCGAGACCGATGGCTGAAAAATAGAAAATTTTTTATTAAATAATTAATTTTAATTATTTAAATTATGGGTGATGTTTTTTCTTATTTTTGAAAATATGGGGTTTTGAGGTGATTTTATACGCAGAGACGTAATTTTTATCGGTGTTGATTTTTCAACAAAAATACAAACTTTTTGGCAACCCGACTAATAAATTCACAAATTTTATTAATCAAAATTATTTTTAATGATTTAATTAAGCACTAATAGGTCTAATTAACCTACCTAATGGGCCTAAGTTTAATTAATGACTAATTAGCTATATAATATTCTAAACCCCACCCAAAACCCATAAATTCCTTCGCCCACTTCCCCAATCACCCCAAACTCTTCTCTCAAACACAAGTCACGACACACATATTTTATGAAGGGAAAAACATCAAGTTGCTAGAGTTTTTCAAGCCGTCATTCCCGGTCGTCGTTCTGCAATCGTCGCTTCGGTTTCGTGCGTTTAAAACGCAAAAACACGCCATAATTCTTCTTTTTCTCATCAATCACACCCTAATATGCATTTAATTATGATTGGCATGAAAGACCAGTATCTCTTTTATTATTTTCGTTTTATACATACACATGGGTTTAAAGCATGTTTTTGTGTCCCAAAACTTGTGTTATCTTTGCAAGAGGGGGCTGCCATGGTAGGTAACTTGGAGAGGATGTTTTTACACAATTTTAGGGGTCTTAGAACACACGAAACATGCTGCAAACAAAATTGAATTGAGCTGGAACCGTAGGAAATTCAGAAAGATGAAGCCGTGAGTTTCTATGGCTTGTACAAAAAATTCAAGGGACTTGGCTAGGGTGCGTGGGGGCTTGGGGCTCGACCAAGTCTGGGGTTTGGGTCCTAAGGGTCGTGGCTAGGTCCTAGGAAGAGTCCTAGCATGGCTAGGACTCGTGGTTCAGGCTGGGGAGGATTCCATGAAAGTTAGGACACTCCCCAAGCACTTCTCGCGTTTGGTTCCTGTACATGGGGCTGCGGCTCGGTTAGAGGATGGGCTAGTGGGTCTGGATGGTGGCTTAGGATGGTTCAGGGAGGGGTAGGAAGGGTCAGGGCTCGTGGTGGCTCGAGCAAGAGCCCACGTGAAGGAACGCACGCACGCAAGGGGGAGGAGGAACGCGCAGGCAGTTTCTGATTCAGGTGCTTCGTGCGCTGGTTTCAGGACATGGGTTGGTCTGGGCATGGTCCAGGGAAGGTTAGGGATAGGTGGGCTCGGTGGTTAGATGTCTGGTAGAGTCCTAGGCAACTAGGAAACCCAATACAGCAAGAACACCCTACATGCACACACAGCACATGCAACGGGCCTTCTGTCCAGCGAGTTTTTGAGCGGGCCAGGGCAGTTTTTTGGGGCTGGGCTTGGTTAGTAGGGTCCCTAGGTGGGTTGGCTAGGTTTTGGCTCAAGGTGGCTTTGGTGTGGCTCGAGTAAATTAGGAGATGGCTCGGTGTGTTCGATAAGGTGTCGAAAACAAAAATTAAAAGGCTAAAATTGAATCCATGGGTCCACGGGTGTGGTTCATGACTTGGAAGGGTAGAATAAATAATAAAATGCTATTTTTAAAATTTGGGATCAAAATAACGAGTTTTGGATTTATTCGGGATTTAATCGCCACACGAAACGCTAATTAACGAGTTAATTGAATCGCCTAGTTTTAAGCCTTATAAAATTATGAAAATTTATGTTTAAGCTTAAATAATGATTATAAGTCTAAGTTTTAAATTTAGGAATTTTATATTAAGGTTTGGTTTAATTCGAGATTAAAACGCATTAATACGTCACATTTAAAGAATAAATTAAAAGTCATCGAATTAAGCCTAATAAAAATATGAGAAAATTTATTTAAGCTTAAATAATTATTTGGGACATGTTAGAGTTATTGAAATTAAGAAAATATCAAAAACGTGAAATTTTACGTCCAGGGGTAAACCGGTCATTTTACACATAGAAATTAGTAAACGTCATGGCAGTGCCCTGAATGCTGTTTTATGTGCTAATATGATTATTTTCTATAGTTATGGATGTTTATGAAATTTTATATGTTAAAATGATATTTTAAACGTTTATGGGATTTTGTACGTTAAAACGATATTTTAAATGTTAAGGGAATTTTATATGTTTATGATTTAATATGTAAAAATGTTATTTTAAATTTTTTGAGGTTAAAATGATTATTTCAAATGTTTATGAGTTTTTACATGTTAAATGATGATTATTAAATGTCCATGGATTTTTTTTATGATTTAAGGAAGACATTTAAAAGACATGTTGCATGCTTGATTTCAAAAACAAAATCATATGTTATGCATGATTTTTATAAAGTATTGAGAATGTAAACGTTGAAGTAAGTAAATTTATTGTGACTAATTCGATAATGTTGGAGATATCGTGAGGGTGACGGTCCCAGTGGGAGCCCGACGATCGTATTTCCATCATTATGAATATGAGGTAACGGTATGTGGTAACGGTAAGAATGGGAATATCGTGAGGGGAAATGGCCCCAGAGAGAGCCCATTTATGGGAAAAGGCCCCAGGGGGAGCCCCGACGATCGTATTTCTATTCGATGAGGATAGGCCAAGGCCCAGTTGACCGGTGAGAGTGTCGCTGGTGTCCCCGCCGCCCAATACTGTGGTTACATGTAGATGGATCCATCGAATTTTGAGGTTTGAGGAAAGTCACAATTAACGATCTGAATTCAACAAAGGAAAAGGAAAAGGAAAAGGAAAAATGCTTATGATCATGATAAAATGATTTATGTTATGTTTTGAGGAAAGGAAAAATGTTAAGGTTTATGTTTTGCATGTCATGAAAATGTTTATGTTTAAAGTTGATGCATCATTATGATAATGTTTTTATTTAAAGTTCATGCATCATAAAAAGGTTTACGAAAATGTTCATGTTTGAAGTTTATGCATCTTCATGAAAACGATATTTTAAGTACAAGTATTTTTCACTATTGCTTGTGATTTTATACGTATTACTTGTTATAAAAAATATGACGTGTTGAGTTTTTAGACTCACAAGGTGTGATTGATGCAGGTGATTATGATAAATATGTTATGGAGGTCTTGATGGTTGACTTTGTTGGACTGAAGGTGCACACGACCCGAGGACCGACGCTAGTTTTCCGCACTAGTTATGTTGTATGTTTTTAAGTGATTATAAAAGATATTTTTACGATGATTTATTTATGAGTGGTTTTTGAGAGGTTATAGTATGAGCTATACTTCTCAAATGGTGTTTTTAAGTTTGGTAAAGCATGCGACGATTTCATTTTTATGACTATTTCACTTGATTTTTAAAACGCTAGTTGGTTGATGTTTTATTGTAAGGGGTAAAATATATTATAAAAATATTTTCAGGTGGTATATGTATATGGCCAAAAATTGAGTGTTTAAAAAAAAATTTCTAGTACTTTTAAAGCAATAAAAAGGGCAGACGTTTCAAGAGTAGTAGGTTCTTGAGATTGAAATAGAACCATAGTAGACTGACATAGAAGCAAGTGAGCGGGGTAAATTGAGTTTCCTTTCTTACTTCTATGATATGAAAGCATGATTTCGTGCTTTAATAAATACATGTTTACCTGATTATCTGATTTGAGTAGTAACGTGTATTATTGAAAGAATGAATCAGAACCGATTCTTGATCAAAAGTACGATGATCAGAGGAGGACTGAGACAGAATGAATATAATTGAGTACTAACAATTTTGATAATCAGATATGCCTCCTCGAAGAATCCCAGAACAGGGTAGTACTTCAAATAATCCGATGGATGTGATAGCGACACCCATGGAGACATTGTTAAAGAGATTTCAGTCATTTAAACCGTCGACTTTGAAAGGCACTTAGAATTCTATTGACCGTGAGAGTTGGCTTGATGATATTGAGATGCAGTTTGATTCGCTTGATTATACAGGTGAGCGTATAGTTAAACTGATTGGGCACCAGTTACACGAGGTTGCAAAAAGTTGGTTGCTCATGACAAAAAGAGCTTTGAGCGTCGAGGTACGACTATTACGTGGAATATCTTTAAAGCTGAATTTTATCAACGATTTTTCCCAGTGTCGTACAGAAAGGACAAGGATGCAAAGTTTTCCAACCTGAGACAGGGTCCCTTGAGTGTTGAAGAATACGTAGCCAAGTTCTCTACTTTGCTGCGTTTTGCTCCTCATGTTGCTGAGATTGATGAAGCCGTGGCTGATCAGTTTATTAATGGGCTGAATCCTGATATATTTACACTAGTAAATACGGGGCGACTAAATAACTTTGCTGATGCCCTGAACAGAGCAAAGGGAGCTGAAGCAGGTTTGATTAAACAACGAGGAACTTCGTATGTTGCTCAGACACAGAGACGACAACAACCTCCAGTTCAGTTCCAGCAACCCCCTCCCAGATTTGAAAATGGCAGTAGCAACAGTGGAAAGAAAGATAATTTGAAAGCCCGAGGGAAACAGTTTAAGAGATCTGGAAGTAGTTCATCGAGCTCCAGTGGCTCACGACAGACTGGACAGAACCAGAGTTATACAGGGGTTTATTGCAGAACATGTGGAGGAAGACATGCCACATAGCAATGCCAAGGAGTGTTTGATTTTGATATTTGCAACATTTGTAGACAGCTAGGACATTTTGCCAAAGTTTGTCCACAGCGAAGTCCCCAAAGCTCCCAGGGAGTAGAGTCATCTGGATCAGTGGCTCAGCCTGATAGACGATCATCTGCTGTTCTCTATTTTCAGACATCACCTGCCCAGTCACAGCCAAGGCCAGGAGGAAGCCAGACTGTTAGCCATCCTCCGAGACAGCAGGCCAGAGTGTTTGACTTGACTGAAGAACAGGCCCAGGAAGCACCTGATGATGTAGTTGCAGGTAGCTGTTCTCTTTGTGGTTATCCTGCATATGTATTGATTGATACTGGTACATTCCATACATTTATCTCTGAGAAATTTGCATTGATGCATGCTTTGCCTGTTTGAACCAACTGAAGAGGCTCAGCTGCACTTAGTTACAACTGAAGAAGTGCCAGTTGAAGAGCCAGTTCATCAACCAACTGAAGAGCCAGTTACTCAACAAACTGAAGAACCTTCTACTACTTTTGTTCTTCCTTCTGTTTCTTCTCCTCCCCAAAAACATACAACTGAAAATATTTCAGAAATGGTGGCGAATGAAACCGAAGCAACTGACGACACTATGGTTGTCTTTACTCAACAGGAACATGTGCCGATTCAGGAAACTTCCAAAACCATGTCTCCTGGTATTTCAGATACTGATGCTCTGTTTGAAGAAATTCAGAATGTTCAGACCAACATCGTCAGTATGATGAATTCCATTTCTGAAATAAAGTCAACTCAGCTTGAACACTCTTTGAAGCTACACTCTAACAATGAGTTTACCACAAACAGACTACATCTCATCAATCAGACTATGTCTTATCTTCTTCTCCAGATGGAAGAAATCAAGAAAGACAGACTGTCGACTGCATCTCATTTTCAAACACAAGCATTAGTCGGCAGACGCTTTGATTTTCTGGAAAGCAAAGTCACTAAAAGGATTGATATGCTGCAAGACATTGTGATGAATACTATGACAGATATCGCAGCGGATGTTCGAATTTTATCCAAGAAAGTTGATGTGCTTGACAAAAAGAATTAAAAGATCAGAAAGACAAAGGAAAGAAGAAGATATGAAGATCAACTGACTACAGTTATTGGTTGAAGACTATGGCTGATTTTCTCTTTTTGTACGAATCTGTACATTAGAAGAATTATTTTATCTACAATAAGTTCGAAGAATATTTTTGAGTTCAGTTGATCAGTTCATACTTTACAAGCTTTGTCAAACACCAAAAAGGGAAAAATTGGTGGAAACTTAATTTGGTTTTTTGACAAACTAAGTGTTTAATTTATTGGACTAAACTGATCAAGAAGTTTGAAGTAACTGAACTACATAAATCAACTAACAGTTGCCTAACAGAAGATTAATGCGCAGTTTATCGAAGGCAACTGAAACCAGCTGAACTAAACTTACAAAGTCAACAGACTGATCAGTTGGAAACTGATCAGTTGATATATTCAGTTGTGAGCATACCAGCGATTGCCTATCAGGTGATCATTCAGCTGTACACGTCATCAATTGGAAAAAAGGACATCCAACCGACAAAAGTACAAAGCAGACTGCAACTCATAGTGGAACGCCGTATTTCAGAGCTTACAGTGTACGAATGTAAGAGGAATATTGACGTGGCAATCCATGTGTATAAAGATTCAAATTATATTTAATGTTACCGTTGAAGAGAAGCCTATAAATAGGTGAGAAGAGCAGTTGAGAAACAACACATCTATTGATCAATCTATCTATTCTCTTAAGCTTGCTGTTACCCTGCTGAATTTATCGCTTTTACTCAAGAATAAAAAAGATCACACTTATCAGATATATTTGTAGCATTTGAGACTACCTTTCGAGCTTATAAGCACAAACTGTTTTGTTGTTTATTTGATATTTAACTAGGTCAGTTGTGCTAAGTTCAGTCAATGAACTGTGAGATAATTCGTAAACTAAGAGTTTCAGTTTTGGAGTGTTAAATCCAAACTGAAGTGAGTCTGTACAAGTTTTGTATCAATCAAAGTCTTTTAGTTCATATCCTATCCTTGTGATAGAAGGGGTGATGTAGGAGCATTTGAAGTCTCCGAACATCCATAAATCTTTGTGTGTTCTTACTTCAGTTATTTATTCTATCTTTCAGTCAGTTTATTTCCGCAACTATTATCAGTTAAATTGATTGTCATTGACTGACGAGATTCCTAGTTTCAGTTTGTCACAAGATCGACACTTCATTCGAAAAGATTGTAAAATCTTGAGTGTTTATTCAACCCCCCTTCTAAACACATCTCATCCAATCAACTGATCCTAACAATGTGTTTAACTTTTGATTATTGACTTGAAAAACATGTTTTTATGTGTTAGAAGGGGCTGCCGTGATTAGGATATGATCAAGGATGAATTACACAAGTTTTAGAGTCCTAGAACACAACCAAAATGCTGCACAAACGCGAAGAACGAAAGCTAGAACCGATCATGTGTATGTGTATCTTGAGGGCTCGATTTTTGGGAATTGATGGCTAGGATTGAGCTCGGCTGGGACCAGGGCTAGCTAGGGTCATGAGGGGTCAGGGAAGGAGTCTTAGCCATGCTAGGACTCGACCACCAGGGCTGGGAAGGAGTCCTAGCAAGCTAGGACTCCAACTCGAGGGTAGCGCATGCAGCGTGCTTGTGTGCAGCAGCAGCGTAGTGGTAGGAGGCTCGGCCAGAGGGCTTTGGGCTGGGCTAGGGTGACTCACTAGGATCCTAAGAGGGTGCACAAGGGGCTGGTTCAGGGTCTGGCTCGGTTGGCTAGGTCCTAGGCGCGCACATAGAGTCTTAAGCACTAAGGGAATTCTCGGCCACTTCATGTGCTGGTGTTGTGGTTCGGTTTTGGGGCTAGGGTCAGGTTCCTTTGGTTCTAAGGGTCCAGGATGGTTTCTAGAGGGTCTAGTCAGGGTTAGGCTTGGGTTGGTCCGAGCTTAGCTCGATGAAAAAGCTAGATGGCTCGAGGGTGGCTTAGTCGAGTGGCTAGGGTTTTCTTTTTGGAAAATAATTCGAAACATGGCTCACGGGGGTTGAGTCATAGTTCACGAGGGCTAAAATAAAATAAAAAGTCTAAGTTTTTAATTTGGGATTTTTATATTAAAGTTTTGATTAATTTGGGATTAAAACGCATTAAAAACGAATAATTAAGGATTAATTGAAAAGTATAGTATTTAAGCTAAATAAAATTATGAGAAATTTAATTTAAGCTGAAATAATTATTTGGGATAAGTTAGAGGCAATGAAACTAAGAAAAAGTCAAATTCGATGATTTTTTACGCCTAGGGATAAAACGATAATTTTACACCTGAAAATTAGTAAACGTCGTGACAGTGCTCTGAAGGTTGTTTTATATTCTAATATGATTATTTTAAATGTTTATGGAATTTTACGATTATTTATGGAATTTTAAGATGAAACGATAACGTTAAAAGATATATTGCATGCTTGTTTTTTTTTTAAAAAAATGATATTAAATGCATGATTTTTTAAAAGTGATGAAAATGTGAAACATTGGAGGAGATGAAGTAATTGTGACTATTATTGTAAGGTCCAAAATTAAGAAGACGTAATCCAACGACATGCGAATCTAGGAAACATGAAAAATGGCTAATTAACTGATTTTAATTGCTAATTGATTATGTGACATACATGCTTATATGTTAAATAAAATTTTATTTTCATTATGCATAAAACTGTATTTTTAGGAATATTTAAGTTGCGAACGAGGAACGGGGACCAAGGGCTGAAAAACGAAAAATGTTTTTAGTAAATAATTGTTTTTAATTATTTAAAATATGAGTGTTGCTTTTTAATATTTTTGAAAATAAAGGGTTTTGAGGTGATTTTATACGCCGGGACGTAAATTGTATCGTTGTTGGTTTTCAATAAAAATGCGAGCTTTTTGGCAACCCGGCTAATAAATTCACAACTTTATTTAAACAAAAACTTTGATAATATTTTATTAAATCTTAATTAAGACTGATGGGCTTAATTTAGTGGCTTAATAGGCCTAAGCCTAGTTAGTAGCTTAATTAGTATTTAAAAGGTTAAAACCCTACACCTAGCCACACAAAACTCACGGCCACACACCCCACTTAATATCAAACTCTCCCCCACCATCCCTTACACGATACACACCACCAGTTGAAGGGTTTCTTCGTGAGGTTCAAGAGGATTCAAAGCCAAGGTTCTTGCCCGTTCTTCGTCGCCAAAGTTAATTCGTGCGTATATAACGCAAAGGCACGTCATACATCTTCTTTTCTCATCCATCATATCATAATATTGTTTGAAATATTGTATGCATGAAAAACATGAACTTATTTTTCTGTAATTTTCGGATTTATGGCATGCACAAGAGGTAACTCATGATTCTAGGATTTAAATTCATGTTTTATTACGTAAAGAGGCTGCCATGATCTTAGGTGATGAACAAGTGATGTTTATACATGATTTAAAGTCCTAACACACACACCTGAAACACCAAAGTCGAAAGAAACAAGCAACAAAGCAGGAACCAAATTTTCTGTCATGGGGTTCAAGAGGTTCGGCTTTCACGTGAAGGGGCTGGTTGGGTCTTGGCTAGCCAGGGATGGGGTTGAGTCGAGGGAAGAGTCCTAGCCATGCTAGGACTCGAACCAAGGGCTGGGGAAGGAGTAACTCGTAGCTCATGCGCAAGAAGTTGGAGGCTTCCAGGGGCTTGGGGCCCGCTCTGTGGTTCAAGGGCCAGGCTAAGGTGATGCACTAGAGTCCTAGGAGGGTGCACGGGTGGTTGGTTCAGGGGCTGGGCTCGCTGGTAGAGGCCTGGACGCAAAATTGTAGAGTCCTATCACAATAGGAGTTCTCGGCCAGCTCTTGCATGGGGTTGGGGGCTTCGGTTTTAAGTTTTGGGATGGTTTCTCAGTGAACTAAGGGTCCAGTAGGGTACTCTAGTATGTTGGTCAGGTTTTGGATCCACATGGTTTGGGGGTGACTCGAGAAAATCGAAAGATGGCTCGGGGTCGAAGTTTAGGTGTCATAATAGGGTTTCTAAATTAAAATAAATTGAAAAACGGCTCACGGGGGTCGAGTCATGGTTCATAAGGGCTAATATAATATAAAAAGACTAAATTTTGAATTTAAGAATTTTATATTAAAGTTTGGGATTTTTCGGGATTAAAACACCGTTAAAACAATTAATTAAAGATAAATGAAAAAGTTTAATATTAAGCTAAATAAAATTATGAGAAAATTAATTTAGGCTTAAATAATTATTTGGGACATGTTAGAGTAAATGAATTCAAGAAAAAGTCAAAATCGAGGAATTTTACGTCTAGGGGTAAAACGGTCTTTTTACACCTAATATTAGTAAACGTCATGGCAGTGCTCTGAATACTATTTTTATAATATTATGATTATTTTTAAATGTTTATGAAATGTTCATGATTAAATTATGATTTTTAAATGTCTAAGGGATTTTTTATGATTTAAGGAAGATATATAAAAGACATGTTGCACGCTTTGTTTCAAAAACAAAATTTTATGTTATGCATGCTTTTTTTATAAAGTGATGAGAATGTAAACGTTGAAAGAAATGAAATAATTGTGACTAATTTGATATTATTGGAGATATCGTGAGGGTGACGGTCCCAGTGGGAGCCCGACGATCGTATTTTCATTATTACGAATATGAGATAACGGTAAGAATGAGAATATCGTGAGGGGAAAAGGACCCAGAGGGAGCCCATTTATGGGAAAAGGCCCCAGAGGGAGCCCCGACGATCGTATTTCTATTCAATGAGGATAGGCCAGGGCCCAATTGACCGGTGAGAGTGTTGCTGGTGTCCCCCGCCGCCCTGTACTGCGGTTTTATGTAGATGGATCCATCGACTTTTGAGGTTTGAGGAAAGTCACAATTAACGATCTGAATTCAACAAAAGAAAAGGAAAAAAGAAAAATGTTTGTGATCATGAAAAATGTTTTATTTTATGTCATGTTGAGAAAAAAGGAAAAAGGCCAAGGCTTATGTTTGCATGTCATGAAATGTTATTTTTACGTAAATGTATTTTCACTGTTGCATGTGGTTTTATACGTATGACTTGATATCAAGATGATGATGTGTTGAGTCTTTAGACTCACTAGGTGTGACTGATGCATGTAATGATGATGTTAATGTTACTGGAGGTCTTGATGGTTGATTCTGCTGGACTTTCGGTGCACACAACCCGAGGACCAGCGCTTCTACTTTTTTGGCATTTACGATTTATGATTCATGATTTATGTTAAAGATTTTAAGACTATTTATTTATGCTTTTGAGAGATTTTTGAGAGGTTTAGTATGAGCTATACTTTTCAAATTTATGGCTTTTTAGGTTTGGTAAAACATGCGACGATTTCATTTTTATGACTATCTCATTGATTTTTGAAATACTAGTTGGTTGAGGTTTTATTTTAGCGGGTAAAATATTTTAATATTTTCATGTGTTCAATGTCATGATCGAAAATTGAGTGTAAAAAAAAAATTTCTAGTACTTTTTAAGCAATAAAAAGGGAAGACGTTTCAATTATGATGATATGAATAGGGATGTCGTGAGGGAAAAGGCCCTAGAGAGAGCCTATTTACGGAAGGAGGCCCCCGAGAGAGCCCATTTATGGGATAAAGCCCCAGAGAGAGCCCGTCTATGGGAGAAGGCCCCAGAGGGAGCCCGACGATCGTATTTCTATATGATGAGGATAGGCCAAGGTTCAATTAACGATTAAGAGTGTTGTTGATATCCCCGCCGCCCAGTACTGTGGCTACATTTAGACGGATCCATCGACCTTATGAGAAAATGAAAGTCACGATTAACGATCCGAATTCAATAAAAGGAAAAATGTATATGCTCATGATGAAAGGATATTTGATATGTAATGATAAAAAGGAAAATGTTGATGTTAAGTTATTCATGTTCATGAAATGTTATTTTACGTAAAAGTATTTTCACTGTTGCTTGTGAGCTGTATATATACTACTTGTTATAAAGATTATGGTATGTTGAGTTTTTAGACTTACTAGGTGTGATTGATGCAGGTGATATTGATAATTATGATGTTGGAGGTCTTGGTGGTTGACCTTGCTGGGTTGAAGGTGCACATGACCCGAGGACCATCGCTTCTATTTTTCCGCACTTATTATTTATGTTTATGATTTTATGTTAAAGATTTTACGACTTTTTATTTATGCTTTGAGAGGTTAATGAGAGGTGATAGTATTAGCAGTACTTTTCAAATTATTGCTTTTTAGGTTTAGTTTTATGTTTAAACTATTTCCTTGATTTTTCAAATATTAGTTGGTTATTTTATTTTAGAAATGATGTCAAAATATTTTATGTATTTGTATAACTGTTCGGCCGAATGAGGTAAGGTTTTAAAAAAAAAATTAGTAATTTTTAAGAAAACGAATAGTGTACGTTTCATGGATGGTCAAGAATTCTCTCATTAACCCTAAACTATGTGACTTATTTTACCTAGTAGCTGTCGCATGTGAAATTTTTTTTGTGGGGTGCACTATCCTATCGCAAGATTACCCACATTATTTCGTCCCCTCTCATTGTCAACGAATTGAACAATAAAAAAAGAGTGAGTCTCATGTGAGACCGTCTCACGGATCTTAATCTGTGAGACGGGTCAACCCTATCCATATTTACAATAAAAAGTAATACCCTCAGCATAAAAAGTAATACTTTTTTATGGATGATCCAAATAAGAGATCTGTCTCACAAATACGACCCGTGAGACCGTCTCACACAAGTTTTTGCCATTAAAAATCTCCACATTGGAGGCAAACTCATGAAGTTAAAACAAAACAAAACAAAAAATAAAGATTTGTCCATCGTTTAGTCTTTTTTTATTATTATTAATATTTTCCCTTATTTTTACGTAATCCGAACGTTCGTCTGTTTGTGGCACAGTATGTTGAAGATGGCAGAAAATGTCACAGTAATAAGCTATGGTAAAATCACCCCTTTGGACAATATATCTAAGAAACTCACTAATATAAATGTGAATCCATGTCTGTAATTGATATTACTACCCATTATAGTCACATCCGACTTTTGTCAACTCTCATCTTGTGTTGTTGCTAAATGACCCGAGCTCGAGTCAAGTTGAAATACCAACTCGTTACTCTCAAGTAAAATCTGCCATCTTCTCATTCTTTTCTCATTTATAATTTACCATTTATCATGATGTAGAAGAATCATTCTCACAATAGGGTTTAATAATAAGGTTGCTTTCCAAGGTTGGCATTCCATGTGACATAAAGATGGAGTTTCCATGTGATGATGATGCAGCCATGTAAATACACACCATTGATGGATAATGGAAAATGAAGAAACTTGCTAAATAGAGATGAACATGTTGGCAAAGTAATCGGGAGGACTCTGCATAAAGATAGAATAATGGGAAATTGTAATACATGTGGTAATGGGGTCTGTGAAGTATCGAGGATTTGTATGGTGATATGACATTATCCTGATTTTCACCAGCTCCCTTGTATCCCTCAACTACAACAAATAACCTTGCTGATAAGACATTAGATATCAGTTTATTTCTCAGTTCATGAGTTAGATTTTTATGTGGAAACGTTCGGTTTTCTGCTTCGATTTAGAGTTGAGTTTAGTATAACTAACTATTTCACCAAGTTCTCTTTACATTGTCAAAAATAGTCCATGTCTAAAACTACAAAATTTTCATTGTATCAACGTCACTTTTCTTTTCGAGCAAAGAATATGACATTCAAGTTGTCGTCTAGTAAAATGGCATCTGCGACAAAATGAACAGAAAAAATGAGTTCCATGTTTATTATTTGCATTTTGGGTTTTTGTTCCAAAATCTGTCGATTTCAATTTAAGGAAAAAACATAGGAGCCCATTTCAAAACAAAGACCCAGCAACCCATACTGTGTGTACGATGAAGGTTCCCATGTGGTTATCCGATGAAGATGGAATCTGTTGTCTAAAACATGGGGGAGTGAGTTATTGAAGACAACATACTTTCCAAGATTCTTTCAACCAATATTATCCCGAGATGAATGATTCGTTGCACTTTTCACACTCGTTACACTGCACATTTAAACAATCGTCTCTCAAGCCAAAGCTGGACGAAAATACAGTAGTGTGATAAATCAAACGTTCTGCGCTTAAAAACTAATTAGCAAAATTTTTGGAGCAAGGGGACCAACACCCGAACCGATATGTAAAATGTAAAAATTGGCAGAAGAGTTTTGAAGCTATCTGTAGTCTGCTCCAACTGCTTCATAGATAGACTTGTAGCCATCTCTTTCTAAACATTGGGCTAATTCAGCCTATAAAACAAAAAAGGGGGAAAAAACAAAAAAAAAAAAGACTGCAATAATTCGACATTCATACCGATGCTTTTCCTGTATCAGTTTTCATTACTTCAGATTCAAAGTGCATATTACTAAGTAAATACCTTGATCTTAGGTATAAGGGCAGGACCTCCATAGGCAAATGCGGTATACAGCTGAACAAGAGTGGCTCCAGCTCTTATTTTCTTGTATGCATCCTCACCACTGAATTTTCTTGGTGTAAGTTATGATAAAACAAGACACCATTTAGGATCACAAATTATTTTAAAAAATGATCTTACCTGCAAATGCCTCCACAGCCAATCAAAGGAATCTTTCCCTAAATGCAAATGGCGAAACAAGTATTGGTTATGACTACTGTACAAATGCCTAAATAAGCATTTGACGTTAAAATATATGCATAAGAAAATGACTTAACAAGATGGGCATAGATAGGTAAGTGAAAATGATAACACATTCAGCAGCGGGAAAAGTTCTCATTGACCAGGAAACAAGAACTGAAGAATTTTTCTGTTAGATTCACCAATACTAAAACAAGTACATTAAACCAATTTCCTGTTTTTCGAAAAATGCCAACCAGAAGGCAGGTGAAAGAAGAAGAAAAATCAGAATTAAATGATTAAACATTTTGAACTTGATTACCTTAGTAAGAATATACATTTCTTTGAGAATATTGGTAGATAAATCAAAGAGTGGCTTCCCACTCAAGCCACCAGTTTCCTCGGAAACAGGATTGCTGCTGATAGTATTGGGTCTTTGAATGGTGGTGTTTGATATGATCTGCAAGCATCAAATAAACAAACTAGTCAAGAATTCCGAAGTCTCACAACCTTGCTACAAAAATAGGTGGATTGGGAATTTAGATTAGTCTGCTATTGTGGATATCATCCAAATCATCAGTCAAAATACAAAAAATAATAACTGCAAAAAAACAAAGTGTGCCTCGATTCTCAATATTGGATTAGATGGAACTTTAAGAAGAGATGATTATTCAAAATTATATTGTTATAAATATATTGCCTCTGTCCCAAATCCAAATATAATCCCAAATATATAATTCTGTTTCCATATATAGTATTATTTTATCAGTTCTTTTACCAATCAACATCTATCATTAAATACATTAACTACTTCCAACAGTTTTATTATTCTTCTATTAAAACTCATTAAATTAAAGTAAAATTGGAATTTATTTTCTAAAATTTACTTTTTCACTTTCTTAATATGTGTGAAAATACAAATAAACCTAAATACATGGAATAAATGCAAATAATACTAATTGTTGCCAAATATGGTAAAAGAGCAAGAGAAAACATACCAATCCATCTATTCGAAGAGCAAGAGAAACCTACATACATAGACGACATATATTTAGAGCCCATAACTCAATATTAAGTATTAACGCACTTAAAAACATAACACGTGCACACCCGTGCAATATCTTCAAGATCTTGTTTTGACAAATCTGGAGCAATTTTTACAAGCAATGGTGGCGGCCCTTCCTCACCCCATTGCATTTCGTCACGAGCCCCCTGAACCTGGAAAAAAATACATTGAAACGAAATCTAAATTCATCTATGGTTATATGTTCCTCAAAGTAAATCGGGAAATAGATTGACCAATACGATTGAAATAAAAGTAAGATCATACCTTCTTAACAAGATCTTTCAGTTGCTTCCTGCCCTGAAGTTGTCGCAATCCAGGAGTATTTGGGGACGAAATATTAATGACCTACAAAATAATGTCTAAGCATTAAAAGATCAGCACACTGCTGCAACAATAATATCTAAAGGTGATTTCTTCCTTAACTTGCACAAATCTATATACGCAACTAAGTTTCTCTTGAAGGATTTGAAAGTCCATTTGTTGTTCATGGAAACAAAAAATCACCTTGTAACTTCGACGGATTGTAGGATCTCTTTTACAAAAAGATGGGGGAAGGAGGACTAATAGAGATTTATCACATAGAATACAAGTAAGATGATCGAAGCAGAGAAGTGAATCTGGTATTTTGTGTGATCTTAAGGGACCACAAAGACTCAAAGGTTAGGTCCGCAATGTTATATGAATCCGAATGTTAGGTAATAAAGTGTGCACATGAAAAAATAATTATAGTCACAGAGATGAAGATGTTAGGGTGGGTGTGGGAAGGGGATCCGTATAGCCAACCTCACTTATTGGGATAAAGACTTGTGTGTTATTGTTGTTGTTGTAACTTCGTCGGATTAAAGAATGACCACTACTAAAAGAATATAGAACTAATACAAAGTTTTGCCATTGGAGGCTATATCTGGGTCATAAGTTCAACATAAGCATAATGAAATAGAAAAAATTGTGGCGTGACACAGAATGAGCAGATAACCAGAGATAAACAAATTATATACCAAATAATCAGCATATTGTGATAATGTATGAACTCCTTGGACATAATCAGAAGCAGCATCTTCACTAGTCTTATTCTTTCCAAGATTAACCCCAAGAATTCCTGGACCAGCTTTCCCTCCATGTACAGCTTCATCTCCAACAGGAGATGCAGTGCTTGATGTCTCCAACTTTCTTTTACCGTGCTGTGCACCCAACCGTTTTGCAACAGCAACAATTCCTTCGCTATTAAAGCCACACCTATTAATAATAGCGCTGCTCAAAAAATAAAAAACAAACTTAGAACCACACAGAAAAAGTACAGCTAATAGTTTTTCAAGATGTCAGAACAAATAAATATAAGATGTTACCCTTCCTTTGGCAATCTGAATATTCGAGGCTTTGGATTCCCTTCCTGTGGAACTGGAGTGACCGATCCAACCTCCACAAACCCAAAGCCTAATCCAAGTAAACCTTCAACAGCCTCAGCATTTTTGTCAAAACCAGCAGAAAGGCCAATCGGATTGGAGAACCTCCTTCCCCAAACTTCAAGTTCCAAAATTGATGGATCTGGCCTCTTCTCTATTGGAATCCATCCACGAGCAGCAGCAGAGACTGCCAGTCGGTGAGCAAACTCCGGATCCATAAATGCAAAAAATGGATTGACTACTTTTGTTGCTGAGAATAGCCAGCCACTGCACGATTCAAGACATGTAACATAAACTAGTCTCGACTATAGTAATAGGTGTAGCATATATTTGAATTTTGAAACATAGCTTGAAAGCCGTTTTACTCCAAAACCAAAAGTAGGGTGAGAATGAGCGTAAATAAGATCAGAGCTTAAAAAGTAACCTGATGCATAATCCTAAACCATTGTAAAAAATAAATCTATATTCAAGCCCTTCAAGGTGAGACGTTCATTAAATAAAGTTTGTTATACCTAAATTCAAGCCACAAATATTAAATTTATGAGATGAATTTCCTGTTGCAGTGTCAACTAGGATAAGAGTGCACAGATACCATTTCAATTTTGATGCAAAGCTCATAATAGGTTATAAACAATGTGAAAGATTCAAGAAGAATATGGTGAGTTCAAGAATTAATTTTAGACACATGTAAAAAGCCCTAGAAATTTCTGAGCCACAATTAGAATCTTCAACCACATGGAAAACCATTGTTCATCTCTTTAAATCATAAACAACAAACGATCTGCCTCACCCTTTATCAATCAATAGCAGAAGGGCAGAGGCAAGGCCTTTGGTATCCCTTCAAGTGCTTTGGGGCGGCTATTGCTAGCCAGTAGACTTTTTTATGAAGTTTTTCTTTGTTCATGGTTCTCATTCTTGGTGTTGAATAGTATTTCCCTGACAGTACTATGCAGGGAACATACTCCAGATCTTTCAAAACTTTTAGTTAGGTACCTCAAAATAAGATGATGAAACAAATTCAAAAATAATCTTGGATGTTGGTGTTAGGTGGCTTGGCCTTGGATCTGTTAGTATACAGTTGAATAGATTGCATCAGTTCGACAAGACAGGTAGGAAATCATATATAGCCTTTGTCATTTATTTAGTTACAAAGTAAACAAGTTGTGCATGGTTCAGAAGGTGAATAGTTCCACGAATTTAAAGCATAGTGTTCCACGGAACACAATGGCAGCTGGTATCATTTTTCCAATGATCTCTCCTTTTAGGGACCAAATTTTCACTAGAAAAAATATTATATGTTAACAATAATTTTCCTGTATATGCTACGCTCCTACAAGAATGATCCTACACTGGACATTGATGAACCAAATTCGCGGTGGCGAATGTTACTGCTCATTTCTGAACTTCATTCTCTGGTGGTGTTACTCAACATAAACTTTAAGGACATGTACCCCAAATAAAACAATATAAGGATAATCTAAGTAAACCTTAACATCCAAAATGTGGCATATGAGACTTGAACAGCTAGGCGGTTGGAAACATTTAAATTTTAATTCATTTTGCAAATACCATAATATTATTGAAAACATGCATCTTCTACAAAAGTCAATATTGAAAAACATGCATTTTCCACAAAAGTCAATCATGATACCAGAAAGTCGCTTCATCCACGGTACTCGCATAAGCGAATCCACCTATCAGCAAACCTATAGTAGCTCCAGTAAATAACCTACCCTGCAGTTCATGTGCAAGAATATTAGCATGTAGGAGTCAAAAGAACATGATCAATGTACCCATGGTCAGAGTCCAGAACTAAAAGATTCTACTTGAAAGTCCAAGTGTTATACCAAAACATGAAAATGTTTCATATTCAATCAAAGTGACAAGATTTATTAAAATATAACATTTACTGAAGTCATATATTAACAAGCAAAACACGTTTTTGCTTGTTTTCTTATTTCTTCCATTTAAGCATAAGCGTGTTTTTCATTTTTCTTTGTATTGATATAAAAAGAGGCACATGACGGTTACTGTATTTTACTTCTGCGAGATTTCTTCTTGGGTATTGAATGAAGTCCCATTCTTTCTTAGCTTCTGATATGGTATCAGAGCTTAATAGCTAAGCTGAAACTCTGATTATCTTCAATAACGAGAGGAATCTCAAGCTACAAGCTCAAACAACTCAGGTGGTCGAGCATCTTACGAAGATTCGTGTAGCCCGTTCTATCTGCAAAATGGTGATCATCCTGGTTTGGTCTTGGTTTCTCATTTACTTACAGGTAACAACTATAATACCTGGAGTAGAGCGATGTCAATGGCTTTGACCGCTAAGAATAAGCTTTTGTTTGTTGACGGTACACAATTACGGCCTCCATATGGTGATTTGTTATATGCTGCTTGGATTCGCTATAATAGCATGGTGATCTCATGGATTTTGAATTCTGTCAGCCGAGAGATTGCGGATAGCTTATTATACATATCCACAGCATATGGAATTTGGAATGATCTAAGAGATAGATTTCATCAGAGTAATGCTCCAAGAGTTTTTCAAATCAAGATGCTCTTGACTGGACTACATCAAGGCTCAATGGATATTAGTTCATATTACACTAGAATGAGAACTTTGTGGGACGAATTGAAAGATTTTCAGCCGATTTCGGTGTGTCACTGTAGTTCGATAAAGGAATGGTTGGATTATCACAATCAGGAGTGTGTGATGCAATTCTTAATGGGTTTAAATGAGTCATGCTCAGATCCGTGCTCAGATCTTAATGATGGAGCCACTGCCAATGATTTCGAAGACTTTCTCTTTGGTTGTTCAGGAGGAGAGGCAAAGATCTATACATCATGATGTTTCTGTAACTCTACCCAATCAATCACTAGTCTTCAATACCTCGAACATTGCAGCTGTAAGAGGTGCTCCTAACATTAAGGGAACCAAATTTGATAGGCCTATTTGTTCACATTGCCACTTTCCCAATCACACTAATGACAAATGTTACAAATTGCAGGGATATCGTCCGAGTCATCCAAGGTATAAACAAAAACAGAGTGAAGGAAAAGTCCATGTTAATCATGCTCGCAGCTATTCTGATGTGCCACTGCCAACTACTGGTGAAAAGAGCGAAGGAAGAGTCCATGTTAATCATGCTCGCAGCTATTCTGATGTGCCACCGCCAACAACTGGTAAAAATCTGAATCCAGATCATTGCCGGCAGCTTATTGCATTCTTAAGCTCGCAACTTCAGCTTGGTGACAACAATACTTTGGTTTCACAGCACCAACCTGATACTGCACTTTGTTTCACCTGTACATCCTCATTATTCACTAACTCTACTCCTGCTCTTACCTTATCTTGGATCATAGACACAGGTGCCACACACCATATTTGTTGTTCTTTGGAGTCTTTCCATGCCTTCAAACCGTTTCACTCTAGTGTCACATTACCTAACAATTCAATTGCATCGGTTACCCGTTACCCACATAAGGACAGTTAAATTGTCCCGTGAACTAATCCTGAAAGATGTTTTGTATGTCCCTCATTTCAAATTTAACTTGATGTCCATCAGTTCCTTAACAAAACAAATTCCTTGCTCCTTCTCTTTTCTCCCTGATTCTTGTCAAATCCAGGTTCTCAACCAGGACAAGATGATTGGTATGGGTAGAAGAGTGGGCGACCTGTACATTTTATGTCAATTTCCAGCTCCTACTATAATTTGTAATGTTTCCCTTTCCAAGTCTCAACTTTGGCATTATAGATTCGGACATGCTTCTTTTCCCAAGTTATCTGTTTTGGGAAAGGCTTTGGACACCAATCCCATCAATAATGATATATTGAACTGTGAAATATGTCATTTGTCAAAACAAAGATGATTACCATTTATTTCCAATAATTCATTGTCCAATAGTCCTTTTGATTTGATTCATATTGATATCTGGGGTCCATTTAATCCTTTTGATGGTTTCAAATATTTTCTCACAATTGTTGACGATCAATCTCGATACACATGGATTTATTTGCTTAAGTCTAAATCCGATGTGCTGCATATATTTCCTTCCTACTGTCGGATGATTCATACACAGTTTGACAAGCAAATAAAGTCAATTCGATCCGACAATGCTCCCGAACTTCGGTTTTCTGAATTTTTCAAGTCCGAAGGAATTATTCCATTTCATTATTGTGTGGAACGACCACAACAAAATTCTGTTGTAGAAAGAAAACACCAACATATTTTGAATGTGGCCCGGGCTTTACTTTTTCAATCTCATATCCCTTTAGCATACTGGAGTGATCGCATTCTCACATCCGTATATCTTATTAATCGTACACCAACTTCCTTTCTGTCAAATAAATCTCCTTTTGAACTACTTTTTCATAAAAGTCCTTCATACTTCCATTTAAAAGTGTTTGGTTGCCTGTGCTATGGTTCAACTCTTCTTAGCCATCGTACAAAATTCTCTCCCCGAGCAATCAAATCTGTTTTCATCGGTTATCCCCCTGGTTACAAAGCATATAAATTGCTTAATCTTCTCACTAATGAAATTTATATATCTCGAGATGTAACATTTCACGAGAATGTTTTCCCTTTCCAATGTGAATCTTATCCTTCTGTGGACTCTACTTTCTTCTCTGATTCTGTTTTACCAACCCAAGCCCTTTTTTCTTTGCAACCTTTAAATGCTCCGGCTGTAAGTTCCAATAATGATGTTGTTGCCCGTCCACATCGAGTTCCAACTAAGCCTGCATGGTTGACTGATTATCAATGTTATGCCACTACATCTTCATCCCCTTCCTCCACAACTCACCCTTTATCTTTTGTTCTTAGCAACCATAAACTTTCCATTCGTTACCAAGTTCTTGTTCACAACATATCTTCCATTGTTGAACCAAATACTTTCTCCCAAGCTGTTGTGAAACCAGAGTGGCGCGAAGCCATGGATGCTGATTTGCAAGCTCTGGAAAGCAATCGAACTTGGTCTATTGTTTCTTTAACACATGGGAAGAGTGTTGTGGGGTGTCGCTGGGTGTATAAGGCTAAATTTCGAGCCGATAGTACACTAGAAAGGTATAAAGCACGGTTGGTTGCTAAAGGATACACACAACAGGAGGGGGTGGACTATTTCGAAACATTCTCAACTGTGGCCAAGATTGTCACAGTCAGAACACTATTGGCGTTGGCTGCAATCCGTGGTTGGTCTCTTACCCAACTCGATGTCAACAATGCTTTCCTCATGGTGATTCAGATGAGGAGGTTTACATGTCATTGCCTCCGGGATATCAACGACAGGGGATAGATCTTCCTATGAATGCAGTTTGCAAGCTACAAAAATCTTTGTATGGCCTCAAACAGGCTTCACGCCAATGGTTTTCCAAATATTCATCTACATTGCTCACCATTGGTTTTAATCGGTCACATGCTGATAGCTCTTTGTTTACTCGATCACGGGGTGATGTTTTTTTGGCATTATTGGTTTATGTAGACGACATTGTTATTGCCACGAATTATGAGAAAGAATCCTTAGACTTGAAGATGTTCTTGAATAGTCATTTTAAACTAAAAGATTTGGGCAGCTTGAAGTACTTTCTGGGGATAGAAGTTGCAAGATCTTCTCGTGGCATCTCCATTTGTCAACGACATTATGCATTCCAACTACTTACTGAGGCGGGTGGGTCTTTTAGGATGCAAGCCTCGCACAACGCCTTTGGATGTCAATTCGAAGCAAAACAATGAAGATGGTGAATTATTGAGTGATTCTTCTATCTATCGAAGGCTGATGGGGAAGCTATTGTATTTAACTATCACAAGACCTGACCTCGCCTATTCAGTTAACAAACTAAGTCAGTTTGTATCTAAGCCTCGAACTCCACACCTGCAAGCTGTGTATTCAGTGCTTAAGTATGTGAAAGGAACGGTTGGTGAAGGTCTCTTTTATGTAAAATCAAACCAACTCAAACTTAGTTTTTCTCCGACTCGGATTGGGCAGCTTGTCAAGACACTAGGCGATCAGTTTCTGGATATTGGGTTCTTCTTGGTAAGTCCTTACTATCATGGAAATCCAAGAAACAACAAACCGTTTCCAGGTCATCCGCTGAAGCAGAATACATGTCGATGGCCAATGCTACTTGTGAGGTGATTTGGCTGTTATCATTATTGAAGGACCTCTGCATTTCTTGTGATAAACCTGTCGTGCTGTTTTGTGACAGTCAATCGGCCATTCATATTGCATCCAATCCTGTTTTTCATGAGAGAACGAAGCACATTGAGATTGATTCCCATATTGTGCGAGAAAAACTTCACAATGGACTCATCAAGATATTGCATCTTTCAACACATTTACAGCTTGCTGATTTGTTTACCAAGTCGCTACTACCGACTCGCTTCCGCATGTTATTGTCCAAGATGGGGATTCACAACATCCATGCTCCATCTTGAGGGGGCGTATTAACAAGCAAAACACGTTTTTGCTTGTTTTCTTATTTCTTCCATTTAAGCATAAGCGTGTTTTTCATTTTTCTTTGTATTGATATAAAAAGAGGCACATGACAGTTACTGTATTTTACTTCTTCGAGACTTCCTTTTGGGTATTGAATGAAGTCCCATTCTTTCTTAGCTTCTGATATCACAAGAGTTCGTTTCATCTAAAAGCATAAAAGATAGGGTGCAACTGACCCATTTCCTACCGTGGAAACCTACTGCAAAAGGTAGTGTCCCATTAATCATTGTATATTAGACATTAAACATGCTTGTCAGCCATAGTATGCAAATAGACAGTACCCAAACACCAAAAACAAAGTCCTAAATTATTCTTCCCCTCTCAAGAAAAAGGGAAGCTCATACCAGTAGCTTCTGAAGTTTCACTTTTCAAAGTTCAAATTATTATTACAGCTAAACCCGTTACAATCTAAACTAAAGCAACAACACTTACAATCATGAGATAAACGAACTCAATTTACTTCATTCTACACACGGGCTTTTCAAATTTCATTAAAATATCACATTTGCAGAAAAAATACAACATTAACTCGTAACAAGGATGCAAAAAAATATAACCTTTTTGGAGAAATGGGGAACCTTCTTTGGTATTGGAGTCGGAAAAGGCTGAGCTGGCGCTGAAGACGCGGTGCAAAAATACTGCCGGGGATTATAAATGTTCCCATCAAATTTAATCTTTGTACGTAGAGAGTCTCTCAAGAATTTTAGAGCAACCCTTATCGCCATTACTTCCCAAAAGAACGGAAAATTGTTGTAATGATTTATCGAAGGCGCCGACTCTTCTCTTTGCGTATTTGAAAAGTGGGAGAGATTCCCACAAACAATGGGGAAATTCAAAGAGGGGGAGGAACTGAGCTTAACTTTTTCTCCAGGGTTTTGTGTATGCTTTGTTCCCTTTTATAATTGCTTAGGTAAATTCCATCTTTGTTTTCTTCCCCTTGCTTCTATTTTTCTTTTAAAGCCCAATATTTGAATTTCACTGATCTTTGTTTTTGTTTTTTTTGTTTCTTTAAAACATTTCTTATTAAAGGGAATTATATTTATACTCTAATTTATGTTAATCTAATTTATGTTAAATGTACTCCACTTTTGTAATAGATATCATATTTAGCGTAATATTACCATCATATATCTAATAATTTATCTTGAGTAATATTAAATATTGATAGTCATAGCGAGCAAAACTAATCAAACAGTGCGTGATAGCCTTGATTGATATCCAATCTCATGTTTCACTTGTTTATACAGCCTTAGATTGGGAGTACGATTAATTAAATTTACTATTGTAAATGATAAAACAATCCAAGGTAAAACCCATGGATTGCATTAGTCTGTGTACAGTAACATGACCTGGTACAGTAACATGAATTGTCAAAATAAAATTTAATATTATCAATATCTACTTAATAAAAGCATGCAGTGTTGAAAGAGGAAAATAAAGTGTAAATGGCATTTTATGTATGTGTGTATATATGCAAAGCCCAAAATCAGTACACATAAAATACATGCATTTATTTAATTATTAAATTATTTATTTAAGTTTAAAACGATTTTTAACGGTGCATGATTTATGAATTTGCATTATTTTAAATTATTTATGTTTATGTGATACACGTGAAAAATGTCTTTTTGAGATTCATGTTTCAAGCGTATATTCGATGCGGGATCGGAGAAAAGAGACCGGTGACGATTTTGGTAATTTTAAAATGTGATATTTTATTTTAAGTCAATAAAGAGCGTTTTAAATGATTTATTAAGTTTTAGCATTTTAAAGCCTAATTTAACTATTAGGTGATTTTTAAAACTTTCAAGTTTATCAATTGTGCATTTTATTTTAAATTAGAGGATTTTATTAAAGTTAGTAGGAAGTTAGTAATTAACTTGTTAATTGTTCATTTAAGCAATTTTTCCCCTAAACTAAAACAAAACTCACGCACACACACTTTCACACACACACACACACACACATTCCCGATAAACACACACACACATTTCATTGTTCGCTTTCATTATTTTGAAAAGAAAAACTTAGGGTTCTATGAGTAGTAGCAGCAGCCGCCCCTTCCTCTTCAAAATTTCAGCAATTCTCGTCAACTTTACTTCAAGAAAACGTGTCACAATTCGTCCCGGATCAACCCTCGCATCCTCTCTGCTTTGGTATCGTCGTATCGTGAGTTTTAAAGATCAAGGCATGTATATTCTTTCGTTCTTGCATCGATCTTGTTATAGTATATGTTTTGATGTTTATTGTGTACAAAATCCATGTATGTTGTGCAAAATTTTGAGCAAAAATGTTTGAAATGATTTTTGGATCAAAAAAATTTTAGATCTCAAAACATGTCTGCTGTCATTTCGAGTTTGGTAGACTTTCTGGAAAAACTTTCAACATATAAAACATAGTACTTTTTGAAACATTCGATTTGACAGTAAATTCGTAATTTTTGGACAAGAAACAAGTGAGTTATGATTTTTTTCGTGCAACTGCTCAAACTGCGATTTTATGAAAATGTGTTCTTGACGTATTCTTGAGAATTGTTTGTTGCAAGCTTCGTTGGGAATCACCGGGTGATCGCTACTGCGTGTAGGTATATTGAGTATGATGTTTGGACGATTTTTGGAAAATGAAAAATATATTAGAACTTAGAACTTTTATACACACTTACACTATATTTTACAATGAGATAGAATGATTCTCAAGCTAGCACAAGGCCTCTATTTATAGGTCAAATGAGAGAAATGGTCAAAAATTCTATTAATGCAATGTAGTTGTAATAGTAGTCTTTGTCTCCTCCAACTTCAATTCCATGTCCCTTCTTTCAATGCTTTGTTTTACGACTTTAATCACCGAATTTGACTCTGCTCAAAACAGCAAACATGTGAGGAATTGTATGTAGATGAATTTGGCCACTTAGTTCACCTCATTTGGTTAAATATTGAAATAGTTATGATTTTTTTACTATATGTTGGTCATGGTGAAAGTAAATTTGTCATCCTTTTGATATTTTCACAATTTGATCATCTTAACCAACTTTTTAAGCAATCATGTCTTCTGCAAAGTTGTAGATAATTTCTCAAGAATT